>NC_140586.1:816537846-816915373 GCF_964204655.1 Triturus cristatus
AATCTTTTCAGAGATCCACATACCAAATAATCAGGACGTTGATAACTCCCAGGGCACACGCCTCTTATACAGACACGTAATTAAAGGACATTTAAGCATTGTAGACTGCCCCAACATGCATCTTTATCTATACATTTCTAGGGCAGTGGGTCATATTTCATCATGCTGTATTACATGGTTTATAAATGTTCTTCCTAGTGTGTTAAGATCGCCCATTTATTTTAACCATTTGTCTACTTCCTCTTGTGATTCATTTTTCCAGTTCCTTAAAAGAAATCGGTCCATCGCTCCTCTGTGCATGAACTATTTTCATCATTGGGCTAGGACTTCATCTTTCTCAGATCTCCTGCTAACACCAGTCCATTTGTTTTCTTGACAGATGATTTCCCATGCCAGCTTCAGACTCTGAAGATTGTTTTCCACCTCCTTAAAAAAATACAGGAACAACTAATCGCTGAAATCTATGTGTTACAACATCCTTTTAAATCAATCCAGCAACCAAACTACAGGTGTGGCAGGCACAACCCCAAAACCTCAGGATTGAAATACTAACCCAAATCTGTGTTACCGCTCTAGATCAAGCAACGGAGAACAAGAAAGAAAAGAAGCGACAGAGAAATTTGAGAAAACAACCAAGTAAGAACGTTGTTTCTATATTAGGTTTCTTATCAGAACTGAGTTTAGATCATAGAGACTTTATTTCAGTAACAACTAGTGAAAGGCTAGTTCAAAGACTAAGCCTTGAAAGGAAGGGTCCCCATCATGTTGATGAACATAAAAATCGAACAGGAAAACCTATCAGAAAGTTAGGGGATTGGATTATGGATACTTTTGTTTAAACTTGCAAGATCACTCCTCCACCCTAGTCAAAAGTGAAATTATGGTCGACAATGGCTCTTGAGTTAAGAAGAGAGTACCTGTTGCCTAGCAAGGGTTCCTACAGAGTTTAGTTTGCAAAATAAACACAAACAAATAAAAAGTGCATGGGCCGAGAGCTCTTTGAGCAGTCCCCACTAGTGCCGCCAGAGTTGCCGAATACAAAGGGTACCGAATCCTGACCCCACCCATGCCTCTTTCTTGCATCCCCCAACATGTCCTATAGCTTTATCTCAATCTTGCAGTTTATTCGTTGATTCTTTCTCCATGTGTCAGTTATTTTTTATACAGCATTATTTTCTGCTTTTCTTCTTCTTGCTCTGGGTCAAAGTTTGATAATGAAACAGAACTCCAGGGGGCGGGAGGGGCAACCGCCGAGCAGCATGGCCGCTTTCTGAGGCGACTCTGACCGAGCGCACCCGCTCAGGAATAAATCCGTCCATTTATCCGTAGTAAATATCGGTAATATTTATTGAATGGGTCTCCGGAACACAGCGCGAGTCGATCGAGCCGTGTTACTGCCGATTCTGGCTGGCAGTGCCGGAGATCGACTCGACAACGCACTTCGCCTGCTGCAGCGGGGTCGGCGTTGGAGGAGTGGTGCGTAGGCCCAGGTCACCAATAGTGGCTCTGCCACAGATCGTCGACTCCGGAGTAAGTGGCTATGACTGCACCCGCCCGCTGTTCTGTGGGCTGGGACGGACCAGCAGAGAGCTCCCGATAGCCACAGGCGGTGTTTCCTGCCAGCCCAAATTGGGCGAGATCGGTGCGGGGACCGGCGGCCGCTCAGGCCCGCGGCATAGAGGTGAGGGGAACCCTCCGCAGCTTGCGTCCCACTGGAGGACGTACCACAGCTTAACACCCCAGCGCTGAGCCTGACCGAGCCCCCTGGTGCTGTCGGTGCCATTATCGACCGCGACTGAGGCCCTCCGTGCGCATCAAGGAGTAGGGCCTGAGGGCCTCTGCTACAGAGGAGGTGCAGTGAAAGGAGCTGCCTCGAAGCTCACGGCTCAGCTCAGTTGTGCACAGTATACCTCCGTGCCTTGCCCAGCAGCCATAACATCCCCTACCTACCTTGAAGTCGACTGTGCATTGGGGGCGGCGTGATCTCTGGGTCTCCCTGGCTCCGGGTCCCCACTACTTTGCCTTATTGAAGCCCACCTCTCTGTTGTCTGCCAGCACCACCGAGTCGGGGCGGCTGGTGCGGATGGTCCTGCCCAGTTATGGGGCAGGAGTATCGTGGTCACCCCACGGCGTTGAGAGAGGCAGCCAATTGATTTCTGAACCTGTCCAGCTACCCAACACTTACCTCAGTGCCGAGAATAGCGACTGTCCACAACCAACGCCTGCCGCAGTGGTCTCGTGAATTGAGCATGGACATTCTCTTGCCCCAGGTCTACTTCCCTGCCAGCACCGTTCCCGCCAACCAGCATCGTCCAATTTGGGCCAAAAGAGTGGGACAGCCCTCGGGTTTGTCGAGCTGCAGTGTGTGGGAGTGAGTGTCATCGTGTCGCCGCGCTCGGTGGCCTTTGGGAGTGTTGCTGCCAGTCTGCAAGCTTGTGCATCGTAGTAGTTTCTGTCTCCTGTTCTCATGTGCACTGGCCCTCTGACTCAGCCACGGTCCCAGCCGCACACAACCCGCCTGTTCTATATGCAGCCCGGCGGTTGGGGCTCCCTCAAGTCATGTTGTGGAGTGAGCCCCTCACAATTTGCCTGCCTGCCCTTTTCTCCCCGCTCACTTTCTACCCTGGGCGGTCTGGTCATGGCTGAGGGACACAATTCCAAGGCCGCAGTTCAGGCCAAATTGGAGAGATTCGCCTGGGACAAGGGCACGGAGCAGCTACAAAGAGGGGCGATGCTCAGTCGGAGAAGCAACAATCAGAGGAGAGGGCAAAGGAACTGACGCTGCAAGATATCCTCACAGCTATCACCACAGTCCGTACGTCGCTGGAGTCCAGGATTGACTCTGTATCTACAGAGGTCTTCCTCATCAGAGCAGATATGCGTTCCATGAACACTAGAATGCAAGAGGTAGAAATAAAAGCATGCTCGCTGGTCACCAATACTTCCGATTTGCAGCGCAGGGTGGACGACCTCCAAACTCACACAGCTAAACTGGAGGCACAACTGGACAAATATGAAGGACGCTCCAGGCGCAACAATTTCCGCATACTGGGGGTCCTGGAAATAGCGGATGAGCCAGCAGCGGACTTGTTTGTGTTAGAGCTCGTCACTACCTACCTAAAGCCAGCAAGGCTCTCCAATTTCTTTTGGGGCCGACCGAGGCCTGGTGTCTCCCCCGAGACCTATAGTTGCCAGGATTTTCAACTATAGGGATAGAGACGTCATCCTGCACGCAGCTCAAGTGGCGCCCCCACTCGAATTCCAAAATAGTACAGTGTCTTTCTTCCCGGATTTCACGGGAAGAAAGCTACGACAGCGCTTCTTAGATGTCAAACGGGCACTCTGTGAGAAAAATCTTAAATATGCGATGCTCTTCCCAGCCAGGTTGAGGGTGGAGTCGGAGGGGAAGGCCTGTTTCTTCGCTACCCCTGAGGAGGCATGGGACTGGCTGGAGGGCTGGCGCCTGGCAGGACGAAAAAACAACAAACACTCAAAGGCCTGGTGGAGAGAGGGTCCGGAGCGATCCAAATGGAGTCTCCCTGTCAGGTGGTCATGAAGCAGCAACAGGAGGGGTCGGATAAATAGTCTGTATCTTAAGTTACTGGTGTGTCAAGCCCCATTTGCTGGCCGGTTCGACTGAGGGATGGAGGGATCCTATCGGTGGCCGAGCCCGCTGCCGAACTGTGCTTATGGGACTGTTATATTGCAGAGACACTGTTAAGTTGATTTCATAACGTAGTATCTAAGGTATTTTGTTTGTCTTACAGATTGACCAATTGCCTTCATGTCCAGGACGGGTGCCCAGCTGGTCACACGCACCTTCAAGTTTAAGGGGTGGGTGATAGGCACTCTGCAAGTTTGGGGTGGCGGGAGGTTTTGATTCCGCCGTGCAGGAAGGCGGGTTGAGTTTGGTAGGTTTGGGGAGGTTGGGATCCTGTGTACAACGTCTCTCTGCTATGCACCACAATCAGAGTGATGTTTCTTTTCTTTGCACAGGATGGGGAGGGAGAGGATGTGTTATTCAGTTTTGTTTCATTTTTTTTTTTTTTTTTTTTATTTCTTTATTGCGGTTTTGAGGTTCACGACACATAGTAAAACAGTTCTATTTTACAAACCATTCTGCTTAAGAATCCTCACTGTCTCTGTCCAGCAACTGTTAGTCCAATTATGGTTACCTTCGAAGTGCGTACCAAACCGGCAATATGCATGAACAGTAGCAATACAAATCGAACTTTCAACTGAACATCCCCCCTCCTACCCTCTCTCCCCCCCCCCCCCCCCTCGCCGGGTCCACCCACCTAGAGGTCTATCTACCTACATCTCAACCAGGGGTATCCTCCTGTCTCTCCCCCCGCCTGGGGGATTCAATCCCCACCTGACTAACATCTGACACCACTATCTGTGTCGAAGTCGGGGAGCTCCTCCCTATCTCCTGGATCATCAGCCCCCATGCCTGCAATACTTCCGGGAGTTTGGCATCCTTCCTAGTGCTGCGTATATGCCCCTCCTCTGCTAATGCCCATTCCTGCAGGTCCGTCTTCCACTTCTCAACCAGCGGCCCACTCTGTTGCAGCCAGTGGATTGCTATTCGTCGCCGAGCAATCACAAGACCCAACACCAAGAACTTCCTGCTGATTTTACGTTTAGGGTCCCGGGGAATCAGTCCCAGGATACAAGTACGCAGCTCCAGGGCAACTCTCCACCCTGTTATTCTATACAGGTCCTCCAGGATGGCTGTCAAATATATCTGAATCATTGGACACGACCAAACCATATGTGGGAAATCTGCCTGGGCATAGTGGCATCTGGGGCACCTTGGATCCCTCAAGCTATCAATAGCGTGTAGGCGCTTGGGTGAGAGGTATGTCATTTGGACCATATTGTATCTGTTTAAATCTATTGGACACCGCTACCTTACGTACACCCTCATGTATTTTCCCCCACTCCCGTGGTGTGATATCCTGCAGGCTCACTTCCTGCCGTCAATCTTCTATTTTGAGAGGTGCATGCTGTTTGTCTTCCCGTAACGCCCTATACAGGTGTGAATCAAGTTTCCGTCCTCCCGCCATAGCTATCATTTTAACCAGAGTATTTGTGTGTTCCGGGGCTTCCGGGAATGTAGGCCATAGATGTCGTGCTGTTGCCGCTATTTTGGCATATTGTAGGAATTGCCCCGGTCCCAACTCGAAAGATTCCACTGCATCCTGATGTTATGAACCTTTGGGCGGAGTAGAGGTCTGACAACATAAGATACCCTCCCGCCTTCCATTTATCAGTAGTCATGACCCGGTCTATGTGCGTGAAGGGCGGCATCAGCCAGAAGTCCGCCTCTGGGGCAAACGGTTGCACCCGTATAAGTCGTCGAACCACTCTGGCCCAAATGGCAGCCAACAACCTGCCCAGTGGGGGGCATTGGTCCCGTCGCCTTTTTGCATGCCAGAGAAGCGCACCCAGCTGTTGATCCCCATATGTGTTTGCCAGGAGCGATCATTCCCATGAAGGGTCTGTATCGAGCCAGGCCACCGCGTGCTGTAGTTGGGACGCAAAATATCGCAAAATAATAAAGTTCAAGGTCCGGGATTTCTAAACCGCCCCTACCCCAAGTACGTTTCATGACTTCTAGGCTTACCCGGCACCGTTTTCAAGATCCCTGAAGACCTGATGCGGGAGTTCAAAGAAGCCCTGCATTGTGAAGAGACATCGTGGCAGCACCACCATTTTAATCAAGGCAATCTTCCCCATCAGCGAGAGCCAGAGTGTGTTCCAGAAGGCAATGCTGCCTCAGAGACCTCTAAGAACCCTCCCCATATTGTGTTGGTAAAAAACTTCTCTGTCCCTACTTATCCAGATCCCGAGATAGCGTAGTGCATCTGACACCCATGGAAGTCCCAACTCTGGGAAGGGAACCCCGCTCCTCACCGCCTCCGCCCCAACCGGGTATAATTGTGATTTAGTGTTATTGACATAGAGTCCCGAGGCCTCAGCAAACTGACCCAGAGTTGCCATCAGCACCGGGAGCGAGCGCTCTGGCTCCCGTAGATCTACCAGTGCATCATCTGCGTACAGTGAAACAATATGTTCCATGGCCCCAATTTGGATACCCTGCCCCTGGAGGATCCTACGGAGGTGGCACGCTAATGGCTCCATTGCCAGGGCGAACAGCAAGGGGGAGAGCGGACATCCCTGTCGCGTCCCCCTGGCCAGTGATATCGTGTTCGAGACATAGCGTCCCGTACGGACCCTTGCCCCCAGCTGAGCATAAAGAAGTCGGACCCAATTCACAAACCCCTCACCGATCCCCATTTTTTCAGTTTTGTTTCATGTTAGACAGATTAAAAAAAAAAAAAGACATAAAAAAGAAACAGTACTCCGGATCCCCAAGATGAGCAGCCACTGCTAAGCATCTTTCGCTACAAAAATAAAAGAAGCACTGGTGCTAGAGGCCCTAATACAGGCAAATAACACAAGCCGTTTGTTCCATGGCGGAGGATCAAAAGTCAGTCAAATTGTAGTGTATGTATGTATCCTTCGTACAGTAAAAAAAAGGCACAAAATGTGGTATTTGTATAGTACAAAAGGGCACAGACTGTAGTGCAGAGCAAAACGCAAATAAACAGTGAGCAAGTGCTGGGAGAGGTAGTTGAGTTCCGGAGCAGAAAGACTTACTGCATTGTGATAGTGTTTTCTTTCTTTTTTACGAGGTGCATCTTCAGCTTTTTGCAAAATTGGGAAAAGGTTGGGGGTAAGGTGGTGGGTCTGGAGGACACATGGATGTTTTCCAGAACATGTATGCATAGTTGGAGAAGGCCCGTTAGCTTGTTGTCCACTGTTTTCATTTCTTTATCTATAATCTAATGTTGTCCTGGCTGCAGGTGAGCAGAGAGCCACCAGAGATGGGGAGCTGGTCAGCCAGATATGCTGAGATTCTGGCTGTGATGGGTTGCTGACGAAGCATCCGGCTTGAAGATTGTGCAGGACACCAATGGCTGCCAGAAGAATTCCATCAGGATGAGGGTGATGCGGTCTGATTTCTGCAGATCCTGGATGAGATGCACTGTAGCATGCAGAATGTCCTTTAAAAGGGGCTGTGTGCAGTAGGGTTCTGCCACCACCCGCACAGTAGAATTCCAGGGGCTCTCAACTTACTGGCGTCCTGGAAGACACAGTGGACCTGATGCAACTACGCCCTCTTTGCTACACCCCTGGGATGGAATGGAGGTCGCTGTTCTCATTTTGGAAACCAGAATGGTAAATACTAATTCAACTTTGTAACTCCGAAGCCATAAAAGAGTGAGCTTTCCCTCCACTTTCTGTCCGAAATTTGATTCCCTGGTGGATAATTGTTATTCTTAAGGAGCTATTTTTTAGCTAAGATATTAAAACCCGATAAATTTCTCCTCCAGCTAAATGGGATTTCCAGCAAAGCCAGTGCACAGAACTCCCCCGCTGGCAGCATTCCCTTTCTCTCCCGCTGCAATTTGTACAGCATCCTGAGATTGACCACAGGCTCACTGAACCAGCTGCGGACATGCTGTTGGGTCCAAGATCCCAGGATGCATTGCGTTTAACGAGGTGCTCAACTTGCCATCAGTCACTTCTCCTGCATCTTGGCAGCAGAGGCTGCGTGAGCCATGCAGCTGGGAACTAGAAAAAGACACAGCAAAGCTTCTGGTCCACAGTATTCAGGGGGCGGGAAAGCCACGGCCATACCAATCCTACATTTAAAGAGAGGCATTTAATGTGAGGGCTTGAGAAACGGAAAAAATGCTCAGTGTTTAATGTTATATTGTGGAAGACACTGGAGTAGGCGGGGATATTGTGAAATAAAAATAACCTGTAAAATGTTACCCTCTGGAACCAAACCTGTGAGAGTTTACCCACAGGCACCAGAAGGTCTGCCCCGCCCAACAATAAATACTGTTTTTCAGTTTTAGGAGAACACTCCTAGAGTTAGGACATGTACGAGTGTTCAAAAATAGTCTAAGAACCAGGATGCAAAATCTATCTATGACAGATTGCCACTGAGAAAAAAACCCACTTGAAACAAGTACAGAAAATGGTCACCAGTATGCTATTTTATGAAGGCTCTGTCAGGTGCCTTCACAATATCTTTTTGTAGGAGGCTAAAGATCTGCACAGACAATGAACACAAACCACCAAATTAAAAGACGGGTGGGGAAGGAAACTTTTTAAGTCTTCGAGCCCCTTCAGTCCTCCAGCATCAGTGGCGGACTTTAGATAAGCTTATATACAGGAGGGGGATCATTAGAATGATACAGTCCTGGCGATTGAAGGGTGATCAAGCAATAGTCCAACAGGAAGGTGTGAGCATGAAGAACGTGGCAGCATTGATATGAAGGCTTCTGTGATGAGTGTCCTCCCATGGAGAGAGAGCGGCTCTAGGAGGATTGGGTGACTGCTTTTACCACGCCCCTGACAGCATACACCCCACTGGCTATCAACAAGAGTTATCCCAGAGAAGCACATATTATCCCAGTGAGCCCTCTTGCTTTCCCTCTTACCAGTCTCAGTATCTATGGCAGCGGTCCCAGACAGGAGAACATGTCGGTACCAGTCATCATGATGGAGCAGTAACTGCGTATAGGGATGTGCAGTGGTGGCTCACACAGACCCGAGCAACAGCAAGTTTAGATTTGAGGGAGGGGTTGGAGGAATAGCAGAAGAAATGTAGCCACAAATCTCGATGTGGAGATGGGATTTCAATTCCTAATTACGAGAAACTGTATTCAAGTCTGGAGAATTGGGGTGTTCCGTGACAATACGAAGCCCTGAGGTGAAGAGATCGTCTGCCGAAATGCCAGTTTCTGACCAACTCTAAAGAGCACTGACTGAAGGGAGCTGGCGGCAAACCCCTAGATGTCTGATCAGAAAAGTACAGCTTAATAAGACATTGTGGCAAGCGGGCATATAGAGCGTTGCGGACACAGCAAAGGATCTTTAACTGCTATGCTCCTGCCATTTCCTTTCTCCAGCCCTTCATCCTTAGCCTCAGCACCTACTTCCCATCCTGGACGGTCAGTGTGTGAAAAAAAAGACTACTTGCCATCACACAACATAGGCAGTTCTCAATGACTCTAGCAGATGAACAATGCCCTTCACCCCTGTTCCAAGAGAGGGATGGCACATCAACATCAGGAAACACATGCCATCAATTAGGAGGAAGGGCACTGGTGTACTGACACAAGGAGAGACTGTAACAACGAGAAGCATGGCATTTTCTGATTCTTCTACACAGCAGCAGTGAAGGATGTCCTTGCTATTGGCATCCTTCCTTTCAAATATACAAACCTTGGAAAGGCTCATCTTCGACCCCTCACATCTCTGGAGGTTTGCTGAACTTCACAGAGATAAAGGCAAGGTTCAACAGCGAGCCTAGACTCCAGACAGAAAGCAACACCCCCACGTGGATCTGATCGACACAGAGACTCAATGCTTCTTGCAATAAACCGTTGCAACCCACACTACGTGTATAAAGTAAAACAAGAATTAACATAGAAACAGGCAATCCTATATGGCAAGCAGTCGAAACATCAGAAGAAACATCTTCGACGTAAAACCAGATTAAGACACCAAACACTGCCAATTTTACGAATTCTTGCTCGTGAAACTGTAGCTGCATTCCACAAACCATGTTAGTTAAAGACAAGCTCAAAAAATGCAAGAGTTTGGGCGAGAGACAACGTCTTTGTGGTAAATTACTTTTATCGCCTTGTAACACAAGCTTCAATGTCACAGTCCTAAAGACTCACCAGTCCTGCGGTGAGGGATGGAGCGGACTGTCCCAAGACCTGGTTTCTCATGCGGACCAGGTTTGAAGAGTCCGCCGACGCCTGCCATGTTAGTTGGCCAACTCCACTGTGCACGCTGCTCGACAGTGGAAGCAGCTGTTTTCCTTGAGGATGAAAAACAACAGAAATACAGCGAGTTAAAATTAAATCCTGCTATGCTCTGAATCTCAAACTTAATACACTTGTGTAGAAACTGGAAATGATAAATACGCACACTTAATTAAACCAGTAGAACATCAAGTACCAAAACAATACAATCTCTGGAAGCTATGGAGGCTGCAAGGCGGCTGAGATATTAACGGGAACACTTATGTAGGGTAGGCCTGTGAAATATTTTTAAAGAAGCAGGTTTACAGAATCCTCTGTTGCGTTACATCAACCAATGAAGATCACATTCAGAAAACTAGACATCTGTATAAGAAGCTCTATCAGTTCTAGAAAAACAAAGGCCCTTGCTAAGGTGTCTGCCGCAGAGTTTACAATGTAAATTCCCTGCCTACGGTATTTGCAGCAAGGCCCACAGTATAAAAATCCTTTCGATAGTTTTTTTTTTTTAGAGTTCACATTATAAAATCCCTTCTTATTTCATTTACCAGAGAATTCACTACCTAAAAGCCATTCTTATTGTATTTGTCAGAAATGTCAAACTATATAACGCAGTCGCAGTTTGTCATGAGGTTACACCACGCAATGCCTTTTCCTACTGTACTGGACATAGGGTCTGTGCAGACTGTGCCGCCCATGTGTCTGTCAGTTATGAGCATGGGAATTAGTTGATGGGTGGGCTAACACAACTACTGCCCAATCAAATAAGTGTAAAGAAGATGATCAAGATCGGCGCAGAGCCCAAGACCATCTCTCTATACTACGTTTACATTCTTTTAATGCTAGTATATAAGCTGTAGCAGAAAACTAAAGTGGTCTGAAGCAAAATTGACCGGGTGACTCAGTATGTACAGCATGGAAGAAGAGGCGTGGCGTCCTTGGATGGAGGTGGAAGGCATGAAGCAGAGGTTGAGTAGCAGCAGACAAAGGGTGCTGGGGAAGGGGATCCTTTCTGGAGAGAGGGCAGCTGGGTAAATAAGGAGCAGTATTAAAACCGGATTTCTTTCACAGCCTCTTACAAGCGACAACGTCAAGACACGAACATGGATGGTAAAACTATCCGTAAATGGCAGAAGACTTTTCAGCAACGTATATACTCCTAAGAGAGTGAAAACTTGAGCGTGCTAACAGAAGTGACAAACAAAACTCCACATACATTGGGAACATGGAACAATTCCAGTTTACATTATACGGCGGGACCGACTGATGTAAGCAGCAGATTACGTGCTTGAGTCAAAATTATGCAGCACATTTTTGGGCATTATCATTTCGTGACCATGCCATTTTAACAATCGAGCAAAAAAAAAAAAATCGACAATATCAGAATACACAAGGGCTTCTTGAAGCAAGAAAAATCCACACACTAGAAGCAACTATTAAAAACGCGGTTTGTCGGTAGTTCATGATTTGTTGTGCACAGTAACAGACACATTATTCATGCCAGCCCTATACTAACAAAACATCACAACGCAAACATACATGTGCACGTTTCTTACAATAAAACTGAGCCTCTTCACACAATGTATCAAAGATCTGTTTTGAACCCTGCATCTTGGCGCTGTATTGGGTTAGCCGTTCAGATCTTGCAAATTCTGCAAAGGCTCCCAAAGCCAGAAGAAACGAGGGCACAGGAACAGCACGCGGTCAAGAAAAGACGGGGCACCAGGACCCAACGGCCTCCCAGGTGGCATGTTCAAAGAAGGCCTGGCTTACTGGCCAAATACATTATCTACTCTGTACATGGAATGAAGGCCAAGGGCAGACATACCAGACTCCTGGAGAGGCTCTATCTTGCACCCGATTTACAAGAAAGGTGACACAATGGATCCTAAAAATTACAGGCTAATAACCTTGTTGGATATAGAAGAAAAAGCATACACCAGCTTTCTTCTAAATGAGTTAAATGACTGGATCACGGAAAATGACATCTTACCATTCTACCAAACAAGGTTTCGAAAGGGTGGTTCAATGATTGACAACATAGTGGCCCTATCATACCTGGCTGAGCAGGCGAACACCACTAACAACTTGCCACTGTAAGCCTGCTTTATGGACTGCCCAGACGCGTTTGATGGAGTCTCCAGATATAAGCTGTGGAAAAAACAAAAAAAAGGAATATCCCAGACAACCGCCTAAAGGCTGTCATCTCACTTTATAGCAACACCTGGGTGAGGATAAAATTGACAGCGGACACAGTCCCCAAAAGGATGTACACGGACCAGGGCCTGAAACAGGACTGTGTCCTAGCCCCGTCGCTTTTTAACCTTTATACAGCAGATCTAGGTAAGGCCCTGCAAGGAACAGCACTAGTTACCCAACAATTGGGGCCCACAAATTGCACCTTCTCCAGTTTGCGGACGACATGGTAGTTTATGACCATATCAGAGTAGGTCTACAAAGTATGGATGCCTTGAATCGATATAATGAGGCTAACGAGTTAGTAGCAAATGCAAGCAAGACCTAAGTGGCGGTATTTGGGCAACACGCAAGAAAAACCTGGCTCAGGTGGATGCTGGGAAATCAGATGATAGAAACAGCAAAGACCTGTAACTATCTAGGGGCATGGCTATGCAACACAGGGAAAGCAAAGACACATCTGACCAAGATGAAAGCCAAAACACAAGCAACCACATACGCACTATGTAAATTATAGCAAAAACTATGTAGCCCCACAACGAAACCAATCAGGAGAGCAATCAAATGAAGGCTGTTAGCAGAGGCAGGATATGCCCAGCAAGCTTTCCCAGGGCAGATGGAACTCTCCCTGGAAAAAGCACAGTGCCAATGCTACACACGTGTCTTTAAGCTCCCAAATTACACTAGCAAATGCTTTACAAGGCTGCAGTTCGGACTAGTACAACAAAAATATGAATGCATGGGTACCCTCGTTAAATACTATTCCCAGACACTTACGGCACGTACAGGTTCCCTAAAAGAAATCCTCAAAGTAATATTTTGAAGGGGGAGCGAACCAATGGAACATTTACATGCAATTAGCAGTGTCCAAACTGAACTTAGCAATAGCTAATTGTTCGCTGGAAGAAGAGAGTTGCCTGGCAATAAAAAAAAGCTCTAAATAAAGCCTTTCTGCTCTCGAGGGCTGACGAGAGAGCCAAACAGAATGAAAAGGGAGACTTACCAGGCCTGACTTCCTCTTAAGAAACAAACATGGAGCAGCCATATTTGAAGAGCACGCTGGGCAAGAAATGTTTGAAAGACATCCAGTGGGCCACGATAGTACAACTTCCAATTAAGGAACTCAACCCGGGATGGAAATGCTTGCAGCAGGTAACTAAATGTCGGCGGTGCTGATAAGGAGCAGAGACCCTGCTACACCTTGTATGTTGCTGCCCTGCTTTATTACAACAACGCAGGACACTTTTAAAGCCACTATTTCTAAGATTTGAGATTAGGACCTGCGCAGAGGCAATCTCATGGCTTTTTACTTGCACATAATCTATGGACTTGGCACAAATTGGAAAGTATATCAAATTGGTCTGAAATGAATTAAATAGGACAATGGGCACTGAAAAGCGCCTAGATCCAATAAGGAAGTGAATACCGGAACACAGAGGCACAGAATACTAAGGACTCATCAAGTGAGAAGTCATCCACTCTGGCACTTGAAAGGACATGGCTAGCAGCAGAGCAGGATAAGGGATGGGACTTATGACTGGAGCAGTGTTCATCAGGGAAAGGCAGACTGCCCATGGATAAGTCAAAGCACATCACAACCTGACATATGTAGGAAGAGGGCGCATAAGTTAGGGCAGACAACCCCGTACTACTCAACTGGCATCAAACAACTCATACACCTCTAGGCACTGCACTTTGCAAATTGCACATTTTCTTCATATTCATATATTTTTACATTTTATAAATTACACATCCACCCCACAGCCCTAGAGACACTAAATTCAGGGCCCAGCAGTATCTCAGGTAGTCTTAACTTTGCAGGACTTGAGCCGAAGTTTGTACAGAGTAAGTCAGCTCACACAATATTTAAGACTGTACTAATTGTATCATGCCCAAGAGATCTCTCTCAATCTAGGAAATGTTATTTTAATGGGCCTTGTTTTAACACAGTAATTTTATTGTAATGACCGTGTTATATTTGCTACTTATATGATTTTAAGTAACCACATAATAAATCTGTGACTTAACTTGAAATTCTGGAAATAGCTTTTTCCGTATGAACAGCACTACAAAACAGTATTGCATATTACATACAAATTACACCAAGGTCTCACAAGGAGGAACTCTAGAGCACCGATTTTTAACCTTTTTACTTCTAGGGATCCACAATGAATCACTACTGGAAGCCCGGGATCCCACCAAAGCAATTTCTGAGACAATACAGAAAAGATTACAGCAAACAAGTATTTAAATTATGAAATATTCTATAAAATTCACATATTGAAATGCTTATTTTAATAAGAAGGTAGGCGCTTCTCAAAATGTAGTTTTATATTTAAAATATAGCATGAGATGCTAGATTTCAACATGTCATTTTGCTTTTTGCATACCAGTCTGTATTTGTGCTGCTCAATTTTGCTTTATATGTTTATACTTTATTCATCTGCTAATATAATTTATTTTCTAAACAATCGCGGACCCCCTGAGTAGGCGACGCCGAGGTGAAGAACGACTGCTCTGGAAACCAAACCTTAACCAGAGAACGCATTTCAATAGCACCTCACCGCACTTTAACTGCAGTGAATATTCAGAGCAAAGGAAAGGCGGAGATGGCCTTCACAGCATTCGAACTTGTGACCTGCAGATCACAACAGATGTAAGAATCGGAGGCTAATTCACTGCTTAATGTTTGGGACACTTTCAAACTCCGAGTGAGCTCTTGAGACGAATGATGCTTTGGGAAAACAACGACATAAACAGATCTTGGCACCAACCGAGAAACAAAACACTTTCATAATAGAATGAATCATTCTTTCTAGAAAACATTAAATTAGGTAGGATTTCTGTTTCCTGTTGAAGACAACATTTCACAATCCATGCATTAGGGATGTGTACACCATACAGATGGAACACATACTGATTCACTGCTGCAATCAGATGTTGACAACATCTGTATAGCACCAAGAGCTGCCTTGTCTTCCATGAGCAGGATTCTTAGCCAATGTGTTTCCACTTAAACAAGAAACTATTTAGATGAAACTGGCAGATTACAACTACGCCAAAAGCATCGAGGCACCCCACATTCCAGTAGACTAGAAGGCAGTCAAGTGCAGACAAGGTGAAGGAAGGCGTGCCAGATGGTGGATGGAATTTGATTGATGAACAAGTTACTTTCATATAAATGTACTTTTCTGGGATTGGTATGTTTACAGATTCACTTATTATTTGACTATTTCCCTCTGCTAAACGTTGAGTCCTGGGTAAAAACATTAAACGTGACAGGTCCTCAAACAAAACACGACAAGAGGATTATTTTCTATATTCAGCTGTATTCACAGAGAGTCATACTCCTGCTGTAACTTGGGTATGGCCAGAAACGCACCATGAAGTGGGGTGCTGGAAGGAGCGCATGGGCAAGAATGGAGCAATACCCACCATAAGTAACAAACATTTTCTTTGCTATCACCGGGTCTTTTATAGATCAGCTGCCACCTGGATTCAAAGCAGAGCAGTTCTACCCGGATGATGGGCAAACAAGTATCTTCACCTCCTGAGTTCCTCAGAGATCTCTGCATCTGGCGGTCGTCAGCTTTCCTGAGCGAGTGATCCAGAAGCAATCATTCTTTCCTAGAAACATCCTCATACTCAACAATAGTAACTGCGCTCCACTAGGACGACACTCTGGGTGCGCCCCTCAAAGTCACAGAACCTGTTCTGGACCTTGCATTACCAGGGGCGGGCCTTTAAAGCTAATTTGCAATTAAACATGAAGTGCACTAAATGAGCTCATACGAGGATGACAACAGGCTGGAAATCACCACATTCCGCTCATGGGCCAGAGTTCGGACCATTGTGGGATAAACTACGTTGTTCATACGCAACATGCACATCCTCTTCCAGTTACGGTGTTCAGTGACATCAGTCAAACCCACCCTGAAACTGGTCAATCGGCTTTAGAACCCAGGCTGCTAGGTTTAAGTGTGCCAGGTTGTGATTCCCTATTTTGCAGAGTACTTGGGAAGAAGTTTGGAATGTGCTATAACATGCAGTCTTCCTGGAGGAACATCTGGAGCAGGGCTCTACAATGGGTAGCTCGGGAGCTACTGGTCACGCACCAGTATCCTGAAAGTAGCTGCTTGAAGTGCAAACCAGCACAGTACATAATTCAAAGGGTCTAGCATCTTTGAAGATGGAAAGTTACACCTCTCTATATTGCTGGAGTGGCAGCCAGCGACACCAATGGCAGTGCCACACGCTTAAACACAAATACACACTATGCTACCCAGCAGTACTTGCAACATGACCACCTGTCTCAGTTTAGCAAAGACACATGGAGACTGGTCGCATTGCAAGCCCCACTCTACTAATCATTCAGTACTTATGAATACTGTCCTAGAAAAGATGTGCCAGCAATATCCAGAGTGGAGTTGCTAAGGTGTAGGACTGCTGGAGACAGTGTGGAAATACATGGTAACCGTGCATTAGCAGCTCTGTAGCCAAGGACAGATGTTGGATTGAGAGTGGAGACAGGTAGTGATCTTGTTTGTTTCAGACGGCAGAAGTGGTATGCGTCTGTATGCATCTCAATTATTTTAATGTTTCTCGGTGGGTGACAGAGAGTAAAAATCAAGAGTCCACATCAAAGCTACATGTTACTGTGGTAGAAGCCCAACCAATAAGATGTACAACAATGGAAGAGCTGAAAAGGAAGCGTGAAGATATATCAAACAAAGATAACATCAGAATTTGTAACCCCAGACAGAACATGGAGGAAATTAATCTGATCACCTTTTGTGTCTACCTATTCAATCGCATCACTGGGGAGGACGTTCGACCAGTGAAAGGCGATGTAAGAACACACAGGGTAGGCCCACCACAAACAGAGCTGAATGCACACTCAAGGGTCATCCTCGCCAAAATCTGATTGTGTGAAGCAACTCTAACAAGATTTCCCAAGCAACTCTGGCCCAGAGAAAAACACTGGCGGAACTCGATAAGGGACAGCTCAGATATAAGCCTACCAGGGGACTCCCACAGGGGACTACTGGTTCCACCAGCCCCCCCATAGGCAAACAGCTTTACAAGATGGACCTGAAAGATGGGAGAAGAAAAAGAGACCAGCCAGATGAGGTGGGAAAGGAACACAGAGCCTGATGTAATGCTCTAGTGTAGATGGGATATGGTAAATGATTTGCATCTCATGACAGGACAGGATGGTGCTGTGATAGGTCGGATGAATCCAGCTCACAAGGAAGGGGCGCTGGTCACAGCTGTGATTCCCCATAGCACTGTATAACTAAGATACCCTTAATGTTCGTTTCATTATGTTTAGACTTAGGTTACGGTTGTTTGAGGAGGGAGGGTATTAATGCCGAAAAGTTACAATATGGGAACAGTGCGTCGTAGCCCCAACGTATGGGGAGTCCCAATGAATTACTGCCACTCTTGATAGCACACTGGCAGACATACTCAATGGTTAGAATAATACCTCGGAATATAAGCAGCCTTAATACGCCAGTAAAAAGACAAAAAGGTGTGGCGAGCGGTGAGCAGCGAAATACCAGGTGTGAATTGCTTACAGGAGACACACCTAGTTGTGAAAGATACAAATTCAAAGCCTTACAAGTTATACCCCACACAGTTTTCGCATCAACTAAAAATTAAAATAGGAAAAGGCCTTTAGATATTTGGGGGTGCAGATCATAGAGACACTTAAAGAAATATATGGCAAATTAAACACCCCTCATAAAATAAATAAATAGCAACTTGGATAAGTGAGGCAGTTGTTTATCTCCTGGATGGGGAGGATGACAAAACCTGAAGAGGAGCTTCTACCCAAGACTGCTATATGTTTTTTCCCAGGCCTTACCGGCTATGACACCCACGCAAGCTTTGTGTGATATATCATTGGCGTGGGATAAGTTTGTCTGGTAGAAGAGCTGAGAATAGCCAAAAAGGTACTGGAGGGAGTTAGGGGAACGGGTGACATGGGCCTCCCATATATAAAGACCTACTACACGGCGCAGAGTCACGTATTGCTTTTGAATGGTCACTTTTGGAAACACTGGCCTATCATAGATATGCATCTGCTGGGCAGCCTACCATGGGACCTGCCCAGGCTGCCTAAGCACGCGAGGCCGACTATAGCGCATGTTTTCTGATATCACAAGACCGCTCATGGAAGAATGAGTCTCCGTCACCAGATCTATATTACTAACAACCTTCCATTCCTTGTTCAATCGGGTGTTGGATAATCCAAACAAAACCCTGAAACCTAGACACATCACAATTCGCTGTAAGTAAAGCAGAAATTGCACTATGTTGAGGATTTTCTTTCTGGGCCCAAAAAATCATTCACTTCGTTCAAGACTGATTTTAAACTTACGGATTACGATAGACAATATTTCCAATGACGGCACTGAGCGATGCACCCTCTCAATAGGCAGGCGGGTACAACAGAACTCTCGCCATTTGAATAGCTGTTCAATAACTACGAAACAAAGGCCAAATATCAGCTATTTATGCCACTTTGAAAGGTCTGTGAGAAGCCCATAAGTGGACCTGTATGTAGAAATGGAAGAGGGTGCTGGGCACGGATATATCGCCGAATGAATGGTCCAGATTGTGGTAGGACATACCAAAGATGATCCATAATGAGCAGGGCAGGGAGACCTACCAAAAATACTTTAGGATTGGTACTTAACGCCACAAAAAGTAAAACACTGTTTCCGCGCACACGGTTGGGTAAATGCTGGAGAGGTTGCAACAAAGAGAGACGCGCACTATGTGTGTCCTGGACTTGCCTGGTGCTTACACTGTTCTGGAAAGAAATATGGAGCCACATAAAAACAAGCATTTACAATGCAATAGGTCTCGCATTACTTAAAGTGTGAGCTGATGGCTTTGCAAATGATAATGCTTATTAGGATTTTTTTGTTGTTAAAAAAATATCTCAGCAGTAGAATAAGTAATAAAATAAAATCCATGAAGCAAGAAAAGGGTGCGGTACCACAGGCTCTTACTAGGTGTCCCTGTGGAGTTGTAAAGGGACCGCTATTAGCCACATAAGGTACTGCACCCTTACTTAAATTACTGCTGGGATATTTGAAGAAAAAAAAACAATCTAACAAACATTATTATTTGCAACGCCAATAGCTCAAACTTTCAGTAATGTGCGACCTATTGCATTGCAAACACTGGGCAGCAGCTATAGGATGAGGTGAGACTTTCGTGTGCATGTTAAACATGTTTTCTCCTGTGCACAACATTAGGATTCCGTAATCCATTAGGGGAAACACTCAATTCAGTGATCTCTTTGACATGTGAGAAAACCTATTGCATATTGTCATTTACTGCACATCACAGCAGTGACTGAGAACACTGTTCCAAATGCACTGCTTAAGAGAGGAAACCTTAGCATAGTTCATCATGTAATACTACAGGTGCAATAAGGCATTTGCCCTCACTTTGTCAAAGGGGAGAGATTCTCAGATGTAACCACACGTTGCTAAAAGTCTAGCTGTTGCAAAGAATCCCACGCAAGTCAATGGACTGTGATGGCAGTGAACAATGATGACAATAGGGGGTTTATGGACAATGTGATGCGATGGACAATGAGCTGTGATGGCAATACGTAGAAGATGGATGAGGAACTGTGAAGACAATAGGCTGGTATGGACAATAAGCTATAATGCAATGAGCAGTGATGACAATAGGTGGCCATGAACAATGAGCTGTAACGAAGTGAGCTGTGATAACAATATCCGGGGATGGTCAATGACCTATAATAGCAATGAGCTGTGATAATAGGTGGCAATGGAAAATGGCGTGTGATGGCAATAAATTGCGATGACCATAGGTGGGATTAACAATGAGCAATGATGGCAATAGGGACAAAGATCGGTGAGGGAAATGTCCTGTAATAATAGGCGGCGGTAGACAATGAGCAGTGATAACAATGACAATATGTTTAAATTGCATTTATATAGCGCTTACTACCCCTGACGAAGCGTCGGAATACATGGCATGGACAATGACTTGTATGGAATTGAGTTGAGCGGAGTTAAATAAGAATGAGCCCCTTCTGTGAGGGAAGGCTCTGGGAACAAGGATGCCTTTTCTAGTAACTTTAACAAGGGTAGCTAGCATCGGAGAATGCTTCGTCTGAATGCATACCCCATCGGGGTCCTTTGACAGGGAGATTCGAGAGAATTATTTCCACGATACCTTAATAAACACACTAGACTAACTGTCCATGTCTTCATATTTCAAATGACGGATTAACTTTCAAGACGACTGTTTAGGAATTTATAAAATCTTGCAAATTCAAAAGCGTGTGTTCTGTGTTTTACCATTTGAACATTGCTAATATTTTTTAAACCATCTTTGCAATTCCCCACAGTTTACTATTCTGGACACCTACACGCTAACCTACTCAATAAAGTACAAAAGCTGTGATACCATTTGTAATATAAATTCAGGAGGCGCTAGATGGGTTAAACATAACTAGCTGTTGTCTGTGCTTTGACAGCCAGGACAGGAACGCTGTGTGCCAGTACAGGTGGGCGCAGTACAATCAACAAGAAATACTCGGAACCGAGCAATAACGGAACGTATATGTCAAAGCAGCTTAACATTTACATAAAGAGAAGCCTGTTAACCAAAAGCCAAACTTAATTCGAATTAACTTGGAGTAAGGAGCCTGGGAGAGGCTGAAAGAAAGTGTCTGCAGCTCCCGTAGGCTCGTGAGACAACGTGAGACAAAAAGAAACACAATTTTCAATTGAGAGCTTTGAACACAAAATAAATGAGGGCCCATAGGATCCTCTTGCGAGCTGCCGGGCTCTCGACAAGCACAAAACAAGTCTGCTTTTCAAGCTAGCAATGTGGTGCAGCTGACGGAGCTGCAGCAAATATTTTTGGGTTTTAATGTTTAATCGTCACGGTCTCTCTAGGAGCAGTATGTTCTTTCTACAGCATTTCATTTAGACTGTTGTGATCTAGTACTTCAATCAGTTTAGTATAATTGAAGTAAAGCAAGACTACAGCTCCCACCATGCAATAGATGTTAAAGTGCAACCGAAATACCGCGTGGTTTCACTACTGATAGGGATAAACCGACTTCCAGTTTAAAGTTACCTTATTCGTACAACCGGGAGGTGACATTAAATCCGAAGTAACATATTGAAAAAAAATCCAAGCTTTGTAAACTCGAACGCAATTGTAAAGTTTGGTTATGGTGCCAGGTTAATAAAAACTCTGAAGACTTTTGTAACTTTACAGAAAATGCTCAAGTAATTGAAAGACTGCGACACTTCGGCATTTCTGTATATTTCCCTTTGTAGTTCGGCTTAACAAATGTGCCAGTTTGTTCAAACAATTTCCTTTTCTCTGAAAACACCTTCTAATTTCATATTTATGAGTGATGTTACAAGTAGTGTGGAAAAAAAATGTTTCAGCAAAGCAGTACGAAAAACACAAGTTAAAACTGTCTTTATGAAGTGGTCCTTGCTTTCAACCGCCTGAAAAACGGGTTTCGACTCCGCACACGAGTATTCATCGCCAGGGCCGGACTGGCCGTAGCGGGCACCGGGCATTTCCCCGGCGGGCCACCAGGGTGGGGGCTGGGTTTTGGCCCCTGGGTGGCCATTTTTCCTGTTCATCGCTTGTGTTCAATTGGGCCGTGGGATCAATGTGGGAGGTGAGCTTGGGAGGTCACGTAATAAGGATACTGGAGGGGTCTATTTGCACCCCGTGAAGGAGTGAGTTAGAGGGAGGACTGGCGAGCGGCCGGTGCAGGAGTTCATGCTCTAAGAATGTGGCAAAGAGGACGCTGGGCTCGAGGCACGGGGAGGGCCTTTGTTTCACCGCTTCGGGCTGTGTTCAACCTCCTCCGGTTGTCGTTGGTACTAATTAGATGCAGTTTCCCGTGGGAGAGCGACCATACGTAGGACGCGGCCGCTGTGGGACGTGTTTGCAGAGGGTACAGCAAGGTTTAACATTGAAGGGTGCTCTGGTAAGATTGGCTTTGAACAGGGTAGGTAGAGGGGTTCTACTAGTAAGATTTTGACCCCCAGAGAGGGAGGGGGGGGGGGAGGGCTCAGAGTAAGATCTTTATTTAAACGCTGGTAGGGTGAGATCTCAGCAAATGGAGAGGGCCTGGGGAGAGACGAGGGCTTTGAGAGCCAGGTCGTTCACTTGAATTGTGGGGTGGATCAGGGGATCCACACAAATATTTGAAACACGTGAGTTGAACGTTATTTTAATGTATTACTTATAGGGCTCAGCAGAGCAGCATGCCCGATGATCACAGGATAGATTAGTGCTAATCCCAGTAGCGGGCGAGTCAGACACCCCGGTCTTTGCCCCAGGCTCTTCCGCCTTATCATGAGGCGTGGGCATTGTAAAATAAACCAAGGGAGCAATGCACTCGAAACATGTTCCAGCCCACTTAACGGCATCAGCTGATTACTGAATGAGAGCAGCTATGGTGGAAACCAGGTTCGAGTCTCCGCATCGGTTCTCCCCGTGCCTACCAAAAAACACAATTTAAAGACGTGTCGAGCCTTAACAAATAAAACAACGGCAAAACCGAAACAAAATGCTGTACAAGTAATTAACAGTACCAAAATAAACCCCCTACGGGTGAACAGGCAAAAACCAAATAAAATCAAGCAGGGACCTCGAAGGCGTGGTGGGGGCGGGAAGAGGAGAAAAAAAACCACGCGTGTCTGGAAGAGACGCAGTGCGCAAGCTAAATCTCCAGTCCGGGTGGGCGGGGCCCAAGGGCGACAGGGCGGACACAAACCACGCTTCCAAAGAAGCGGGACACAAAACCAACGACTATAGGTCTCACCAAGGAGAGCAACGCATGCGCTGCGCACGCAGGAGAGACCTAAAAAAAGACGTGGGCCTTACGATTGCATCAGATTCCGCCACAGCAGTGTTGGCTATCTGACCAAGGAACTGGGGAAGGTTTGGGAGAGGGAACTGTGAAACTTATATGTTGCTGGCAGCAAAACAGAGAATTGTGGTGCACTGGAAATACATACGTGCCCCAGAATGTTTGTCCAGGGCGCGTAGGCATTTGACATGAATGTGATGGAAATATCATATGACCTGCGGGGCAAACACACGAAATCTGACGTTGTGTGTAAACCATTGATTGACTATTTACAGGACGAGTCGCTTAACCTGAAATGTCCACGAAACGCGGAGGTCTCGGAGATTAAAGAGGATTCCAGAGGGCAATCAGGGAGAAAACTGAGACTAACCACAGAAAAGTAGTATGTCAAAACTGATAAAGAGCATATCCCAAAAATTGGTGCTAAATGTTGAAGTTTTTTTCTTTAAAGCGAATAGGGAGGAGGGGAATAGGGGTAAACGTTACACTGCATTACTGAATTTGTGTTCTGTACTGTGAAATTTGAGAAAACTGCTAAAATAATATAAAATCTTTCATGGAACTACAGATTGAGGATTAATTAATAAAAGCTAGTACGAAACCACCAAACAACCACTCACGAGTCCATGCTCACTCCTCCTCCATGTTGCTTTGTGGTAAACACTTAAGTCATACTTACAGAAATATATGCTTAAAGTAAAACTTGCTAACGCTTGAGCTCTGCAGACTTTACTAAAACATCCCTTCAGTGAAATAGAACCTGAAAGCCCAGATACTTCTATGATGCCCTTTGATTAAACAGGTGGGAATCGGGATCGTAAAGATAATTGTCAGCTAACATTTTATACTTCCCTACCACACAAGTAACACAAAGTTTGGGATCTGGTGGAAGTTAAGGAGGGTCAACTCCTTTCCCTCCCCATAGACATCAATACTGGGCAGTCCACCATATACCCTCGGGTTTGGACAGGAAGGCCTTTTACAATTGAAAAGATTCAATAAGATCAGAAAAATATTTGAAAATGGGCAATTAAACAGTTCAATAACATCAACAGTGACTATGGTTTGAAAAAGGTACAGATATACACAGATTCGACATTTGGAATTCTTTAACTCGTTTGAAAAGCTGCTGAGAACAGTAGACCTCACAGACATCTCATATCTAGAAAGTACAAGTTATTGCAGGAAGAGAGGACGATTGATATAGATGTTTTCAAAATAAATGGGAGGTGGAACTATGGCTGACCATCTCAAACCATCAGTAGACGATAATGAGGAACTCAAAGAGGGGTTTTAGTCAAGCCTAGGGTATAGAAAAAAGTTGTAAGATTTTTCTTAGAAGGCATCTTAATCCATCCCATCTTCATGCTATTGATAACAAAAGATCAGAGAAATGCTGGAGAGAATACAAAACCATGTGTTATGGGACAATTGGAAAAGAGTGTTGGGAGTGACAGAATTAGCCACAAAGTAACAGACACCGGATGATCTGGGATGCGTCCTAATAGGGTGCTCTCCAGAGATGCACTGGGGACACCAGAAGGAAGCTGCTGCCCACCAATATCATAACACTGTCAGCTTAACAAGAAATGTTGTCTAACTGGGGTACAGCGTAGACCTTTCACATCCATGACTGATATTATAGCCTGTAGGATATTTTGGGGGATGAGAAATAGAACATATTAGAGGTATAAAAAGTTCCTTAGGAGTGCTGTGGTCTCTCTTCTAGAATATTTTGCTAAGCACTGTAGGGAGGATACATACCCATGAACGTTAAGAACTAAAAATTCTAACAATTTAATTTTGAGTAAGAAATGATGACTTTTATTGCAATCTGCTACTTTGCTCCACTAATTGTTTCTCCCATTGGGACTAAACAGAGGTGGTGCGAGGAAATGCATTCTCTCTTCCCCCGGTCATTGTATGTCACTGTTTCTGACAATTTTTACCAAATTTATTAGACCCGTAAACAATTTTTTAGGTGGAGCCTAGAGTCAGCGAGCATATGCTGCTCGGCAAGGCAAGCTGTAATACCTATCTGGGCCTTGAACACATCCACCACTTTTTCACTGGTTTCTTGGTCTGCCTTTACAAATTCCATTGCTTTCATTGGTGAACAATGGACATTTGTCCTGCCATGTGGCTGTTTTGTTATCGCCCTGGCGACTTTCTCTGCTACATGGCCACTTTGTTTCAGTGCACTACTTTTTCTTTCTGCCCTCTCCTCACAGCTAACTTGTATTTATTGTTTCCTGCTATCTTCGGCGCTTGTTCAGCTTCTGTGCCAGTTGCTGCTCCCAGCTGCTCATTTTCATTCCAGCGGTCTTGTTATTGATGTTATTAGTTCATAACTGTCCGTGTTGGTGGTGATATGCATTCAGCACTTAATCACGCATCCACGCACCCTGGCTTCAGGGTCCAGTTCCCTAATTCAACCAACGTGGGCTCTAGAGCTTGCGCTCTAGCGTTCACCAGTACTTCTGAATTCTCATCCTCTGTTGATTACATTAGGTATGGCGTCGCGGCAGGTGCACTGTCAAGATAGACGTAATAAGAACAGAATTTTTTGCAATTAATTTAGGTTCATACTTTGGGGGTTGCTTTTCGGAAACACGAGTTTAAACTGTTGAGTTTTACGATGTCTGTACTGTTTTACCCATTTACATCTTTATGTGGGAATACGATTGTTTCGAAAAACTATTACAGGACGTTGGCTTGTATTACGGCATGGCTAACATGGCAGCGGTCATGCAGTGGAGAAGGCCCAAGAGCCATTGATCAATTTGTGCTTCTTCCGCACTGGTCTTGCGACCTCCATCACACAAACAAACCAAGGACAGGCACGTCATTCTCACCAAAGCCTTTAGGGTTACAATGGTCGTCACAGATAAAACTGGGGAGCATCTCACTTCCAGGTTATACACGGCGTGCCTTGCACTACTACCACAACATGATGCCAAGATTAGAGATGCATGGGCAATCGACATGGGACAGCACATCACCGATAAGGAATAGAAGGGGTGTTGCAAACAAATTAAGCTAGTGTCCTGCAACCACAGGCACAAACTTCTACACTTTAAAATGCTATGACAGACCTATGTTACGCCACATCGGATGGTTAGAATCAATAGCACCTACTTTAGGCATTGCTCCAAATGCAACACACAGGCTGCTACGTTTATGAACATAGTTTGGACCTGTAGTGCAATTAGAGCTTACTGGCAGGAGGTACATGACATACTCCAACGAAGGACTGGGACGCAACTGACACCCTTGCTAGCATTGATGGGCTACACAGATACACTACCCAAAGGTACACGCAGATTTGTACCAATTGCAATGCTTCTAGCGAAGCAGGAAATAGTGCTCCGCTGGGGCATTCGACAAAATCATACAGTAAAGAGCATGTCCTAATGTGACACCACCAGCGACTTATACGCAAGACTACAGCCACCTACATCCCGCCCCAAAAACATTTGGCAACCTTTAAGAGACTATCTCCGGCAGCAAGCAGAGCAAGACACACAATCTATCGTAGGGGGGCAGGAATAGCATCAGGCGATTAGCATACTGGGGAACAACTTGAGAGAACATGGCAAATTGATTATTAATGACAGGTGGAGGGTTTATATGATCTGCAATCTTTATCCAATTATTCAGTGAGAGTAAGCAGCTATGTACTTCTAATTGGACTATTATCATGACTGTGGATGCGGAAATATCTATTGTAATGGACATGTTTTATTTGATTTGAGAAATGTTGGACTATCACATCTTCGTTTTGCCATATTTCACTGCCTCTGTATGTTAAAATAAAGCAATAAAGATTCTTTTTAAAAAAAAAAGCCTTTAGGGTTAAATCCAACATTGCCATTAAAGGCTGAGACCGGTGAGTTCAGGAGTGTGCTCTGGAGATTGATTAGTGATTTCTAAGTATACACAGCTTGTCAGGAGAGGGAACTGGAGCTTAATGCTTCATCCCAAAAAATGAATGCTCTGATCGCTGATGTGAAAGATATCCTGATGCCATATGCTTACTATTCAAATGTGTGCATGTCTTCAAATTGCATTAGTTTAACTTTTTGTAAAGGGGCTTTTTTTAAGAAATGTAAAGTATTTTTATTTTCAGGGAGCTATTATACAATTTTCTATTCATGGAATCCTGACGTCTTTTCTGCCTGTTACTGGATTATGGTGGTCTATCATGGTATTTGTTTTTTAGGTCTGGCGTTAGCCAAGATCTCTTGATTTTTCCAAAATATACGTGTAATATACTTATTTTAAGGGGTTTTCAACCATCCGTCTTCATCCATTGGTCTGTTGGCGTGTCATTCATATTTTGCTTCCATCCACTATAGAATGAGGCAGGGTCTCGCCCATTTCAGCACCTAGATAACTTCACTTCCAGTGACTGCATTATACACTTTCATAAAGCACATCCGCACCCAATCTACTTCTCTTCAGTGCCAGTGTTTATTTTCACTTTATTACTTTAGTGTGGCCTTTGTATCTAGAGTCTGATGAGATAGCAGGGTGCTTTCTACAAGCTCTCCATGATAAGCAGAGGACACAATCCAGCTTTAACAGTTCTGGCTGATACGATGGTAAATTCTTGTTGGAGTGGCTTTTTTAAATAAATTATCTGACTGTTGCTATTTCACAATATACCAAAACTGTGCTCATTTGAATCTGGACTTCAAGAAGTTGTAATTTGTTTTTCCAGTATCCACGCAATGTGATCTCGACATAGGTTATAGGCAGGTTAGCCACTCAATGAAAGCCCCTTACTAATAACAGCTTTGCCTTCGAATTCTAGGGTGATGTAGCACAGAGCACAGTAACAAACATGCCTTACCCTGTACCTACCTACAACAACGAAATCCACATCTCAATAGGTGTCTTCAGGCCGGGTCAAAACTAATTACTTGCCCACACTAGCATTTCAGGAACATAGGTGCACGTGATGAGATTATCAAATTGTACGTCAACTCAAATTAAACTGTATTGAGGGATGGTATACCATTCCAAGATGGCCGAAATGTTTACACACAAAGTTAACCAAGAAAAGGTGGGTTCTTTTTGCTGTGTTTTTCATTACTCAGTAGTAATTGTTCTAGTGATAAACAGATGATTATTTTAAAATTGTGTGTCTTAAAGTATCATTTATTACTTTAAGAAAATTAATTTCTATAATTTGACTATGTTTTGTTTAGAAATGTTATATTATCAGTTTTTGTTGTGACCAACGGCGAGTACCAGAATTGTACGGTTGCTTTAGGAAAGGCATGAGCATTCTAGTACGTTTTCTACTACCATGGCAGAACGTGACAGGTTTGGCAGAGAGAGCAGGGACAGTGTAATTGTACAATGCAGCGCATTTAGAACTGCCCGCTGTATTTTCACTGCTCCCCCTTGCCCTCATCATTGCTCCAAACATAGCTCCCGGGCTGCAGCTGCTCTTCGCCTCAGTGGCCCAGGAGATCACGATGCCGCAGGATGCGTGGATATGCATTGTGCACTGGGAGTTGGTGTTGCAGGTCTATGGATGTTTGGGGACAGGGTGAGCGACCAATTCTCACACCCAGCAGTGTTAGTGCTTGCACTTTTGGGAGTTTGCAACCCCTTATGTATTATGCGACCCTTGACTTAGTAGAAAATATAATTAACATACTCGTTATAGATTAATGTCCCCTCACATACATTGCGAGTTAGTCCAGCGTACATTTACGCCTTTTTCATTGGCATAACTGCCAAGCTTTCATATTGGTAGTCTGTGTTATATGGTGTAGTACCTGACCCTCGCAGCTTGTTCACTCTCTTGTGGCCCGTACAAACCCCTCCTGGCTAGAATGGCAGCTCTGGCTCCCCATTCACCAGTGGCACGTGAAGTATCAGTAGATGTTGTAGCATCTAGGATAATGTGCTGGATGGCTAAATACTTGCAACGTCTCAAAGGTGAGACCTATTGGCTATGCCAATGCTTGCTGTGTGTTACTGCTGCTGCGGCACAGCCTTGTTAAAGGTGCAAGTTATACATAAAGCTCAGCAAGCATTGCTGTACTGAAAGTTAAAGGTCGTGCACAACCCCAGAAGCGTTTTTGGAAAGGGATAGCTGCCTTTAAGGTCTTTTTTACTATATAACTAGTGGTGTGCACTCAGAGGCGGCTCCTCCATGTGGGCGGAGGAGCGTCGCCCCACTGCTTTCTCACAGTGCGCAAGTATTAATACCATTTTATGTTTCTGCTTCTCGCACTGTGAGAAAGCAGAAGGGTTTGGTTCGGTCCTGCTCTAGGGCAAGGGAGGAGTAGCTTACCCACTGTTGAGATTGCAGACAGTTTGGTCGGCCCTCTGGGACCGACCAAACCAGTCATGCGCACTCTGCCTTTTCTCCATGTAGGCTGCAAAATGGCCTCTCCATAGACGCCTGGCTTGTCGGTGTCCCGACCAATCACAACGCTGCCATTGCAGCGTTGTGATTGGCTTAGGGAAGGGAGGCTTCCTGCTTCCAGGAGAGGAGCAGACACGATGTGGGACCGGGTCAGCAAAGGTAAGTCTCCATGCGACACCCACCCCGCGTGACCATCCGCGAGTCATGCCGGCCGCGACTTTGTGCACTACTACAAACACACACATTACACATGCTGCATACCTGGCGTCAGGGTTGGATTGGGATTAAAAAATCTGCCCGGGCACACCAAAATAAGTGGCCCACATTTGCGTATTGCCTTTCTGCAAAACACTGCTTCAGCAAAGTTTTATGAATAGAAAGGGGCCTGTTTTATTAACTTCACTTAGATAAAAAAAGAATGCACTGATGAGTTCACACTGCTGAGCCACACATGAATGCAAGTGAGACCACTTCTGCTCAGGACCCTTGCCCCCGCTCAATCAGCATACATAAATGGGCCGGCCTAGCGAGAGAAAGGGAGTGATATCTCCGCCCATCTGCCTCTAGAAAGGGCACTTAGGCACCCACTGGGCCGCTGGCGGCATCCTAACAGCACAAACAGCCCCTAGGCTGCCCAACAACACAGACCACGTCTAAGAACTCAGCTACCGGCCCTTCGGCCATTTTCCGAGTGCCCGCGTTACCAATCCTACACTGCCTGGCGTTTGCTGAATACTGTACGATGAGGTCATAACATGAAACTTTAAAACGGTTACTGCGGATACTGAAGTTGCAAAGGGCATCTATGCAGCAGCAGCCTGTTACTATGAGCATAGGGGCCCCGCCCAAATTTCCTGATTTTTATGTCTTTTAAAAAAAAATTCAAATTGTGCTTTATTCACACTGACCCTCTCTGCACGAGGCTCAGGCATCATTGCTTTTTCTGGGACATGTGCTATTGCGCATGTGCCCTATGTTGCAGGCTTTTCAGAGCTCACCTCTCTTCAGCCCTGGCTTCGGAGGCCCTCTAAAGCCCAAACCCACTTGTGACGAAAGTCAACCTCTGTAACTGAATGCAACCTGGGCATGTTAGATTTCATCCCTATGGCGCCCAAGGTTGCTTGTCAGTCACTGAGCAGTTCAGTGCATACAACCCTTGCCTAACTCGTCACATGCTAAGGTCGACTCTTCCTTGCTCGCACTTACACCACACTCCCGCGTTCTCTCCTCTCTTTCTCATCCTCCCCACTCACCCCTACTCTGCAGATGAAATGAAGGAACCACACATTGCACTGCTGACACCGATATTTATGACATTATGTCATCTGATCAGGCACGTGTTTTGATCTAAGCCGTGAGACCTCTGTAAAAGTGCGGGAGCCATTCAGAAGAGTTTTAGCAGAGGCCAGTCCATAGTTGCCAAGGTACCACTTGTCAGGCAATAATAATAGCACTGTCAGTTATGGCCACGCCTTTCCTTGCCAACAGACGCCACCTGGCATTTAGAAAGAGAAAAGGGAAACTGCAACATGAAAAGCAGAACGGGATGAGCTACTCATGGCTGATAATGTGCGACCTCTGCCAGTCACGACACAGTCAAAAATTCCTGTTTAAGAATAGGATCAGGGCCAATTTTCCTTTAAGAGAAGTCCTGTCCCTGTTATTAGGTCTCGCCTAGCGTTGCAGCGCACATGCGCTGCAACGCTCGGCGAGACATATTGTGAGAGAGGAGCTTTCAGAAGGGGACTTGAAGCCCTGCCCATCATTTTCATTGGGTCACGTCAGCGTTTATGCTAAACGCTGGCTTCCCATTGAAAAGGATGCTTTTTGGTCACTGCCCTTTCTCCCTTTTGGACGGCCCATCAGGACTTTCTTATCTCTTGGAGGCGTGTAGCGAGGGATCACGTTTCCGAAGTGGTGTTTTTTCAGACCCAGCTTGTTTTCATTTTCACCACGGTCCGCTTCGGCTGCGCTTGTTTTATCATGCTTTCCAGAGGAAACCGATTTTAATTCGATCATGTGAAACAGTGGTTAAACTGTGAAATCTGTACCAAACAGGAGGCGCGGGGACATTTTATAGTTCAAGTTTATACAGTCTCCTCTGAAATTAATGGATTTGTTTCGTTATCGATTTATCCCTTTTATTTATTTACATTTCACTTAACTACCGAAGGGATGGGGTTATATCATTATATAGATTTAAACAACCGCCAAAGAGGAAGTCATGTGTATTAATTGGTATATATGCAAACATATACTGAGAGGAACAAGCGACTGCAGACAGATCCGCCATGTTCTTTTTTGTGAATCGCTGCAATTTGAATGCCACAGTGTTCATTCATGAAAAAACCATAACCAAGTACACGGAAGCGGCAGACATAGCTGGATGGGGTACCTTGGGAGGGTCAGCTCACCACCGTTGGCAGGGGGCCTGGGCACCGAGCAGGCTGCGGGGAGGGGAAGGGCCGCCGCCGCCTTGTTGACACCGTTCATGTGGGAAAGGAGTACAGCAGCTCAGGGAGGCTGTGGGTATCACGTGCCCCCTCCCTCCATTCATAAAATACATGCCGTGTCCATTCACAACACAGTACAGTGTCTGCTCTGCAGACAAGCATTCACAAAAAGACCTTGTTATCAAAGGGGGGAGAGAGACAAGCGGAAGTGCGCCGGACAAAGCCACTCCCAGGCCTTCGGAGGCAAAAACACAAATGTGTTTTTGTCAGGCTGTGGAAGCCGAATCTTTCTGCTTTTGCAGGCCTGGAAAAGGCAGAAGTGCATCAGATTTCGGCCAACACCGTAGCTCTGAAAGCACTCCAGGGGTGAGTCATGCTCGGGGGGAGGGGAGAGCGCGGAGGGTCTGCACAAACAGCACACCACCGTCTGTCTATATCTGGCACTGGGTTATGGGTTTGTAAAATCCCTCATCTGGGCCTGCAGGTTGGTTTTATCTGGTTACAAAAAAGGGGGAACCGAAGGCAACATTGGAAACATGATTTTAGAACACCAATTTATTACAGTGCTTTCACCGGGCCGTTGATGTACCCGAAGTGCACCTACAGTTGGCGTGCCCACGTCTATTCAGGAAAAGACTACTTCTGAAAGGCAGAAACAATGGCTTTTTCCCCAAGGCTTCTCCAGGGCTTCTTATCGCCTTCTTAAAACATTGTCTGTGTGGGAAGCGCTAACCTTCCCGGGTACAGAGGGGATCCGGCCTCTCTGGAGATCTGGTGCAGCTCCTTTTCCCGTCCTGTTTCACAAGTTAAATTAGTGGGTGCACAACCCTTTAACATTAGGTTATTTGGCCACATGGCTTGTCCGTTTGAACCATTTTTGATATACCCCCTCCTATATTTAAATGAATGCCTGTTCAACTAAATGTGTAAGCCTTTAATTTAGCACAGTACTGTGAAGCAAGGTACAACCTGCCCAAGCGTATCTAGGCACGCTGTAACATATGCTACACAATGGAATTTTATGTCAGTTTAACCCGATCGGCTTTTGTACTGGACTCCCAAATATCCCCTCAAGTGTCTTTGCCTTTATTATTGGTATATGCACACCAACGTGGCATATGGACGCTGGAGGGAGAGGGAGGGTGTGGGGGGATTAAAAATGGTAATTCATTACTTATACAATGTAGTGGGAGGGAGGGCCTAAAAACCAGTATTACGTTTAAGGTATTGGCATTGTAAATCACAATGCCTTTTATTGACGTTTTAAAAAACTAAAAAAAATAGGCATTGTCATTCACAATGCCAATAGCTTAAACTCGCGTAAATGTGAGACCTATTGCATTGCAAATGCTTGTTTTTAGTAAAGGCACACACCGCTCACTTGCAATCGCATACATGCATCTTGCTCCTAACTTTAACACTGTGATGCCAATAAGACTGTGGTCTTGCTTTTGATATTTAGTGCTACTTCAGTCCAGAGACTTGCACATAGATCTGCCAATGAACCTCGTGCCAGAGAAAGAGGTGAGGAGGGGTGTGTGTCTGGCTCCGTGCAAGTGTGCTTTACAAAATATTGGTGATTCTGCGCAGGGTGCCATAGTGACTAACTCCTTTAGGAGCAGTTGTGCTCACTCGCTGCGCTCACTTCCACTGGCAAATTCCTGTCTTCGTCTTACGCCCACCCCTTTAAAGTTTGCCAGCCGCCACTGCATTTATGCGCTGCTCATGAGACCTATATTTATATTGCCATAGTACACAAATCTGTGGATTAGAAGAGGTTACACAAGTAACTCATCACTTCCCAAAAGCTTCATGGCTAGTGGACATATTTGAGATGTTTGAATGTGTCCCAAACAGCAATTCATTATAGGAATTAGTGGGAAGCTAGGAATGGAACATGTATGATGAGCAGCATGTGCTTATCGTGGCAGTCAACCTTCCAGGCCCCCATGACACTGCTGTGTCTAGTCACACATTCTTTGAGCAGGAGCTGGCATTTTATGAGTCATTAATTCTGTCTGGAATTTATTATCGGTTGCAACCTGAAACTCCTTTCATATGGTTTGTTTAAAGAGGAATAGGACTATGTTTCTGCACACCACTACCAGGTGGAAGGCATGACTGAATATAGAACATAATCGTGGCATACAAAGGGGGGTTGTGCGTGCCTAAACTCATACATGTTCTCATACGGTACAGCTGACTGATCATTATTAGAAAGGATCTTGACTTTACTCCTGAATCCACAAGGGTGGCACCTCGACTACTGTAAAACAAAAAACAAAACACAGATCAATCAGTCTTGGTGCTCTGGAAGCAACAGTGGAATCCTGACCCAATGCGAAAGCCCCTACATTAATGGACATTCGAGAAGGGACAAGGGTCCTTTTTAGTGCTCTCTCTACCAGGCACAGTGGTATAGGACAAGTGATTGTGTGTTGGTTGCAAAAAAATATACAAACTTAGTACATGGTATAAAAGGTAGAGTGCAAACGGCAGCACACGGGCTCCCGGGCAAAAACCTACAGGAGGACATCTCCTGAGGGTTTGCTATATATGAACTGATAGATGTTGGGTGTAATATTTGGGAGGAAGCTGAAACAGTGACTCAGTCTAAAGTTTTTTCAATTTTTTATTTTGGTTTTACAGTAGTTTGCAATCCTAGAGCACAGGGAGGATGTGACTTTCCATAATAACTATAATTTGGAACGGGCGATGTAAATTATAAGACAATCGAGGACACTACGCACGCAAATTGTTACAAGCTTTTTTGCCAAACCTCCTGCAATAAACATCCATTTACTGAATGACAGAGCAAAGGCTCCCAGACGCCAAGCGACGTTTGCAATATGTTGTGCACAATAAAAAAAAGAATAAATACAGATCTGCAAAAAACACAGGACTAGTCAAAAGTGTATGCAAATATGGCTTTTAGTAAAGATAAATAGTATATACAAGCATTGGCATAGCCAAAAGGTCTCACCTTTGGGACCTTATAAGTGTTTAGTTATCCAGCACAATATCCTTGGTGCAACAACATCAAGTGTTGCATGACTAAACACTTATAAGGTCCCAAAGGCGAGACCTACTGGCTATGCCAATGCTTGTTTTGAGTGAGTGGCTCGTGCAGGTATGCCAGAGTGAGGTAGAGATGCTGCAAGTGTTTTTACAGGAGCCCCTGTGACATTGCGCCTCTTCAAAATGTATCTTGGGTCTGGTGTAATACTACTAGCCCCTATTCCCGTCTTCTCGCACCCAATGCATCCTTAAATGTCCCATGTACAGCAGGGGTTGACACTCCTATTACCCCTGCCCTCCAGTGACACTTTACCTGTCACGGGTGGTGGTGGTAGAGGTGGTGGTAGATGTGGTGGTGGTGGACGTGGTGAATGTGGTGGTGGTGGTGGTGGATGTGGTGGTGGATGTGGTGGTGGTTGTGGATGTGGTGGTGGTTGTGGACGTGGTGGCAATGGTGGTGGCGGACTTGGACGTGGTGGTGGCGGACTTGGACGTGGTGGTGGTGGACTTGGACGTGGTGGTGGTGGACTTGGACGTGGTGGTGGTGGACTTGGACGTGGTGGTGGTGGACTTGGACGTGGTGGTGGTGGACTTGGACGTGGTGGTGGTGGACTTGGACGTGGTGGTGGTGGACTTGGACGTGGTGGTGGTGGACTTGGACGTGGTGGTGGTGGACTTGGACGTGGTGGTGGTGGACTTGGACGTGGTGGTGGTGGACTTGGACGCGGTGGTGGTGGACTTGGACGCGGTGGTGGTGGACTTGGACGCGGTGGTGGACATGAACGTGGTGGTGGACATGAACGTGGTGGTGGACATGAACGTGGTGGTGGGTGTGGTGGTGGATAAGGTGGTGGTGGATATGGTGGTGGTGGCCTAGTTGGTGGTGGATGTCGTGGTGGTGGTGGACGTGGTGGTGGTCGTGTTGGTGGTGGACGTGGTGGTGGTGGACGTGGTGGTGGACGTGGTGGTGGTAGGCATGGTGGTGGACATGCTGGTGGTGGTGGACATGGTGGTGGGCGTGGTGGTGGTGGACGTGGTGGTGGACATGGCGGTGGTGGTGGACATGGCGGTGGTGGTGGACATGGCGGTGGTGGTGGACATGGCGGTGGTGGACATGGCGGTGGTGGACATGGTGGTGGTGGACATGGTGGTGGTGGACGTGGTGGTGGACATGCTGGAGGTGGTGGATGTGGTGGTGGACGTGGTGGTGGTGGACATGGTGGTGGACGTGGTGGTGGAGGTGGACGTGGTGGTGGACGTGGTGGTGGACGTGGTGGTGGACGTGGTGGTGGACGTGGACATGGTGGTGGACATGGTGGTGGACATGGTGGTGGACATGGTGATGGACATGGTGGACGTGGTGGTGGTGGACATGGCGGTGGACGTGGTGGTGGTAGGCATGGAGGTGGACATGCTGGTGGTGGTGGGCGTGGTGGTGGTGGACGTGGCGGTGGTGGACTTGGACGTGGTGGTGGACTTGGACGTGGTGGTGGACTTGGACGTGGTGGTGGACTTGGACGTGGTGGTGGACTTGGACGTGGTGGTGGACTTGGACGTGGTGGTGGACTGGACGTGGTGGTGGATTGGACGTGGTGGTGGACTGGACGTGGTGGTGGACAAGGTGGTGGTGGATATGGTGGTGGTGGCGTGGTGGTGGTCGTGGACGTGGTGGTGGTCATGGTGGTGGTCATGGTCGACGTGGTGGACGTGGTGGACGTGGTGGTGGTGGACGTGGTGGTGGGGTGGTGGACGTGGTGGTGGGGTGGTGGACGTGGTGGTGGTAGGCATGGTGGTGGACATGCTGGTGGTGGTGGACGTGGTGTGGACGTGGTGGTGGACGTGGTGGTGGACGTGGCGGTGGTGGTGGACATGGCGGTGGTGGTGGACATGGCAGTGGACGTGGCGGTGGTGGTGGACGTGGCGGTGGTGGTGGACGTGGCGGTGGTGGTGGACGTGGGGGTGGTGGTGGACGTGGGGGTGGACATGGTGGTAGTGGACATGGTGGACATGGTGGTGGACGTGGTGGTGGTGGACATGGTGGTGTTGGAGGACGTGGTGGTGGTGGTGGACGTGGTGGTGGTGGACATGGTGGTGGTGGTGGACATGGTGGTGGTGGTGGACATGGTGGTGGTGGTGGACATGGTGGTGGTGGTGGACATGGTGGTGGTGGTGATGGAGGCGTGGAGGTGGTGGACATGGTGCTGGTGGACATGGTGGTGGTGGACGTGGTGGTGGTGGTGGTGGACGTGGTGGTGGACGTGGTGGTTGTGGTGGACGTGGGGGTGGTGGTGGGGGTGGTGGTGGACGTGGGGGTGGTGGTGGACGTGGGGGTGGTGGTGGACGTGGGGGTGGACATGGTGGTGGTGGACGTGGGGGTGGACGTGGTAGTGGTGGTGGACTTGGTGGTGGTGGACATGGCGACAAATAGTGAGAAAAGGTAAAATCAAAACACAGAGTGAATGATAAAAAAAAAAAGAAAGCAAGATAGAGCACAAGGGAAGAAGTGATGAGAAAACTGTCACAGTAAAAGCAAAACACAAAGTAAAAGATAGCCGTGCACGAGTGAATAACTAATGCTACTATTTTAAAGCACACACGTGCTTGTCACAGCAAAAGCAAAACACACTGCTGGCAGTGCAATAGTGTGTTTGCTGGCCCGGGAGTGGTGCGTGCGTGCAGTCGGCTCTTTTTAGAAGCACATGCTTGTGGGCGCGCCCCAGCTCGCTCCCGCAAGGTGGATGCCGCCACAAGCACAAGTATGTGCTTCCAAAAAGAGCAGAGCGATGGCTAAAGGTCCTCCTATGCAACGCATGCGTGCTACGTAGGCGAGACCTAATAAGTTATCAGACAATTAAATCAAACATTCACATGAGGGAACGTTAAAGTGCCCGCCAACCTTTACTTATCATTTATACCTCACTCAGGGTATCACACATTATAGAACATTCAGAAAGACTTTAATAAAATAGAGTTTACCTGTTGTAGTCAGGGTCACATGACCTGCATTACAACTAGATTTTCAGCCCCACTCTCAAAGAGAGCAGAAACTCACTCTGTGATCATTTTTCTCTCAAATTAATTAACAACGATATATGTGCAACTTCATATGTTTTGTCGTGGTTCTGCGTGGTGTTATACAGATGCAGGTCCCCACTACCACACCCGCCACTCACCAATACTTTCCAAGCCAAGCCAAGTACCACTGTGGTGCACACTCAGCAGGCAGAGCAAAAACTTGTCTCGAGTACGCCTGAAATGGTATCAGCAACACTGGAACAAAAGATTCTTCAGAAGCGCACCTCATTTGTAATGACATGCCACATAACCTCCTTAGAGACAGAGCTCTCCATGCTGTAATCACGTGTTTGTGTTTCCAACCATTCCACCCACAGCACTAGTATCAAAACAGTAATTTTAATGCATTGGTCTTTACCAGTAATGGAGTCTGACTTTAAAGGCATCTTTAAGGCGAAACATTTTTTGTGTATCAATGCAGCAAAGGCATAACCTAAATTTACGAATCTAATACAAAGCTGAATAAGGAAAAAAAAAGGAGGTGCCTTCCCATGCATAAGTGTGGAACCCACAATACAATTAACGCAAGAACTAATGTACAACACCCACCAACCAAGGAAAAAAGTCTATATAGTTCATTTAAATTCAATAACATTCAAGTGGGCTCGTCTATTTTGGGAATACAAGCAGTAAATAAAAAACAGACTGCATTGTTTTATGTACAGATGTTTGACTTGTGTTCAACAAGTCACACATCTGTACAGAAAACAAGTCATCTATTGCATTAGACTCCCCAAAAAAACCCAACAAAATTACCTGACTCCGTTTCCAAGTACTAGAAGTTGTCACAAACAAATCATTTTGAACGAGACAAGAAGAAATATTTACTTCAGTGAACTAAAGCGTGGACGAAAGAATCCAGAAGTTCAATAACAGACCGGAAAGGACTAGTGTGCTTTTACAGATTGGAGATCCATAAATATGGATTGGAAATGCAGAAGAAAAGTGCATAAACGATAAAAAAAGAATAACGGGAAATAAAAACAAAATACATACTTCATATAATCAAATTGATTATCCATTCACAAACATTGTTTCGTGGTTTGATCCTCTATTATTGTAAGGAAATGAGCATTATTCAGAGACAAATTCCTTGTTTGAAGACATTTGAACAATAGATCGATCTAAGTCTTGGCAGTGACATGACACCAATACCAGCAAAGATCACATGATCAAGGACGTGCGGATTGTCAAAAATATGGATGGAAATGCATTCTCATTTTAGTATTGGGTCAGACTATGCAAAACCCACAATCTATGTCTTGGGCTAAGCAGGGGCTCACTGAAGCGCAAAGAGTGCACTCGGAGTAAGAGTGAGGTGACTGAGTCCAGGCTATGATAATATGGAATTCATCTTTAACTCCAGGCATTTGGTGTTACTTCAAGGTAAGTGTGACCTTGTTTGAAATAAGCATCTCAAAAAGAGCATGGGTTAAGACCGGACACTGACCCCGAAGCCCAGGAACTAATATAAGTAACTGCTTTAACTTTTTTTTTTTTTTTTTTTTTTTTTTTCATAAACCTTTATTCATATAGTTCAGATACACTGCTATTCAGCCGACAACCCGGAGGTTCGGCAGCTCCTCAATCAACACGTGCAGTCATCTACAGCTCTCATACAGGATAAAAACAAAGGTTCCAATTTTTAAAAATGAACACAACAAGCAAGGCAATATACATCATAAGTTCGCGTCAGCTCCCAGCGAGGGGGCGGCCCCATGTCCAACATCAGTCCGAGCCACCGATTGAGAGGAGGAGGGAGAAGCAGAGGCTCTAACATTCTAGCAGCGGTGCATCAGAACTACCCAAGTCAGACGCGAGGCTAGGGGGAAAGTTGCTCCTCTAATGGTTCAGTGGCAGGAGGCAAACATATGTATCCCCTATACTGGTTCCAACCTCCCCATACCTTATGCCATTTCTTGGGCCTCCCCCGCGCACTATACACCGTTTTCTCACGGAACATGCACCAGTCCATGTTATCCTTTCCAGGCATCCAGGGTGGGAGGGCTCGGGGATCCCCACAATCTTGCAATATCTCGCTTAGCCACCATATTACCTAGGGTCACCCATAGAGTCTGCGCCGCGTCGTAGTCTGTAGGACCCCACACATTCAAGAGACAGCGCCGCGCCTCTGGGTGCAATACAATTCCCGTGACCTCCTGCATAACCGCGTGAATCCGCTTCCATAGTTCCGCAATCACACCACACTCCCATATAATGTGCAGAAAGGTGCCCACCATCCCGCAGCCCCTCTTACACAGCCCGTCCTCGGAAAAACCCATATGGACCAATCGGGGCCCAGTGACATAGACTCTGTGGAGTATCTTAAGCTGGACGAGCCGCAACCTGGCGGGGATTGCGACCTCCTTAGGAGAGGAGACCGCATACTGCCAATCCTCATCGTCCAGCTCAAGGCCGTCTCTATTCCACTGGTCCCGCACCCCCAGGAGGAGATCGTTCCGAACGTTCACAAGCTTTTTGTAAATTAGGGAGATTGTGCTCTCCGGCATATGGCCGTCCAGGATCCGGTCCTCCAATGGAGAGGACTCAGGCACCTTTTCCCCCTGAACGAGGACCGACTGCAGCGCATGGCGCACCTGCGCATACCGAAAGTATTCCGTGCCCTCAAGCGCATATTCCGACCGCAGCTCCTCGAATGACTTAATCCGCCCCTTGGTCAGCATGTCCCCCACCCTGGAGATGCCAATCAGATCCCATTTGTCGAATCCCTTAGAGTGCCAGAGATTCCCCAACATGTCCGAGTCGTACAACGGAGTGGCGAGGGTGAGCCTATCCTTCCATCCCAGGGAGTTCGTGACTGTCTTCCACACGTGCACCGCCACCCCGGTCGGCCCTGTGAGGGACCCAGCCGGTGGCTTCGAATAAAGTGCTCTATAATAGCCACCACCCCGCAGCAACCACCGGTCCATAGCAAAGCCGGGGCCAAGCGCCGGACCGTAGACTCCATGATTGATCGCGCTCAGTTGGGAGGCCCAATAGTATCTACGGATGTCAGGAAGCGCGATACCCCCGTCGTACCAAGGGAGAGTTAATTTTGCTATCGCTATACGCGGGCGGCCGTCCCACAGCAGCGAACGCTGCAGACTCTCAACCTCCCGAAAGTAGCTGGCCGGAACCAGCTCCTGGGTGTTCTGCAGGACATAGAGAAAACGGGGAAGGGACATCATTTTGAATAGCACCGCACGGCCAAGGAGGGAAAGCGGCAGCCGCCGCCAGCCCGCCACGTCCCGCCGCAGGCGCGCCAACGGAGGGAGCAGGTTCCTCTCATACCGCACCGTTGGGTCGGCAGAGATATAAATCCCAAGATACTGGAAACCCTCCCGGGCAATCTGGATCGGGCAATTCCGCGGGGGAACCGGGACGTCCCCACACAGGGCATACAGATATGACTTACCCCAATTAATGGTTAGCCCCGAGTTCCTCCCGAAGGAAGTCAATATGTCGCAAACAACTATAAGGGACTTCCGGGGTGAAGTAAGATAGAGCAGAATATCGTCGGCATAGAGGGAGATGCGGTCTTCGTGGTCAGGGGACCATCGAATCCCCCTCACGTCTGGGTGCCATCGTATCCAGGCCGCCAGCGGCTCAAGGGCGAGAGCGAACAACAGCGGCGATAGAGGACAACCCTGTCTGGTACCCCTCCCCAGATCGAAGGGACGGGACGCCCTGCCGTTAACTGCGACTTTGGCGAGAGGTCCTTCGTATAATAGCCTTACCCAGCCCACAAATCCGGGCCCGAAACCGAATTTCGCAAGCGCAGCCCACAGGTATGCCCACTCCACTGTGTCAAATGCCATCGTTGCGTCGAGCGCAGCCACCATGGCCGGCTCCCGCATCGTCCCCACCCTTGCAATCACCCCATGGATGCGCCTAAGATTCAACGCGGTATTACGATGCGGGATGAAGCCAGATTGGTCAGGGTGGATCAGATCCCCGACCACCCTGACCAGCCGGTTTGCGAGGATTTTGGCAAGGATCTTCGGCTCAGCATTAAGGAGCGAGATCGGCCTGTATGAGCTGCACGTGTTCCTGGGCCTGCCATCTTTATGGATGACCACGATCGTTGCCAGACGCTGGTCAAGTGGGAGGCAGCCCATCTCCCGCGCCTCCACAAACATAGCCCGCAAGTGCGGAGCGATCTTGTCCGGTCGGAGTTTGTAGAGCTCAATTGGCAGGCCATTCGGACCCGAGGCCTTGCCCGGGCGCAAAGAGCGGATAGCCCCCGCAATCTCGTCGACTGTGATGTCGCCATCAAGATCATCTCTGTCTATGTCGGAGAGGCAAGGCAGGGCAAGGTCGCGCAGGAGCTCACATGAATCCTCCACTGGCCTGTCAGACACGGAGGTATAGACCGTGTGGAAGTAATCCGCAAAGCACTGGACTACGCCGTCCGGCTCCGTGACCATGACGCCATCCTCCATCACAAGGTCCGGCACAACCCGATTGGCTCGCTCCTTTTTATCTAGCCACGCGATCAATTTCCCGGCCTTGTCCCCGACGTCGTACAGACGGCCCCGCTGTTCCCTACTCAGGGCTTTGGCCGCATCCGTCACGAGGGCCCTGTACTCCGATTGTTTAAGGCTCAACTTGTGCAGCGCCTCCGATGTGACCTCCCCTTCCAGAGCCAACTCTAGATCCGCGATCTCCGCCTCAAGCTGGGCGACCTCCGCGTCTCTACGACGCTTGGCCGCTGTTATCAAGGAGAGGGCCTCACCCCTAATCACTGTTTTGAACGCTTCCCACAAGGACACCGCCGAGGTGACCGAACCAAGGTTTTCTTGAAAGTAACGGTCGACCGCCTTCAGTACCGCACTACGAGTCGCAGGGTCCCTGAAGTACCACGGGTTAATTGGGGCCACCCTACCACCCACTCCTCTGCCAACATCCATACAGATCCACACCGGGGAATGGTCAGAAATACCTCGTGCCATGTGCCTGGCCTCAGAGACGAAGGAGGCGTGTGCAGCTAGGGTAAGGACATAATCAATTCTAGAGAGACTGCCATGCGCCCCTGAGCGGAAAGTATATTGTCGTTGTGTGGGATGCAACAGTCGCCAACAATCAACCAGCCCAAGGTTATCTATAAAATCAGGAAGCCACTTCTGAGCCCCCCCCGTACTCCTCTGCGGGTGTCTGTCGAGCAGGCCAGAGCCAACCGCATTGAAGTCGCCACCCACCACCAACATTCCTTCTGGGAGATCCAACAATGTCCTCTCTAAGTCCGCTAGTGTAGAGGGCTGCAATGCAGGGGGGACATAAACCGACACCAGGACCAGGGTTCTGCCCTCCCACCGCCCCGCTACTGCCGCAAAGCGCCCCCTATCGTCAACGGTAGTGGAGTCAACCTCGAATGGCAGGGAGGACCTGACTAGTATTCCCGCCCCTCTAGAACCCGAGGAAAACCCGGAATGTGCAACAAATTTATAGCCTTTACGATTGAGGGCATAGCACGTGTTACCAACCAAGTGCGTCTCTTGCACGGGGTGATAAGGCGCTCTACAAGTTAAAAATACAAATACAAATATCGGTTTTTTTCTTCCTGCCAGTACTCACTCGTCTGCTAAGCGCTTAGAGACCCCGGGGTGATAAGGCGCTCTACAAGTTAAAAATACAAATACAAGACAATATCAGGGGTACATCGCTTCAGAAATTGCAGGACAATCCCACGCTTTATACGATCCCCCAAGCCATTTACATTCCAACTGAGTATTTTTAGGCCCCTACCCCCCATCCCAACATGTAAGGAGACCACCACCCCCCGCGTGGAACCAGACCCGAGTCGCGGAAGCTTGCATCTTTACGCCTTGCATAACAAAAAACAACAACAACCCCAACAACAACCCACATCCACCCCCCACCCTGCACCCCTGCGTAAGCTCTAAAGTGCCCCCCAACCTGCAGTGTGCCTGTCGCCCCTTAAACTACTGATCTACGAAAAGAACCCCAGAGGAGGAAAAGGCTCCCATACTGCCCCCGCTACCCCCCGGATTATCAACCTCCCGGAGAAGCCGGAGTCCTAGTACTTAAGTCCTGGCTCAGTGTTCATCCCCACCACCATCTGCGCCACCGGAGCGTTCCACGCCAGTCCGTCCTTGGGGCAATGTGTCCAGCCAGTCTCCGACCATGTCAGGAGACTCAAAAAAGAAAGTCCGCTCTTCGAACACCACCCGCAGCCTGGCCGGGAAGAGCATGGCATATTTTAGTCCCATCTCACGTAATCTTCTCTTGACCGCCAGGAAGCCTTGCCGTTGCTTCTGCACCATCTGGGTAAAGTCCGGATAGAAACTTACAGTAGTGTTCTGGAATGGCAGCGGGCCGGCCACCCGCGATGTTTGCAGAATGGCATCTCGGTCCCTGAAGTTAAAAATCCTGGCTACAATCGGCCTCGGGGGGGCCCCCACCTTGGGCCTCCCGCCAGGGACTCTGTGGGCCCGTTCGACAGCAAAGAACTTACTGAGGCCTTTGGGCGCCAGATGGTTCACCACCAGGTCCTCCACGAACAGGTCCACCGACTGCTCCTCCGAATTTTCCGGGACCCCAATGATGCGCACGTTGTTGCGCCTTGCACGGCCTTCGAACTCTTCCAACCGTCGGGCGAAGTGATCATTTGCCGTCCGCAGGGTACGGACTTCCTGCTGAAGGCCGGAGACGTCGCCCAGGAGGCCGGCAGTCTTGAGGTCCAAGGACTGAACCCGCTCATTAGTTTTCCCCAGGTCAGCCCGAACCAGATTGACGTCAATCGATATGGCATCCACTTTTTGTGCCAGGGTCTCAAATTGTTGTCCAATCGAGGTCTTCATCCCTTCGATGGCCCCCATAATATCTTGCAGGGTCAGTTCTGTGGGGGGAGGTGTCGCGTCCTTCGAGGCGTCCAGTATCGGGCCCGAGCCGCCCGGAGACCCCTTCTGGTGGGCATACCGGTCCATGTTGTTAGTCTGGGTGTAGCTGCCCCGCCTGGTACTCTTGGGCTTCTGTTTGTCGACGTCCGATTTGGTCGACATCGCAGTCTGCCTTGTAGACACTCTCCTTGCCCATACAGAGTAATCAACCATGCGACCAGTGGCTGGCACTACGCACGCCCCGTCCCGGGCGCTGTGGAGACTGGAAGGCGAAAGTGAAAGTGAAAGTGGAAATACCTCCCCCTCCGCCGACCCGTCCCCAGCCCGGCCGCTGTTGTTCAATTAGTACACGGGCACTGTGCCAACGCAAGGCCCGGGCACCGTGCGGGGAGTAGGCCACAAACTTCCAGTCAGTACATCTTCGGTCTCCGGTGGACGATTTCGATCCGGACAGCGACTCTCGCCTCAGCAACAGCTCCCCTCCAATATTCCGGGCATCAAAAGCAGGATAGTAGTCAGGATAGCTGCCGGAGGGAGCGAGGGTCTCGGGAGCTCTAGGCTCACGCGGCCATCTTGATCACGCGCTAAGCTCCTCCTCATCTGCTTTAACTTTTTTATTTGATTTTTGAAAGATAAACAATACCTATAAGGAGGAAAAGGGTGCTAATTCTTTTGTTTTCATTGACATTTTAGTGACTGAACTGCAACACAAGCAATTACTAATTTCTCCACATGAAGGGACCGAGTACTTGAAATACACAGAGCTAAGGGCAGTAACCGCAGTCCTTGGAAATGTAAGCTGCATTAAACTAAAACAATACTGAAAAGAAATAAATCCGGAAAAAACAGGATGGAATAATGTTCACCACTGATTAACTGACTCACAACTTAAGAACTAAAGAATGCCTATCAGGGCAGGATGAGTCCAGTATGTGGGGTGGCATTGCACAGATTATGGGAAAACGCAATCTCGGGCTCAACTTCATAATCCCACCACGAATTGGCCAAAGGAGTGTCTAATTCACATACATTGTATGGTAAAGAAAACGTACGGTTGCATACATAAATGGCAAATGTGCAGAGGTTATTTGTGGTTGGATCTTTGGTAATATATGGTCAGCAAGATGTGTTTTTTGCAATTTTAGAAGTACTTCAGCAAAACCATTTGCTGTATTTCAAGGAGAAGAAATTAAAATCTTCTCTGTTAAAGATGCCACTGAGATTCAAACGTAACACAGTTAGCAAGCACCATTACAGTGGCCCATACCAATCAATAGAAAAAGGTGTTAAGAAGTTATTGGGTCTTAATTATTATAGACAATTCATACTGAAAGTCTCGTCCATACCTATCCTGACCCAGAAAGATATTCGATTTAGATGGAAAGAAAAAACAAAAACAAATTATTCACCTTTCACGCCAGCTTTTATACTGTAGCCCAACCTTACACAACAGGATCTGATGTGTCTGCAATGGTCAAAGGTGCCTCAGAGAGAAAGAAGTCGGAGTCATCAACAACTGACATGGTTTGCTTATGATTCCTACCTACTCGCCACTGCCAAACAAAACAAACATATCTATATCACCTTTCAACAACAGTACCATTGCCAACAAGGATCCTTCATTCCATAATTCTGTGGACACAAAATACACAATGTGTGATTTCTTAAAATCCACAAAGTGCTCGAATCCTAGACATGCTTGTTGGATGCAGTCTTCTGGGCTGATCTGAAGTACTGGCCAGGCTGAGGCTAGGTCCCAGCTTCAGCACTCTGTGGCTTTATGAATGTGTGGTGGACCACAGATCTCACCTTTACCATTATGTTATCCTGTCTAATAACGCATCATCATTGTATTTATAGCATGCGTGATACCTCGATAATGTCACAAAAGAACAATGAAAATACCACTACTTGAGTACCAGGGGAATCAACATCCTCAATACCCTTATACACACCAACGTGAAATAAATGTGCCAACTATGTCCCTACAAAGACAACTCTAGATATTATGTCATCACAGACCACTCTGCAGGACATCTCGGTAAAGATCATACCACTAAGCTCTTGGCTGGCTATGTCTGGTGGCTGCAATTCCAACATTTGACTGAGTCATACAGTGTCTTGTTTGTTCTCAAGGCAACAAATCTTACCTCAAACAAGTTAGTCCAACAAGATAGTTACTATATCCTCTTCCAGTACCATGGAGGGTCATGTCAATGGACCTCATCCCGCAGCTACCCTTTTCACGTGGTGTCATTATCCCTTTGGTTGGATTTAACGTGCATGGGAAGAGGTCCTATTTCCTTTCCTTTTGCTGCCTGCTAATGGCTATGGAACTCTGCTGTTATCCACAAATAAATGGACTAGCTTCGTGATGCTGCAGTGTCCCCTTAGGTTTGCAATTTCTGTCCAGGATCTGGATGGCCCTGTTCGGCACTTTAAAAATTATCTGACACATTTTCTCCAGTCAAACTCAGGATTACGTTAAGACTGAATGAGTAACAAGATGCTAGAAGATTATCTCTGTGCTTTGTAACACATCATTAAGATAAGTAGACAAACTACATTTTTTCTCGTAGAGTTTATATCTATGCACAACTTTTTACATTACTCTACATTTTTGATCCTTTAGTTGCAATCCATGTTGGGGAAGGGTGGAATATTTCGCCAAAAACAAACTGGTGAAACCCAGCAAAATTTGTCTTAAAAATAAATGCCAAATACCCCCTATGCAGAATTACTAGACAAACTGGCCGAAACTCCGAAAACCAACTGTATTTAATAATCTAACACATTCCTGGACTGCAAAACAAAGGTTTGTTATTTCAGAAGCCTGATGGACACCCTCTTAACCAGTCTGAATAGGGCCACTATGATTGGCTGCTCGTAGCCCTCCCTGTAGCACTCCAATACATGCTACGTTTCCAAAAAATACAATAAACTGCCATGAAATAGCTAACGGCACTAAGGCAGCCCACGAGCGAGCCACAGACTAGAAATGCAACATGGCTCCTAACCACTCGATAGATAACATGGGCTAGTTGTACACTTTTTCTGTGGATATTAGGCTTTTTTATCCTACTTCCAATACAATTTATTCAGGTCTCCAAGAGACACATCAACCTGTTTTTTTTCTTTTAATCCTGCTAGATAGTATTAGGATTGCTTTCTCTTCAACCACTTGTGGCAGGACAGCTTTTCAGGTGCTTGTTGGCACAGGGATCCTCTGTGGGAGGATGGTTACATTTGCTTCTTCCCAATTGCCGCTTCAGCTTCATGGCTGCCGCAATACGTTAAAATTACAGCTAAGGCAGTGGCCACATAAAAGACCTTGGTTGACCATCTTGGTGCAGCAGGACTGGGATACTCTCTTGCAATGGTTCACTTCCTTTCTAAAAGGAGTCAAAATGGTTGTGCTACTTCTGCTCCAATGTATCATTCATTCACCATACACCTCAGACACCTGCGATCTCATCTGCGGGGTTCTGCAAGGATCCTCCCCCGTGTCCTACCCTCTTCAAAGCATACTTGATCTCTCAAGCCAGCATCATCGCTCTCATTCTCTCCCTCATTGACAAAACTCCCAGTACCCGGATCAAGATTAATGCCTGCGTGACTGAAATCACCCACTAGATGAAGACAAACTATCTAAAGCTGAACACCGACAAGACCGAAATCATTATCTTCGGGAAGAGCACATCATTGTGTGACCTGGGGGCTTACAGAGCTAGTACCGACAACTCCCCACCACCCACTCCAAGAACCTTGGGATCATCATCAACAGCAAGCTCAACATGACCGTCCAATTCAATGCAGTCATGGCCTCATGCTTTTATACCCCGAAGATGCTGAGCAAGATTTCCAAATGGCACCCGATAGGGACCTGGAAAATGGTCATGCACACCCTAGTCACAAGCAAGTTGGACTATGGGAAGACCCTCTATGCTGGTATCAACAAAAAACTGACCAGGAGGCTGCAGATCATTCAAAAAGCGGCAGCCAGAATCACTCTCAACCTCCCATGCCTCCCTCGCATCATGCCAAACCTGAAGAAGCTCCTATGGCTCCCCATTCACAAATAAGCACAGTTCAAACTCCTCACCCGCACCACAAAACCCTGGCTGAGAAGGATAAGTTACTTACCTGTAATCCTATTTCTCTTCCAGGGGTATCCTCATCAAAGGGTCCCGCGCATGGGCGGGAATATTCATGTGCTCATGACTATTGATTAGGAACCCCTGGAAGAGAACCAACCTTAACAATTGCATCTGCTCTCACAAACCTTCCAGACACCTCCGCTCATCCGGACTCTCATTAGCACATATTGCACGCATAAGGAAAACAAGATCTGACGGTTGAGCCTTCTCCTACATAGCTCCTAAAGCATGGAACGACCTGCCTCCACACAAGAGCCTCCTCCTCACTTCTTCAACTCCACAAGAAGCAGAAGACCTAGATTTTCAAGGAGTCTCACTAGGCCCTAGGTATGTCTAGACTCACACCTACTCAGCGCCTGGATGCCCTCCCAGGTAATAGTGTGCTCTAAAAATCTGCGTAACATACCATAACATTCATCAAATGACACGCCGCATAGCTCAGGCGTCTTTCTTTTCCCCAACCTTTTTCAAAATGTATGCTTACTCTTTGGCGGCCTTAATCATATCAGTCAATGTTCAGTCGCTATCCCATACTAATGCCATCCAGCTTCTTATTAGACTGGACTAGCATACAGACGGACAGACATTTCTACTAGTCTCCAAGACCGCCTAAGCAAAGTACAGGGATGGAAGACGCTCAACTTTGGGAAAATTAATGCTGATAAGAAAGGAAGTGATGATCACTGGTCACACAGTCAAACCTGCATGGTCCCCATGTTTTGACCAGCCTTGATGAGTAATCAACCCAAGCCACATAACCTTGGCATCCTCTTGGAACAGGATGCTAACTTGGACAACAAGGCTGTGGCTTTATCATGCATTTTTTCTGTTCCAGACCACTATAAGATTAATCTTCTATCCCAAAATTGATGTATGCTACAAAGGTAGCGAGGCACTCGAGCGTGAAGCGCTGGAATTTTCTGGAGCTGAAAAAACAATTTGGTTTCAGAAAATTACACACCTCAGAATCTGCTCTGTTAGTGGTAACTGAGGAGATCCGAAGTATTTTGGACAATGGGGGAGAACTTTTGGACCTTTCCGCAGCCTTTCACGCTGTGAGCCATCAGGTCTTAATTCAACGGCTGAGCGAGATTGGACTTGAACACTCTGCTCTTAACCTTCTGACTTCCATTCTTTGTGATAGAACTCAGTCAGTTACTCTCAGAGATTTTACATCCAGCATGTTTTCCTTACCATGTGGTGTCCCGCAGGGTTCTTCTTTAAGCTCCACACTGTTTAATATTTGCACGGCTTCCTTTGCTGCTCTGATTAAATCTTATGGTTTTAGCACAATATCTTATGGTGACGAGACACAAATTGTTGTCTCTATCCATTCCAATGTTGAGGAGCTTGCTAAAAGATTTAACAACTGTATGTCTGCCATAGGCAACTGGATGGATAGTCATTTTTTTTTAAATTAAACTCTGATAAAATGGAGGTGCTTCTTTTTGGATCTAATCTGTCTTTCTGGAATTCATTCTGGTGGCCTTCCAGTTTCGACCCTCTTCCATCGCCAGTCCCAAAGGTCAAAAATCTTGGAGTCATCTTTGATTCTAAACTTATTTTCAAAGAGCAAATAAATCACTTGACCTCATCTAGTTTCTATCTTTTGAAAACTTTAGAAACCTTTTTGCCATTTATTCCCATCAATCTTCATGTTACAGTAGTGGTCTCCCTAGTGCTTTCGCGTCTGGATTACTGTAATGTCATCTATTTAGACGCCCAATAAGGTTTATTAAAAAAGCTTCAGAAGCTGCAAATTTGCAGCGGTTCGGCTGTTGAAAAATCTCAAAAAACAGGAGTCTCCCAGTAGTGGACTTAAAGAGCTCCATTGGCTGCAGATTAAGAGTAGAATTGCCTTCAAATGGCTTCATGTGGCTCATAAAACCCTTCATGGAACTGGTCCTGAAATCTTACAGAATAAAATGAGATAGTGCTCTCCGAATAGATGGTTGCTTTCAGTTTCATCTTTGACTATGGTAGTGCCTAGTATTCATATAGCTTCTTGGGGTGGATGATGCTTCCTTTATACATGCCAAGGTCATACTGTGGAATCAACTGTCATTTGAATTTTAGGTCTCAGTCGAACCAGATTAGTTTTAGAAAACAGCTAAAAGCCGTCTCTTCTCCTCCCCTTGCTAATATTTTTCTTCCTTTTCTGTCTTCAGCTTTGGTGACTGTTACAGTTCCACCAAAACGTCCTTGGGGCAATCGTTGAACTTTATACATTTAATCTAATCTAAAGTGTGGTGAATGAATGAATGAATGAAACATTATTTATATTGCGCAGCTATGCCCAATGGGCGTCAAGGCGCCTAATCCAAATAAAGACTGTGAGCGAAAAGAAACAGAGCCTACTGGTAAGCATTGATAAAGAGCCAAGTTTTCAATGACTTCCTAAAGAGGTCAAGGGAGGGCAGTGTTTTGATTTCCAGGGGGAGTGAATTCCACATCAGAGGAGCCAGTATGGAAAAAGCTTTGCTCCCCCATCTAGCCTTCTTGGCTCTGGGAATTACCAGTTGATTAAGCTCACTGGATCGGAGACATCTACTCGGAACGTATCTAGAGAGAAGTGATCCAAGGGCATCAGCCGGGCCTGCAGTTAAAGCCTTATATGTAAGGCAGAGGAGTTTAAAAGTGATCCTTGAGGGGATGGGGAGCCAGTGGAGGTTCTTCCTCGCTAAGATCATCGAGGCCAGCCAGGGCAAAGCGAGAGCAAACCGCGCTGCCGCGTTTTGTATGACCTGCAAACGCTGAAGCAGGCCCTTGTTGGCCCCGGCGTACACTGAGTTGCAGTAATCAAGCCTTGAGCCAACAAGGGCGATCACCACCTGTTTCCGTGCCAGAGGGGACAAGTAGTGTACGATTCTTTTCAAGGTCTTGATGACTCCCCAACAGGTAGCCACCGTTCTGTTGACCTGAAGCTCCATGGAGAGCTGGGTGTCGAAGATGACGCCTAGGTTCCTGGCAGATTGTGTTGGTGTTGGGCAGCTACCTAAAGAAGGAGGCCACCAATCATCTGACCATATGCCCTGGTCCTTGCCAAAGACCAGGACCTCCGTCTTGTCCCCGTTCAACTTTAGGGAGTTGGCAATCATCCACTCTGCAACAAGTTGCATGCAGGCCCTAAAGTTAGAAGCGGTTTCACCCACAGAGTGAGTCAGGGATACCATAATCTGCGTGTCGTCGACATACGACACTACCTCCATCCCCTGAGATCTTACTAGTCTTGCAAGTGGGGCCACGTAGATGTTAAACAGGGTCGGACTCAATGCCGACCCCTGTGGCACCCCACATTGCAAAGACTTAGCGGGGGAGAGGTATTCACCTAGCATGACACGCTGCTCTCGTTGTTGAAGAAAGGAGCTCAGGAGACTGAGTGCCGGTCCTTCTACCCCTGCCTCCCTTAACCTAGTTGTTAAAGTAAGGGGAGACAGGGTGTCAAATGCTGCTGAAAGATCCAGCAGCACCAGTACGGTGGTTAGACCCAAATCCACTTTTCTGCGGATGTTGTCCATGACTTTCGTCAAAGCAGACTCCGTGCTATGCAGCTTTCTAAAGCCATGTTGGGACCCGTCCAAGAAACCAGAGGTATCGAGGAAGTTTGAAAGATGGAAATTCAAATGGGTCTCCAACATCTTAGCAGGGGCCGGCAGCAGAGAGATGGGTCTAAAGTTCTTCAGTACTCCAGGGTCCAAGGTGGTCTTTTTCAGCAGCGGCTTCACGATGGCTTTCTTCCAAAGTGACGGGAAGATGCCCTGTTCCAATGCTCCATTCATGACTTCCAGCATCGAAGGAAGAATGATCTCTCTGCAGTTCTTCAGTACTTTCAGAGGAACTGGATCGAGTGGAGATGACGATTTAGTTTTGTCCAACAGGCTATTAAGTTCCTCTAGCGAAAGGGCAGGGAAATGATCAAGGGAGTGAGAGGATTCTTTAGTCCAAGCTTCCAGATGTTTAATTTGGGAGAAATCCTCGGCATTAAGCGAGTTCCCCTGCGACTTTAGAGCTATGTAGATATCATCTATCTTTTTGTAGAAAAAGTCTGATATATCATTGCATAGCTCCTGGGAAGCTACTACAGGATCGGGGGCCTGGAGAGAGCACAAAGAGTCCACTATTTTGAAAAGCTCTTTGGAGGATGTTAAAGAACAGGTTAAATTGGAAAAATAATCCTGTTTTTCCTTAATGACTCTCTTTTTGTACTCACGTAGTAGGCTCTTATAGCCTTCTCTATCCTTGAGATCCCAGGATTTACGCCACCTACGTTCCTTCTGTCTGCAAGTTTGTCTGAGAAGCCTCAGATCGACGGAAAACCAGGGGGCAGTTGGCTTCTGTCTAGCTGCAGCTTTCAGGGAAGGAGGAGCTAGTTCGTCAGCGGCTCTGGTGATGGCATCAGCAAGTTCTTGGGCCGACTCATCCACCTTCCGCTGAGTTGAAATATGGGCATTGAGAATAAAAGGGGCTACAGCCTCCTTAGTAAAATTTTTGAAGCTCCTTTTGAATTGTTTTTTACCAGAGCCCACAATGGCAACGGGGCAGGGAATGTCTAGAAACAGCGGGACTGCTAAATGGTCAGACCAGGTAATCGGGACCGGTGTCCCAACCCCTAATCTAGGGTCGTTGGAAAAGATCCCGTCAAGGATATGCCCCGCCTTATGAGTCGGGTGGAGAACTCGTTGTACAAAGTCACATGCCTCCAGAGAATTAAGCAGAGAGCAGGTCTCTTTCGAAGTAACATCCTCTAGGTGAAAATTAATGTCGCCCAGAATAGTGAGATGGGGTCTACCAAAATAAGGTTCCAAAATTCTAAAAAGTTCTGAGCAAAAATTAGCTCTAGACCCAGGGGGCCTATAAAGTAGTATGCCAGAAAAGGAGCTCACCGGGGTATGCACAATACAAAAGTATAGCGCCTCAAAAGGATCCGTAGAGATCGATAAGGGTTTTATGGTACATGTGAGAGTAGATTTAAAAAGAATGGCTATTCCACCCCCTCTACAGCGTTCTCTGTCTAACCTTAGAAAGGTGTATCCTTCAGGAATGGCCAGAAGCAGATCATGGCCAGAAGACTCAGTAGCCCACGTTTCTGTAACAAAGATCCAGTCAGGGTTCCTTGAACTAACAAAATCGTGAAATTCAATCCCATGTTTGATCAATGAGCGCGCATTGATCAAAAATCCCTGTTTGGATTGGGAGGTATAACTGGCCGGCAAAGAAGGGATTGAATAAATGCGGGCCTGAGTAGGACCGGCAAAAGGAACGTTGCACGAGGGACACAGGTGGGCGCGACACAATACCTCGGGTCTGAGCTGATGATGGCAGCAGAGCGCAGGGGGTCTAAGGGACAAAAGGGTGCCATATAGGTCCCCCCGGGAGGAATGCGCGTCAAAGCCTGGGGGCCCAGGGTCCAGCCCGTCCTGCAGCGCGTCCTCAGCGCGGACGGGCGCAGACGGGCTTGCCTTTGGCGCGCCTTCGGCGCGCCGCCGGCGCGCCCGCTGCGCCCGCCCGCTGCGCGGACGTGCGGAGCAGATGTTTTTATCCATTGGTGAGTGAGGAGGGTAGGAGGGACGATGGACTGCACCGTCTCCCTTCCCTTCCCAAGATGGCGGCTCCGGTGGGTGGGGGGGGAGTGCCCAGCGTCACTCACAGCTGAGCTGCGCTGTCCTGTTTGACTGCTGCCTGGAGGGAAGTAATCTCACCCCAGGTAAGAACAAAACTAAAAACGGGCTATTTAAGATATATACAATTTTTTAAAATGGATCAGTTCTTACAATTTTTAGATGCTGAAGGCAGCGTTCGTAGTGGCAAAAGTATCTGTGCAATTCTTCTCAATTAAAAATAACACAGAAAGATAGCAGCGCAAGCGAGCGCTAAGAGCCCCGGCTTTCCGCCTCAAGGCGAGTGATTAGCACAAAATAACAAGCAATGGTGGAGTGTCCACTATCACATTACCTAAGGAAGCTTCCTGTACTTAAGGATGCCACTCATGATACTGAAGTACAGTGGATTCAAAATCTGGTGTCTGCTTAGTGAAGCAACTGAAGAGCCGTGATCAGGATTCTAGGGCATGTCAATCATTGGCTTTAGCTGCTTTTCTTGAAAAGAATCTCCTTAAGGTGATTTAAGATAGCAGGATGTCGAGGTGTAACTCTGTGGAATGCCACAATAGTGGAGATTGGAAAACTCAGTTTTTGTTTTTTGAGGTTGTAAAAACATACCTGTTATTTTTGAAGTCAGGGTCTTTAAAGAGGATTGACTCAGCTTAGCGTAAGGAAACCAGCAGGCAACACTGCATCTTAAAATCATTTTCAATCAATCTTCAGCCCTAATATCCACCATTTAATTACAAAGGCAGGTAACACCGGAGACAACTGCCATTTTTGTAAGTGATGTCTGAAGACCATGTTATAATCATCATATATTTTCTCTTCTAGGCATACACTCAGTCTGGAATTGTATATTCTGGCTTATTGAGGTGTACATTTAAACTATTAATGCATTTTTTTCTTTTTTTGCTGCTATTCATTCAATCTGCTCGAACAGGTTTGTGTGTTTTTCTATATGTCTGAATTCCCTTTCAAGTGATTGTTTCAAACTAATGAACAAGACTTCATAGAAATTTATATTATGGCTTCTCACTTATTGTTTTGAAACAATAAGCAAGGTTTTACAGAATGCAACTAATTGAAAGGTTGCAAGGGCTTTACTGCTAACTGCCTATTTGGAAATATACAACAATGTTCGGACAGAATATATAAACTAGAACAGAAAGCTATTAAACCATGGATTTGAGACAGAGGGTCATACAGAGCTGTAATCACCTTTCCTTGCTCAAGCCCACAGGGAAGCCACACCCAGCCTTCACTCGGCTGCTGGTGTTCTTTGGTGAACATTGTTTCTATTGTTCAGAAAAGGTATGTGGTGTGAAGGAACCATCTCTGAAACTTAACATACACCTCTTTTGGTGATAAAATAGTGGAGGGAAAGGTGGGTTAGGGACTATTGATACAAGTAAGTGTTATGAAGCAGGCTCAAAACGGCAGGCTAAAGAAGCCATGGCCAGGCTGTTCTCTCTACTGAAATTCTGCCCTGTCACCGGCCTCCTTTGCAAACTGCACTGGCTCCCTATGGAGAAGTGTGTGCACTTCAAGACCTTGTGAACTGCCCAGAAGATCTTACTCTCCCAGGGGCCCTCCATTCTGTCTAGTTTGCAATCTTGTATTGACTTTCACGGCCCCTGCGCTCAGCCAACCTTAATCTGGCCACTGTTCCTCGTGTTAGGAGTGTAAAAGAGGGAGGCTGCTCGTTTCGTGCCAAAGCCCAGTTCTTTGGAATGTGCTTCCTCCTTCTATCAGGAACTTCCAAAATCACTTGTCCTTTAGGAAATTTCTGAAGACCTCACTTTTTGATGCAGCTGGTTTACATTTCAGGACTAGCGCTGGGAAGACCCTTTTCTGGGGCAGCTACGTGTTTTATAACATTTATAACATAAAATTTATAACATAACCATCCTAATATTTTCTATTATTCTGCCTCCTGATAAGTATCATTGGTACTATCTTGTTTGATTTTATAATAGTTACTATTTATATTGTATGCACTAGATTTAGATTTTAATTTTAAGAAATCTTAAAAGAATATTCCTAGTTTCTAAATGTTCTTTAGTGTGTCTATTCATGATGAAAGAGGGTTTGGGTTCTACTAACTATCCCTATGAAATCTCACAAGTCTGATTGTTACCTAAAACACACCTCGATCTAGTAATGCTCAGGGGGTTGGAGGCTGGTTGAGGTTCACCAGGTTTTGTGTTTCATGTTGGTGCATTGACAGGGCCATTAGTATCAGAGGGTCTAGATAACTGAAATCCAGCCCATGATCTGGAATGAAGTCCATAAAATGTATCAACAACTCTCATGAAACAATGTGCAAAACCATGAGTGATCAAGGTCAAATATTCTCATCATAGGAGTATAGAAATTCCAATCTTTGTAACTGTTGAACACCTCAGAGGAACAAAACAGAACATCACAGTGATTTATCTGTGATACAAAGTCAAATCAAATCAAATAAACTTTATTTGGTTATTGTAACAAGATAACCATAAAAGTACAAGAAAGTACAGTAAAAAAAAAATCAAAAAATGAGGGTTTTTATCATTAAGGCCACGCAAAGAAATTTTCACATAGGTTCAGATCACAATTGATTTTCGTAATTTAAAAACATTTTTAAGAAATGAGGAAATAAATACAACAGTTAAAATACTATGCAATTTCTGTACAGCTAAAAAGGCAGGGCGACAACGATTGATTTCCATGATCTTTAGCAAAGGAACAACATACATTCGTCTGGGTCTAGTATAAAGCTTGCAAAAGAAAAGTATATGCATATCATTTTGAACTGATAAATCATCACAGGGGCATTTAATCAAAGTTTTTGACCAGTCATTCAAGGCTGGAAAGCTGAGTGATCTAAACAATAAATTAAATCTAAAACGTGTTAACAAAAACCTTTCATGATCACTCATCACTAACTTAAGGTACGGCTGTATACTCTTGCAAAAAACGATTTGCTCATGAGCTGCCACCGTGGTTTTCTTAATCTCATTTCTAGTTCTAGTCTCATGCAAGTAGGTCATACATTTTTCTGTTAAACATTTTCTAGAGATATTGCATAGGGTGGATGGTTCTAGATATTAGTTCCCCATGCCTAATAGCGTGAAAAAATTCTTAATATAATTCAACCATCTAATTTTTCCACACTTCTCTAATCCCATCGCATTTTCCATAATCAGTCGATTTAGTCCAGACTCATCCACAGTCCATATTCTGTGCCAAAGTAGAACTGGGGCTGTTTTTATTGTGTCTTCCAAATATGGCTCCCCAAGCTCCACATGGCAGACATATGTCGAGACACTTTGTGGAACAGCTAAGAGATATTTCATAAAATTATTTTCAACCACTTGCAGAGCACTTACATTCGCGTAACCCCACAGGCCTGCCCCATATGTAACAATAGCTACGCAAGTCGCTTTATATACAGTCAACATATCTTTAATTGGTTTCCTCCCTATTTTACGGCTAAAGTTTTTCAATGCCATAATAGATTTACAGTACAACAGTTTCCTAGTCTTAATCGTAGTGTTCCATAGGTCTGTACTATCAATTAAAACCCCTAAATAGGGAAATGTTAAAGTAGCCTCTACTGGGGTAGAACCAATATAAATAACTTTTTTCTTTCTCTGTGCACCCGACCCACAGTGCATGGTAAATGTCTTAGAGCAATTTATACTCAGGTCAAGCTGTTTCATAAAGTCAGAAAAGGAGGTAGCTAGTCTCTGCATGGCCTGCAGTGTTCTAGCCATCAGGACCGCGTCGTCTGCGTATAGCAGAGTTGGGATTGGTCTTTCTCCCACCATCGGCACGTCCCTACACTCCGCTATCAAAGTTTTTTCCACATTATTAATATAGAGTGTAAAAAGGAACGGTGCCAGGACACAGCCCTGTCGCACACCCCTTTTAATTGCAAAAGGTTTAGTACATTCACCATTTTTTCCATATCTGACTCTGGCTGAAGCTCCTGCATAGAGATCTCTAAGAAAATTAATAACTGGTTGGTCTACTCCCATGTTTCTCATAACTAGCCAAAGTTTGCTATGTACTACAGAGTCAAATGCAGAAGTAAGATCAACAAAAGTTAAAAACATTCGTCCCTCTTTGGCTTTGGTATATTTTTCACTTAAAATATGCAGGTTCAAACACTGTTCAATTGTTCCAAGCCCTTTCCTAAAACCATACTGCAGGTCACTTAGAATTTTAGCTTCTTCTGCCCATACATGAAGTCTATTTAAAATTACTCTTCCTAGGATTTTAACAGTGGAATCCAGGAGTGATATTGGGCGGTAACACTGACAATTTTCTCGGTCGCCCTTTTTAAAAATAGGGACTATCAGGGTTTCACACCACGAAGGGAGAAGACCTTTGTCTAGAGTGGCATTAAAAAGGCAAGGGAAAATAGGGGCCCACAGTTCCCTATTATTTTTAAATAAATCAACCGGGACCCCATCAGGTCCGGGTGCTTTCCCCACCCAGACAGGCATCAATACATTTGTGCACTTCTGTTACTGTAATTTCGGGAACAGAGGTGCTACTAGAGTAAGTGCATACTCCCGTTTGAATATTCTCATTAGCACATTCCCTCTTATCTTGTACATTGGAATACAACTTTGCAAAATGTTCAACCCACTCACTCTCTGTAATTGCCACATCTAGTGGGTCTATATTATTATGATTTAAAAAAGGGGCATTGACAACTTTCCAAAATAAAGCAGAGTCTTTGCTTAATGAAGCATCACATAAAGCGTCCCATGCTTCTTTCTTTAGAGCATTTTTTCTAGTTTTAAGGGTTTGCTTATAGACATTCCTGCAATTTCTAATTAGGCCAATATCTTTCTCCGGGGCATGTAGGGCTTGCTTTAGACTTGAGTATGCCTTTGTACACTCAGAGTCAAACCACCCCTTCTGCCTCTTATTTCCACCTCTAATATCAACCCATAGTAGCTTTCTAGTTTGGGCAACAATCATCAAAAAGTTGTTAATCATATCAAAGTCATCAACATTCTCATCTGTACATGCATAGAATTGGGGCAACATACTTTTTATTAATTTCTCCTGAAAGTCAACTGGGGAAATTTTTGTCCACTTTAAAGCGTATCAATTTGTTCGGGCCAGAGTAATATTATCTACTAGCACTTTAGATTTGGCCCTACCACAACATTCTTTAGGTCTCAGTCTCACTTTAAAAGTTAGAGGAAAGTGGTCGCTAAGCGGGCAATCAAGAATACTATAATCCTGTATCATATCCCCATGACTAGTATTCATTATGACATAATCAATAGTTGTGTTTGCCCCTCTGCCATTAAACGTTGGGGAAAAAGGGGACTTCTGGACCAGTCAATCTGTTAACGAAGTCCATGTCATTCTCAAATATAAGTTCATTTAAATTATCCCCCCATTTAGAATGTTCAAAATGGCTGAGACTAATATCTTTAATTTTACCCCACATGTCCCACTTTCTGCATTCCTGCATATTGAACAGTTAAAATCTCCGACCCATATAATACAAGTCTCTTTGGACCTCCTCCCTATAGCGGATATAATGTTACTTCCTAATAATCTAAAAACATCATCTATGTCTTCTCCTTGAATATTATTATAAAAGTTAACCAAAACTAAGAACATCCCTTTGTTAATTGTGATCCCAATAATGTGATAATATGTGTTATTAAAAACTAACTCAATTTTGGTACTTACTAGCAAATTTGAAACGTAAGTACACAAACCTCCTTTGGCCCTACCATAAGGTGAGCTAACTGCTGGGGAGAAATAGGTTTTAAATCCATTATTGTGTACTGGTTCAATTGTCCAGGTTTCCTGGAGGCTTATGACATCATAGTTACTTAACAATTTTTCCCAGTTTTCATTACCCAATTTGGATCTCAACCCTACAATATTCCAACTCAGAAATGACCATGCCTCCCCGTTTGTCTGGCCAACCGCTAAGTCAGTATTGCTAATTGAATATGTTATTTCCCCGTGAGGTGCCTCAATTTGCGGGCTATATTGACACGCAGGACCTTGCCTCTTTCTAATATCAACCACCATGACTGTCTCGGTATCTATGGTGGTACTTTCCATCCCTCGGTCCTCAAACTCCGGCCGCCCATTGGAGATTAAGTCAGTGGACCTGTTATCTTTTTTAAGTCAGTCAATATCTTCTAACCCTTGCAGAATATGAAATCTGTTTGCTAGTGGGATATCAAAATTGGGGATGACATTGTCTCTATATCTAGGCCTATACTCCCCTTGATACCACGTGTTAGTTCCCCTTAAGTTCATTAGTGGGTAAAAATAGGTCAAATCTACAGTTTGAATTCTGCCTATATCGTAATTAGATTCCCAGTGACATATAAAACTTACCGCTCCTCTATCTCTGAGATTTACAATTATACAATCTCCGGGTAAGTCTTTTTGCCTATGACCAATCCAATGTACTCTCCTAACATTTAAAATCTCCACTCGTGTTTGTCCAGGTAAGGGTCTATTATAATTCAGCCAGTGCACTACCTTGTTCTTAAGTTCCTTGTAATTTTCTCCCTTTCCATTACTCAGCTCTGGCACCCCTGCCAACACCACTGTGTAAGGAATTGACGGGGGGTGGGGGGGGAGATCAATGTGTATGTGTTTGGTCTTATCGTAGGTATTTACAACCTTATCTCGATTAGTCGCAATCAAGTCTGTCGTACTCTCCTTCCCTATGGATCCCTTGCCTGTCTCCCTCTCAGCTCCTTTATGTCCAGAATCCCTCTGGATTGACAAGTTTGTCCCTATGGGTGTGGTGTGAGGTACACGACCCTTATCACAACTTACCACTGGTATTGTGGATTCGGCTGGCTTTGGAGCACCAATAACAACATTATCTGATTTTCTAGAATTAGAGGCAGCTATGGGCCTAATTAATAAACTCAGGTGCTCCAGTGTATCAGAGTTAACTACTCCCTGCTTTTCTAGACCCTCTACTTTTTCAACAAGTACTTTCAGCCTTCCTACTACTGGCAAAACAAGTGATTTCATTAGCTGCTCGATTTTTATCATAAAGTCTACCAGATCGGTCAGTGTAATTCCTTCTTGCACAGTGTGCCTATCATCATTCGTGAACGTTTCCACACTACGTTGTGGCTTAGTTTTCTCCCCTTTTTCTTTTATAGAAATTGGTACAGATTTCTTCTGCTTACCTTTTGATTTCCCTCTATTTTTAGTTACAGTACGCAAATTCCTATTTGGTACAGCTTTAGTTTTTAAGCCTTTCCCTTGTAATCCTTGTGGGGGAAGTCACATTATGTGTCAATCCTACTGTATTAATATCATTATTTATACAATTAGTTGGCTCCTCCAAATTATCTGACACATTGATTAAAATGGGAGATTCCTCATTCAACCGTAAGTTGGGAGTAAGAGACAACCTATTTTCCCGACACATAAACTCGGCGGGAGATGTAACTTGCGACATAATAACACAGTTAGAGTCTTTGGCAGGAAAATCCGCATATGAATCCATAAGAATTGATTCCTGCGAGTACGCTGTATTCAAGGTAGTGTTTGCGTGTGTAATATTATCTTGGGTAGGTTGAGTTGGCAAGCACAAACTAGGGGGTAATGACCGCCGCCTCTCTGTGCTCTCGATAGCATTGACAACTACCCCTATAGTTTTTTGTAGCATCCGGTCTATTGCTGTCAGGCTTGGTAAAGGGTTTTTTGGTTGAACTTTAGTTCTTGCAGTGGAACGAGTAGACATTGGTGTAGTTTTGCCCATCCTTACTACGTCACGTGAAATCGAGCTGTGTAAAGCACCGCTTTACTGGCAGTCAAGCGTTATAATAGCAATAACATAGATCAAATTACCTGTAGAAAAATCCAAGGGTGATGGCCCAGCCCAGCCACGTCCTGCCCCGGACGGCCACAGACGGCCCGCCCTTTGCCCGGGCTTAGCCCGGCGCACGCCCGCGCGCGTCCCGCGTAGCGGGCCTTAGCGCTGTTTAAATGCACCTCCTGGCGCTGTTCATGCATGCGTGATTCGCGCGCCGCCGCTGGTGCTGCCGGGAATTGTAGTCCCGTTGTTGCGGCGACGCTGCTAGTGGCTGTAGATGACTCCTGGCGATGGCGGCACAACCTGCTGCTTCGTCTGACTCCTGGCGGTGGCAGCGTTTGACACTGAGGTGAGTTCTCCCGCTCCGCCGGCCTTAGCGCTGTATAAATGGGCCTCCTGGCGCTGTTCGTGCGTGCGTGATTCGCGCGCCACCGCTGGTGCTGCCGGGAATTGTAGTCCCGTTGTTGCGGCGATGCTGCTAGTGGCTGTAGATGACTCCTGGTGATGGCGGCACAACCTGCTGCTTCGTGTGACTCCTGGCGGTGGAGGTGTTTGACACTGAGGTGAGTTCCCCCGCTCCGCCGGCCTTAGCGCTGTTTATATGCGCCTCCTGGCACTGTTCGTGCGTGCGTGATACGCGCGCCGCCGCTGGTGCTGCCAGGAATTGTAGTCCCGTTGTTGCGGCGACACTGCTAGTGGCTGTAGATGACTCCTGGCAATGGCGGCACAACCTGCTGCTTCGTGTGACCGGTGGCGGTGTTTGACACTGAGGTGAGTCAAAATTATGCCTCTTCTAATACGACCTCTGTGCTCTAAAGGGGCACCAACCTTTCCACATGAAAAATGAGCACGAGTACTCTGTCTTTAAGCACTTCAGAGTAATAGATGATGTTGGCCCAGCCACTTCAACACTTGATCCCAAGAGTGCAACAGAGCCCAGATTTTGACAAACTGAGACTATTTGTACACTACCCTCCTTGTTACCTTCTTTATTTATGCTTATTCCATAATGTTTGGACCTATATGACTCAAGGAAATGTGCTTTTCCTGGATAGTTACCCCATATTTTTTACCTTTTGCTACACACTATATTTTTGGAACTCTGTGCAGTTTAACCGTGCTGACCAGTGGTAAAGTGCCTGTAGTCCGCCTTTAAACATTGTTGAATTGCCATTTTCCTAACTCATATATTTGACTTAATTATACGTTTCTAGTATATGCTACAAAATGAACTCAGGGCCTGCAAGTTAAATGTTACTAGTAGATAGCTGCTCCTTTGTGCCATCCACTACAGCAATAGTGTAAAACAGGGCTTCAGGCCTCCCATTGTAGCCTGACTGTGGCAGTTTAAAGACTGCAATGTGACCAGACCAAAATAAACCCTTATGACAGGTCAAAACCTCGCTTTTAAATATTAATGAGTCACCCTTATATAGGCCTAGTAGTCCACAAGACAGGGTGCATGGCATTTACAAGTAGGACAGGTAGAATATGTCAACATGCCCTTAGAGTGATTAGCCCCCAAACTCTGTTTTTCACGGTGAAAGTTCTAGCTATTCCATGTACAAAACTGGACTATAAAAGAAAAATTCTAATGATTAGCTGAAAAATATTTAACTATTTTAATAACTAAAAATGAAATTCAATTGTGAAGTTGGAGTTTTAATAAATATTAAGGAAATGTAACTTTTGAGAGATACCTTTATCCCTGCCTGAAGTTCCTGGAGGTTAATCTGCATTTGTTCCCAAACTTCTCCTAGTCAGAGATTAGCATTTGAATAGGTGTGAAAAGGGTGAGAAATGCTCCCCAAAAGTAAACAACAGGCTGACAAGAATGCACAGAGAGGATTCCTCTTAATCTCCCAGAATATGCAGTGTGGGGGATGTGAGCATTCTTTTCGACATTACAGAGTCAAACTCTGCTCGAGTGTCAAATCCTGCTTAGCAGGTCTGCTGGGTTTACATATACCACTTGGAGTACACAGGCATAGAACAGGATGGCAAGACAATTCTTGTGTAACCCTACTTTTGTTCTACCAGGCTTCTATCCCTTGGTTTATTTTGGGTACAGAGGTTGCCCTAAACTGGATTTTAGTGTTAGATGTGGGAGCACACTAGGATTATCATAGTACACTCTCCACACACATCCCGTTCTCACAACCCAGGTTAGGCGAGGCTTAAGACTTTCATCAATGTGAAAATGCCCAAAGTGGGTAGGGTTGGCCCTGGGAACCTTTTACCTATTTGTTGGGGCACAATCAGGAGTCTTTCCAACCACAAGCTTCTCACAGGCATCAATGCAGCATTCTACAGACACCCACTTCAGAACACTGCTGGACCTAGGGAGTAACAGAAGAGGGCTGTACCTGCTGTATGTGACCTGATAGGATCCCTGAAGGACAGGACATGCTCTCTCTTATGCCCAGGAAAACGAAGTGGATTCAAATGAGCATAAGGCTGACTTGTTCAAGCTATAGGGATACAACAAACCACAAGAGGCCTTTTCTTCCACTGCCCAGCTGGTCAGTGGCAAATGGACCTTGGCCGGACTCTACTGTTAGCCTCTGCCGGATACCCTGTGAAATGCCTTACATAAGGTCTTGGGGGCAGGGAGTGGGGGCCTTAGAAGTGTACTCCTGTGGTTGATTGTGACTTAAAGGACCAAAGTCAGAAGGTAAACTCTTTGGCCAGGATGAACCTGGTTGGTGTATCTGACCTGCACTTTATCATTATCAGCGTGTCAACCTAAATGTGGGAAAAATAAATTGTATCAATGTGTACATCAGAGTGCATTGGTCAAGAGTCGTAATACCGGAGTCAAATTATATCTCACACCTACCTCTAGTATATGGCGATCGTGTCTCTTATATCCTATTCAAATTCGGTCCATGTAAGCACATATTCCTGTGTCTATTGTACTTACATGGATTGAATCCATTTTAAAGTTGGTAAAATCATGGCTGATTTCCAGGACTGCAGCAGACCAACTTTGCATGCCTGGTTGATATAGTTAGTGATGAAGGACTGGATTTGTATAGATCCATAGGGACCCCATTAGGCCCAGGTGCCTTGTTAATGGGGCTCACAGAAATAGTCTCATTTCCTTCCGCCAAGGACAAACTAATATTCAGTGGGAAAGTCTCTGGGGGTGGGCGAGGGATAAACAGGAGGGGCATTAATGGGTGCACCAAGATTAGGAATCCTACAAAAATAGCTGATCCATTGTTCCAGGCTAATATTTACATTGATTAGATTTTGATAATCTTTCCCCCATCTAATACCGTTTGCAGTGTCCCAAAAAAGCTTAGTATCTTTTATATTACAGGCTTTAACTAAGTTGTTCCATGCATCCTGCTGGATTGCAAATTTCCCACGTTTCAGTGCAAGCTTGTACGCACATCTAAGCCCGGAGACGGAAGCTCAGTCTCTGGGTTGGGCCTGAAGGGCCCAATGAAGTTAGGCACATGCTCTTCTACAACTGCCATCAAACCAATACTGTGACACTGCCTCCTGCAGCTTGGCTGGTTTCAACAAGAAATCTCCGACTGCTTCGCCCAGATTGACAAATGTCTCCACTGACATTGAGGGCTCTAGATTAAGTGTTAGACAACAATCAATCGATAACAGATGCGTTGCACATAACTTAGAAACTGTCTCAGCGATGTTTACCCCCTGCACACTAACCTTCTACCATTATTGATTTGCCCTAAAACACCACTGCTGCCCACTGAGGTGGTCCATTTCTATACAGGGATTGCCATCACAATTGTTAACGGGTTATGGACACTAAACACATTATGCTCAGTAGCTCCATCAATAACCCAAGGTAAAAGTGGTCAGGAGACTATAATATAGTTGATCACCGGTTGGCGATTATCAGCAATGTAGTTTAAGATGTTCTTAGAATTCGCACCTGTAAGCTCTATAGCATTACACAAATCATACTCGGAGCTATAAAGAGACAGATTGCGCCCCCGGCAGTCTTGCCCTAGGTTGGTGTGGTCCCACACCTCTCCATCAAACAAACTCCTTTCATAAACTGGGACGTCACAACCTAGCTTGGCATTGAAATCCCGTGCAAGTAGAACATTTAACCCCCTCATCCTTGGCTGAAATCCCTCGATAGTTTGCTCAACAAAATCAAAAAGCTCAATGAAGTAGGGGTTAGAGGGACTTATGAAAGCATTATTATAAAAATGTACAATTGTCAGATCAAAAGTGCAGTCTCAAACCAACCAGATGAAAGGCCTGGATAAGGTGGGGGCCAGATTTTAGCACCTTAATACTACAACTCAAGGTCGTTTTAAATCAGGTAGTAAGCTCTGCCCATAAAATTCTCATTGGTGCCACTGCAACAGCGGAAAGTAGGAATAGCCACCACATAAAATCTCGTGGACCAAATTGCTTCAAGTAGGATTTTATCAAACTCCCTAACATCGTCCAACCAACTGTCACTTATCAATTTGTTAGTTAATCCTGCCACATTCCAACTCAGGATTTTCAAGACCCTTGATTAACAGAGACATTCACTATACCATAACAATTTGCTTTAGGGAAACCAGACTGCGTATTGAAAACCAACAAAGGGAATGATGAAACACCACCATTAGTAAATCTAAAGGATGGACACACCAAGGTAGGATCACATACCCGATTGTCTTCACGCTGACCCCTCCCATCCCCAGTCATGCTGAGCATTGTTTTGCTTAATTGAGTCCCTCCTCCTCACCCCCGAGTACTCACTGTAATCTGATGGAGCAGAAGGCAGTAACCTATTATTGTGCCCCACTCTTCGGGGTTTTTAAGAAGGGCAGTATATATATTTTTTTTAAAGGATGCAAATTAGATAAACTGCTTCACAATTTTATTTTCCAACAACCAGTATAGATCTCAATTTCTTAAGATATGGCTTCCCATTCCATTGACATTTGTTCCAGCCTCTTGAAATGTGTTCCACACGCAGATATTAATAAGTACCCTAGTACTATCAAATTCAGATTTAGAGTATGGTAATGTCCCTGCACTGGGAGACATAAGAGTGATTTTGGACTAAAAACCAACATTTTCATAACAAACTGATCTACTTTCTCCAAGTTTTCCAATAACAGGACATAAGCAAGTAAGGCTGCAAGATACGAGATGACAGCTAGACGGGAGTCCTGCTCCAGCTTAGGCAGAACCGTAAATTAACATGCATCAAAGTGACGTGGTTGCAGGAAAAAAAGGCCCTTGGTACATGGACACATGAAAGCCTATCGATGTCATCACTACTTACAATGCCCCTTCCAGCCTAAGTTTCAGAATTAGTATAAAATGCATATTACTGTTCTGTTTTACGGAGAATTTTCTTTTTAACTGTAAATATTTGCCAGTCTTTCCAGATCAAAACTTGAAGATTTGGGGCTTTTTTAAATTACCTAGAATGCTGCACTGGGGATAGATTCATGTCAAGTACGTAGGTAAACTCCAGTGCAAGACTGGAGAGATTATGTGGCATACAGGAAAAAGATCACTCCGTGATGGGGAAGAAAATGTGCATGTTGGGAGAGGGGTTCTCCCTCTCTTAAATGAAGCAATAGTGGGACACATAAATCAAGTTATGTACTTCTCCCTTTATGCAAATTCAGATACTTAAGATGGTGGCAAAAAGTAATGGATACACAGATTACACATCCCACTGAGAGTAGTAAGAGAAGTAAATTGACTGTTAAATGGAACGTCAGTTTTCTCTTAAGCTTTCATTGGTTTAAATGAGTAGTTTAGTTTTAGGGCTGCCAGATCTTAAGATTCAGTCTATATGTAGTATATGTCAAATATTTGATGAAAGCTTTCAAATCGAGAAACTCTATGGAGCATTTCATTGTTTACTTTTCAACCCAATCCATCTACTTTCACTACTTTGAACAGATGCTTGTGGAGTAACAATCCGTTCAATGGCATGTGTAGCTGCTCTGCATAGACTGTAAAGCAGTCCCTCCTTAGAAGCGGTGGCTATCCTGTGGGGGTTGCAGTAGTTTGAAAAAGGGTATGTAGCACTGCTTGACCTACATTGATTGGTTTGTGTGCTCAAACATCCAAACAGTAGTGTTTTGTGAGAGTGTGTGGTGCAGACCATGTAGTTGCCTTACAAATGTCAGCTATGTGAATGTTTCCAAGAAAGGCCATAGTGGCTCCCTTTTTATGAGTAGTGTGTGCTCTGGGAGAAATAAGTAAAGGTCTTTTGGCATAAATGTAGCAAGTTTGAATATATTTGACGATCCATCTGGCTATGCCTAATATTGTTATTGGGCTGCCTTTATGAGGTGGTGAAAAGTTTACAAAGAGTTATTTAGTTTTTTCTGTAAGTTTAAGTTCTATCTATGTAGAACGAGAGTGCTCTTTTGACATCTAAGGTATTAAGAGCTCAATCCTGTTGAGAGGGGGGGGGGGGGAGGAAGGGGAGCTCAATGGATTAAGGTGAAATTGAAGGAAGGTTTTTCTCATGTTTAAGCCTAGAGCTAACTAACATGCCTGAGTGAGGTGATGACAACTAAAAATGCTAATTTCCATGAAAGAAATTTAAAAGGGCATGACTGAAGAAGCTCAAATGACTTATGAGCTGAGTAAGAACACTGTTAAGGTTTCAAGAGTGCCTGAGGAACCGGAGGTGGAATAACTCCAAGTCCTTCCATGAATGCTTTGATAACCGTAATTTTGAATAGTGAAAGATGCTGCCAATTTTGAAGATAAGCAGCCATTGCAGCGAGGTTTAACTGTATTGGAGTGTACGCTAATTTGGCCTTCTGCAAATTAAGTAGGTAGCAGACAATGTCTTGCACCGGGGTCTTTGTAGGGTTGATTTGCTTGGATTGGCAGTAGCAGACAAAACGTTTCCATTTTGCTGAATAACAGGCTCTAGTTGTGGGAATGTCCATATCCATACACTCTGGTAGAAAAATCATGGTAACCAAACTCTGTGACCTCAGGAGCCAAATCGCTAGGTTGCGCATTTTGAGGTCTGGGTGCCTGATTTGCCCTTGATTCTGAGTGAGAAGGTCTGGCCTGTTGGGGGGCTTCTCGTGTGGAACTACTGAGAGCTCTAGTAGTGTTGTACCCAAGTGAGAGCTATTAGGATCATGGTGAGAGACGTTTGCCTAAGCTTCCAAACCAGAAATGGAATAAGAGGGAGAGGGGAAAAAGCATAGGCAAATATCCCTGATCAACTCATCCACAGTGCATTCCCTTAGTTAGTGGGTGTGGGTAACTGAAAGTGAAGCTTGGGCATTTTGTGATTTCTGCTGTGGCGAAAGGGTCAATTTGGGGAAACCACCACTATTGCAAGTAGGGAAGGGGGACATGTGGGTGGAGTTCCCATTTGTGGAATTTTTGCTGCATCCTACAGAGCAGGCTGAAAATCGTCGGAGACAGGTGTGATAATTGTGAAGACTGTGTCTCCCCCTCCCCCCTCTGTGTTTGTAGCTAATACATGGCTGTCATATTGTCCATCCGGAGTAGGACAACCTTGTGAGAGAGGTGAGGAAGGAAAACTTTAAGCACTAGGTATACCGCCTGAAGCTCCAAGTAGCTGATGTGTAGAGATCGATGTCTAACATCCCAAAGACCTTGTACTGTAAGGTCTTGTAGTAGGGCACACCAACCCTTCAGTGATGCATTTGTGGTGAGAGTGACATGAGGAAAAGGGTCCATAAAAGGTCGCCCTATTAAGAGGTTGCTGCTGTTCTTCCTTTGAGAAGGGCGAGTGTGGTTGTCAATCAACACTAGACCTTCCAGGTGACTCTGTGATTGAGACCACTGGTGAGCTAGACATTGCTGCAGAGGACGCTTGTGTAACCTTGCATGGGGAGTTATGGTAATACCAGAAGCCATCATTACGAAAAGACCGATGACAGTCCTTACTGCAAGTGTCTGATTTGATTGTAACTAGGGTAGAGTGGCCTGAAAGTTCTGAATTCCAACGAGATTGGGCTATGCTAATCCTATCTGTGTGTTTAGAAGTGCTCCCAAGTAAGGTTGACCTTGTAGAGGATGAAGATGTCATTTCGGGATATTGATAGTAAACGCTAGTCTGTGAAGCAGCTCCACTGTCAGCTGAGGTCATTGTTGGCACTGTTAAGTGCTGGCCTTGATTAGCCAATCGTCCAAGTAGGGAAATACATGAACATTTTGTCTTCCCATATGTGCTGCGACCACTGCCAAGTGTTTTGTGAAAACTCAAGGTGCGTTAGTCACCCTAAATGAAAGCACTTTAAACTAATAGTCTTTGCCTACTATGACAAATTTTAGGTATTTGCGATGAGCAGGGTGAATTGGTATGCAGAAATACGAATCCTTTAGGTCTAGTGTGGCCATAAAGTTGCCTTGTTGCAGAAGCAGAATGACATCTTGTAAATTGACCATATGGAAGTGTTCTGATAGAATATACTGGTTGAGAAGTCTAAGATTTTATATTGTTCTTAGAGTCCCGTCCTTTTTGGGGTTCAGAAAGTATAGGGAGTCTAATCCTGAGCCATGTTGTTGAAGAGGAACAGGTTTTATGACCTCTTTGAGAAGTAGAGCTTTGACCTCTTGTTTGAGAAGTGTTAGGTGTTTGTGTGGTAACCTATGAGTAGGAGGTGGAATGTTGTGAGGTATGGTAGTGAGCACCTGAAAATAGCCATGTTGGATAATGGCTAGTACCATTTGTCTGTGGTGATGGAATTCCAGTCTGGGCCACAAAAATGGTAGTCTTCCCCTGACAGTCGTTGAGCGATCAGGGGAAGAATTGGGTAGTCGCTGTTTTACAGTGGGTGTGGCTCCACGTGTGGAGGCACCCAGCTCCTTCGCTTATTACTTCCTCTGAAGGAACCTTTGCAATAACCCTTGTTGCAAGTGGATTGCATTTGTTATTGTTAGGAAGGGGAGGCATCTGTGGAGGTGGATTTATATGCCCCCTGAAGCTTGAGTGACGAAAGGAGCTCCTATGAGCTAAAGTTTGTAATGCCCCCATTGCCTTAGCTGTATCAGTGTCCTGTTTCAGTTTAGCACAGGTAGAATCTACCTATGGTCCAAAGAGGTTCCCCTTATGAAAAGGCATATTTAAGACTGCCTGTCGGACCTATGGTTTGAAGCCAAAACACCTAAGTCATGCATGTCTTCTGAGAAGGGCACTGGTATCAATCAATAACACTGGCGGCTGTATCTGCGGCGTTAAGGGCCCATCGGATAGAGTTGTCTGCTCCTCTGTGACAAGTTGCTGACCCTTTTTGAGAAGTTCCTCTGGAAGGTACTGAAATAGTTCCGCCATCTCATCCCAATGGGCTCTATCATAGCAGGCCAGAAGAGCCTGGAAATTGGTAATACGCCAATGATTGGCTGCCTGTGCTGCTACCCTCTTCCCGGCTGTATCTATGCATTTACTTTCTTTCTCAGGAGGGTGTGTATCCCAAGTAGCCCTTTTACATGCAGTGGTTGCAACAATGGAGTTGTATGTGACTGTGGATAAACAAGGGGTCGGAAGGCACCGCTTCTTATTTTTTGTCCACCCGAAAGGGGATTATCCTGGCAGGGACTAGGTCCTTAAAAATGTCCTCAGCATGTCTCATCATGCCAGGGAAAATGGGCAAAAATCGAGTGTCCATGTGTGTGGAAGAGATGTTATCAATTAGACAGTCCTGTTCTCGGGATTCTTTGAGCAGCTCAACTTTTTGAAAGGCAGCTGCCTTAGAGATAACCAGACGGAAAGAAATGGCATCCTCAGGAGGGGAGGGACGAGCTGGTTATAGGTCTGACTCGTTGGGATCAGTGACTTCTAGAACCCAAGGGACGGAATAAACTAATGGCCCCCCCTAACCCTCCAGTGTGGTGAACCCTGAGGTGAACCATTAAATGTGTCAAGTGGTGGTGGAGAGTAAGTGGTGGTGGTGGAGAGTAAGTGGTGGTGGAGAGTAGGTGTGTAGGTGGTGGTGGTGAGTAGGTGGTGGCGGCGAGTGGGTGGTGGTGGCGGCGAGTGGGTGGTGGTGGCGGCGAGTGGGTGGTGGTGGCGGCGAGTGGGTGGTGGTGGCGGCGAGTGGGTGGTGGTGGCGGCGAGTGGGTGGTGGTGGCGGCGAGTGGGTGGTGGTGGCGGCGAGTGGGTGGTGGTGGCGGCGAGTGGGTGGTGGTGGCGGCGAGTGGGTGGTGGTGGCGAGTAGGTGGTGGTGGCGAGTAGGTGGTGATGGTTGAGTTAGTGGTGGTGACTAGGTGGTGTTGGTAGTGAGTAGGACGTGGTGGTGGTGAGTAGGTGATGGAGAGTAGGTGGTGGTGGTGGAGGAGAGTAGGTGGTGGTGGTGGTGGAGAGTAGGTGGTGGAGAGTAGGTGGTGGTGGAGAGTAGGTGGTGGAGAGTAGGTGGTGGAGAGCAAGTGGTGGTGGTGGTGGTGGAGAGTAGGTGGTGGTGTACGGTAGGCAGGACTGATGTCCCGGTCCTTTGTCTTCTTTCTGGAGGAAGAAGGATATCAAGTTCCTCCACAAATGTAAATTTTCTCTTTGGAGGCAGAGAAGCAAGGATCCAACGAGTTCCCTCCTGTATTTGAATTATCCTCTGATGAAGGTCTATTTTGTCTAGAATGGGTTCAACAGGAGATGTAGAAGCTGATGAAATGTTCATTCTTTCAGTTCTGTGGATTTCGGTATTGAGGCTTTTGTTCTAGAAGCAATATGCTTGGTTGGTGCCAAGGGAGATGGGGTTGGCTGCCGAATCAGTACCGAAGACCGAGCTGGTACCGCAGCATGGTCTTGGTCCGTAGCAGTTGATACTGAAGGCTTGGCTTTGGCAGAAATTGTTGGCACCGTCCTGAGGGCAGGGTGTCTGAACCAGCTTTTCCAATCCGACTATGGCTCAAAGGCAGTGGTGGGCCGGTGACCACTAGTGCTGAAAAATTTGTGGTCGGCTCAGATGGAGGAGCTGGGACTGGGGTCACAGCACTCACGTGCTGACCAGATGGCAAGACCTGCATCTCAAGGTAAGAGTCAGATCTTTTGTTGATGGAGAACGCCTCATCTTCTTCAGTGGTGGGCTCCTCTTCAGCCTGTTCTTCGATGCAAAGGTCAGGAGTGTTGTCTGTGACTCATTAAGACATTTTCAGGCGACATGCCCTTTAATGAAGGGTTTTCTTGGACTGAAACACCTTACACGCATTGCAATCGGCTTCTCAACGATCGGGCTAAAGGGACATTGCACACTAAGTGTTAATTGGTGTGAGGGAATTTTGCATGGCAACGCAAGCAAAACCTGAAAGGTGTACGTTCCATTAGAAATGCATTTTGTATAGAGCCCAAGACACAAGTAAAGGTAGACCCAAGATGGGCGGTGCTCAAACAGGCAGTAAGTTGAAGCCAAAACTGACAAAATTTGAGAATAGAGCAAATATGGAAAAGCACAATCGAAAATCCTCGGTCAGAGATCTGCTCTTCCCCAGCAGCTCCGCCGTGCCGTGCTCTGCCTCTGGTTCCCCCAGGCTGGGTTCGAGACTGCACCTGGCTGGTGCCCATTGCTGCGCTGTCCTTGCTTGCTGGTATTTCTTTCTTTTGCTCCACTGTTGCACTGCTGTTGTCACTTTTTTTTAACGCTGCTCCTGTACCTGTCTTGATTGGTAACCTTGTAGAATCTATAATTCTTTTGCTGTGCAACTATTGTAAGGCTGTTTTAACCGCTGTCTCCCCACTTTTGCCGCACCCTCTTTTTTCCATGTGTTACCGCCGAAACCTCGCCCCGCTCCCACCTCCCAGCTGCAAGTCCCTACCCTACTTAATGGTGGCCGCTATGCGGTCACACCAGTGGCGCGCCTAAGGCAAGCCCATCTGCGCCCGCCCGCGACCCGACTGTGACCAGCGCCAGGAACCCTGGATTTTCAACGATTCACACCCTCCTCGCACTCAACCCCGGAAGACACACAGACTGCCAACAGGCCTCTCTCACCACGCCCCATTCTCCTGACTTCACTGCCACCGGACCCTTTACCACCACCCTGACCCTGAACAACACCAACACCAGCACCGACGACACCCTCAGCTGCTTCCTCCTCAGCGTGCGCGCCGTACACAAACACGCCATGGAAATCTGGAACCTACTCGACTCGGTCGCCCGATGTCACCTTCCTAACAGAGACCTGGACCAACGCCGCCTCCGCCCCCGACATCAACACAGCCATCCCGGACGGCTACAAGATCCAGAGAAAGGACTACCCCAACCAACCGGGAGGAGGCCTCGCCATACCCACAAAAGCACCCCCCGTCTCTTCACCTCCAGCGGAACCTTCCCCACCGCTAAACACCTGCATTTCCAGATCAAGACCAGCCCTAAGACCACACTCCGCTACAGACCCACCCCCATCTCCCAGACACCCTTCGCCACCGCCATTACCAACTTCGTCGCACCCCACACCATCGCATCAACAAGCTACATACTCATTGGTGACCTAAACTTCCACCTCGACAACCCCAGCGACCCCAACTCCACCATCCTTTGTGACAACTTCAACATCAGACTAAACCAACTCATCAACACGCCGACACACAGGTCATGGCACACCCTCGACCCCATCTTTACTGCAGGGAATGGCATCCGCTTCAGCCACACAACGCAACCACCTTGGACCAACCACCACTGCCTCCACAGTCAACAAACCCAAAACACTTAAACCAGCCCCACGCCCTCCACGAAGGAACTGGAGCAAGGTCACCGACAACCAACTGAACTCCATCCTCACTCGAGACAACCACACCTGGGCATCCAACGCAAACACCGCGGCCAGTGAACTCCACACGTGGATCTCCATCTGCGCAGACTAGCTCGCCTCACTATGCAACCCCGGCAAACAACACCCCAGAAAAGCCGCCTGGTTCACCACCGACCTCCAAGAGGCCATATGCACCTGCAAAAGAACTGGAGGAATACCAAGACACCCGACAGCTACTCCACCTACAAGGACACCATGACGGATTACCACAACCAAATCAGAACTACCAAAAGGAACGTCATCCACAACAAAATCTTTACCAACTCCACCAACTCCAAGGAACTCTTCAACGTCATCCTGGAATTCACCAACACATGCAGTGAAGCCACTGACATCACCCCGTCCCAAGACCTCTGCGACAAGCTCGGAACCTACTTCCACCTCAAGATCAGAACACTCTACGACAACTTCACCAACCACCCACAAGACACCTTAGCCAGCCCCTCCCCCACCCCCCCGAGACACCAGCCAGCCCATCATCTCTGAATGGACACCAATCACAACCATAGACACCGCCGTGGCCATGAAAGGTATCCACTCGGGGGGCCCCACTGACCCCTACACATCTACCACAGAGCCGCAGACACCATCGCACCCCAACTGCAACACATCAACACCACTTTAATAACAGGCACCTTCCCAGATGACTGGAAGCGCGCCAAAGTCAGACCCCTGCTCAAGAAGCCCACGGCTGACCCCACCGACCTCAAGAACTACCGGCTCATCTTGCTTCTCCCCTTCGCAGCCAAAGTGGCAGAGAAGACTGTCAACAAGGAACTGACACAATTCATCGAAGAGCACGCCGTCCTCGACCCTTCCCAATCCGGGTTCCGAGCCAACCACTGTACCGAGACCGCCCTTTTCGCCGCCACAGACTACATCCGCACCCTCCTGGACCAGGGCCACTCCGCGTCCCTCATCCTCCTCGACCTGTCCGCAGCCTTCGACAGCGTCTCTCACCGCACACTAATCACCAGACTACATGACGCCGGCATACAAGGAACTGTCCTGGGCTGGATTCGCGCGTTCCTCACTGGAAGAAGCCGGAGGATCAGACTACCGCTCTTCCTCTCCGTCCCCACGGACATCATCTCTGAGCCCGACCCCCTTCAACATCTTCATGGCCCCCCCCTTGCAGACATCGTCCGACGACACGGCCTCAACATCGTATCCTACGCCAATGATACCCAGCTCATCCTCTCCCTCACCAAAGACCCCACCACCGCCAAACTCAACTTCCAGAGAGGAATGCAAGAAGTAGCAGGCTGGATGACCAACTGTTGCCTGAAACTCAACGCCGAGAAAACAGAAATCCTAATCCTCGGAACCACCTATTCAGGCTGGGACAACACCTGGTGGCCCACCGCCCTTGGAAGCCCACCTACCCCATCAGACCACGCCAAGAACCACGGCATTGCACTAGATTCATCGCTCACCATGAACCGGCAAGTCAACGCCGTCACCTCCAGCTGCTTCAACACCCTCCGCATCCTCCGAAAGACCTTTAAATGGATCCACCCTGAATCGAGGAAAACTGTCACCCACGCACCCATCACCAGCAAGCTAGACTATGGCAACGCACTCTACGCCGGCATCAACAAGTCCCTACTCTGCAAACTGCAATCAATACAGAACACCGCGGCCAGACTCATCCTCGGCATCCCCCGGCACAAACACATCAGCCAACACCTGCGGCGACTCCACTGGCTTCCCGTGGAGAAGATAATCATCTTCAAGATTCTCACTCACCTACAAATGCCAGCACAACAACAAACCCAAATACCTCAACCACAGAATACATTTCCACATACCCAAAAGGAACCTGCGTTCTTCCAACCTCACACTGGCTGAAACCCCGCGCATCCTCAGGGCCAAATCAGGCGGAAGATAGTTCACCCACATCGCAGCCAAGACCTGGAACCAGCTACCGGCAGACATCAGACGGCCCCCTCCCTGAACACCTTCAGAAAGACCCAGAAGACCTGGCTCTTCGGCTGAACGGAGTGGATCACAACTTGAACGGAGTGGATCACAACTTGAACAGAGCGGCATACCACCCCCCTCAGCGCCTTGAGACCCTCACCGGTAAGTAGCGTGCTTACAATTCCCGGATTGATTGATTGAAAACAATACCATCGAGAATAGTAAAGAAACCAAAGATTCGTACCGAAATGGAGTCGAGACATGGAATGGAAGCACACACGTCCGAACCCAACGGCGGAGAGAAACAAATCTAACAATGGAGTTGTTGCCCATGCGCAATATCACCGAGAGGAGGAGTCACTTCACCTCCTGACTCACAAGACTTCTTCAAAGAAAAACAACTTGCACACCTGACCTTTTTTCGATCAATGAGGTTTCCCTTGCTATCACTGGGTTAGCTGCAGGAAAGGCGGCGGGACCTGACGGCATCCCCAGCGATCTCCTCCTGCTAGAACCAAAGCTATGGGCTGATTTCATCTTGCTCATATTGAACTGAGTTGCTAGAGGTCACCCCGTCCCGGATTCTTGGAAGGGTGCTAAAGTGGTAGCTATATTTAAAAAGGGGAACAGGGAGGATCCGGCCAACTACAGGCCAATTAGTCTAATCGACGTAATACAGAAGGTGGTTGGCAGTGTTCTCCTTATGAGGGTAAGGTCGTGGGTGGACGAGGGCAGTGTGCTCTCGCATTTCCAGGTGGGATTTAGACAGAGGGTGGGCACGATGGATCAGGTTTTTCGTTTCTATATGATCTATTGGAAAGTAGTGGTCCTCGGGAAAGGTAGCCTATATTTGGCTTTTATCGATCTTAAGACTGCGTTTGACCTGATCCCTCGTGCCAAGCTCTGGCAGGTGTTGTCCGACCTGGGTTTCCATCTTTGATCCTTGATATTACCAAGCGTCTCCACGAGGGGAAATACGCTAAAATTAGGTGGGGCAATCAGGGCCAGCTGACAGAAAGGGTGGCAGTGAATAGGGGAGTACGCCAGGGTTGCGTGCTGGCTCCAACTTTATTTTCTCTCTTTATAAATGGGGTGGTTGACCATTTGAGAGAGGATCCATCTGATGCCCCAACCCTGGCAGGGGAGAAATCTCCTACTCTCCTCTTCGCTGATGACACCCTTCTGATGTCTAAAAGTCCAAGTGGTCTGCAAAAACTGCTCGATAGGTTTAGCAAGTTTTGCGATGCACGGGGTTTAGTGATAAATACCACCAAAACAAAACTAATGACACTATCCCCATCCAAACGTTTCAGGAATGGGATCACACTCAATGGCATGCCACTAGATATTGTAGATTCCTTTGATTACTTGGGCATTAGGATCAACAATAAGATGAAATGGAACAGCCATCTAGCGAAAATGCTCCTTAACCATAAGAGGGTGGCGGGGGCAATTTTAAGAGAGCAGCGACTTTCCCTTAGTAGACCAGTTGTTCCGGCCCTTGTGGTCTACGACGGGAAGGCTTAACCCTCAGCCCTATACGGGGCGGAGCTATGGGGGTTTGAGAATATCAGTGACATGGAGAGATCCAAGAATCATTTCTGCAGAGGACTGGTTTCTATACCATCTTCTACCCCCTTGAAACCGCTTCGTGGTGATCTGGGTAAACGCTCTATCAAGGACATAGTAAGATTGCGCCCGTTGCTCTTCTGGGTTCGCTTGAGACACACCCCTGAACTGGCCAGCTATGCTGCTGCCTTGAATGAGATTATCAACTTAGATACAGGCAACAAGATAAAATGGATCTGCAATCTAAAACAGCTGGCCATTGAAATCAGTTTTGGGGAGGCATGGGCCAGCCAGATTCCACCCGCAAAGCAAATTATTAAAAAAGCTTATTGGGATTGGGTGAAGGGAGAGGAAGATCGAAATCCCAATCGAGGGATCCTTACTGATCAGTTCCGGGAGCACAAGCCTGACATTATAACTGAGCAGTATCTCGACTTTATACAATCTCCACGAGATAGAACACTCTACATGAAGCTCAGGTTAGGAACCCTCCCGCTCAATGCCTTGGTGGTGGGCTGGAAAAAACAGAGCGCAACACCTGCCAATTGCCCCGGGTGTTGTGCCCCCAATGAATCCATCTCCCATTTCCTCTTTGCGTGCCCGGCTTATAGGGCGGCAAGGAGGAAATGGCTTAGACCAATCTGCAGAAATTTTGGGTTTTTGGATTTTAGGGTGGCGTTGCGCTCTATTCTAACTGATACCTCTTCCCTTGCCATGGTTTGTGGGGTAGCTAAATTTTTGGGGTGTGCCTGGTTGACGCGTACCAAATTGTTGAGGCCTAATAAGAGTTAGGCCTTTAGAGTGACATGTGTATTTTGCTCTGTCAAATCAGGAAGTGATTTTTATGGTCTTTTTTAATTCTATTTTTATATTGTCACATGCTGTATAATGATGGACTTTTATTGATTATTGATGAATGAATTATGTTAGTACTTTTATGATATTTTTATATTGAATAAAGTGTGTTATACAACTTGCACAACTCTGGATCCAACACTTGATGACAGGAGTATGCAGAGCATGTGTATCTACAGCCACAAAAGCCATCAAACATAGGATTTTTATTGCCTTCTCAAATATACATCCGGCATTAAATGACTGTATTCTGAAGACAGTATATACACAAAAGGAAAACAAAATCGAAGGTAAAAAGGCCCTGACAAAGTAAATTAAGAAATCTGTTTAACCCCTAGCCCTGGCACTAAAGTCCACTTCTAGTTAAGAGGATGTACACATGCTCATGCAAAATGCTATCACTCATCACACAAGAAAGGCATTGGATGAAGTCTACTAACTCAATGCCCCATGCTGTGGTGGGCGGAAGAAACATGTGCATGCCTGCTGAGCCGATCAGTGGATGAAGATGGCTGACTCACAGCCCCACAATTTATTTATTTGTTGTTTTACTTGTATGCAGCTGACAAAAACGCTAAGGCTGATTCTAGGCCAGTTATTTAAAAAAAAAATGAATCTAAAACTAAAGCAGAGAATGCAAAGGCCCAAGCTCTCCTTGTAAATACCATGTGGCGCATGGTCACAAGAACTCCTACCCCCTCAGGACCTCTAGTGGATTAGGGAAGTGCTACTTACCTAGGATCCCCAGAGCAACCCCAGCTAAACCTGTAGAAGGGTAAGAGTGACTCCAGAATGGGTTTGGAAGTGCCTGTGGCTGAAAAACCTTCCCCGATCATGTGCCTCACCCCCTCTTTCCAATCGCCATTCCCATCATCTCATCTACCTGAAAACACAGACATGCAAGCACTATCCATGTAGTCAACTCTAACAACCTCAATCACTCCCCCTCATATCCAAGTGAAACATAAAAAACACACAATCTACACTCCATCATCAGCAAACCCCATCAGCATGCATGAATGCCATTTTCAAAATGTAAACCTGGATCTCCACAACCTTCAGAAAAGTTCAGTATTCATGTTACATCATCTAGCACATCTAGTAGTCACACCAGACTAAAGGCAGCTTCTTAGGCATCCACTACTTTACAAGGCTATAGGTTCTCCAGGAGCAATCCGAAGTCAACTGAACTTCTCATCCATCACTTCTCACTCACTACAACCACAACCAAGACAGTCACATTTCACCTCAATTACAGACACCTTAGATCAAACTAAACATTCAACACTCAAATTGACAACTTTTAATTGCCACAGACTCAATCAACTACTCCAAATGCATATTCATTGGAAACTACAATCTCCTCTGTGACACAACCACCAAGATGAATGAGAGTAGCAACTATACACCGTTTAAACACCACAGACAACAGGCAGTATGTCACAGCCTCCTGCAAACACGGTTTCTTCACCAACCAACTGAAAACTGACCGATCCACCCATTTCTGAAGAAAGCAAATTATGACCCAGAACATATAGCAAACTACCTAAGAATCATCTACCTCCCATTCTTTAGAAAGGTCAGTGAAATGCTGAAACACTTCATTTCCATGAACAATACCCTCCCACAGGACTACCAGCGTAGTATATGATCAGTGACGATCCAGGTGGTTGATGACACTTAGAATACCAATGATCATGGCAATGCAGGCCTCCTTGAGCTCAACCACCAAGCCTTGCTCAAAAACCACTCTTTACAATGGCATCAATGGCTCTGCCCTTAAATGTATCAAGTCTTATCTATCTAACAGATACCAGTTTGTCCAAATAAACACCTCAAGATCTTAGTGACATACGGCCTAGCTCCAGTCATCCAGTACCTCTGTCACATCAACCTCTCTATTTTTTTTTTTTTTTTTTAAATTATTTTTATTGCAGGAATCAGTAAATCGTTACATAATCGGTCAGCATTATATGTCAAGCCAGATCAATGAGACATACCCCTCCGTCCCCCCACCATGAGTCGCTTACACAGCCATTTAGCCCACAACCCTGGGGTCGGGCGGCGGGATTCAATGGGGGCTCAGAAGGATGTCAAAGCTGGCCTGGATGACCCACTGTCCGTCATCTGCTTTTCCAAACAAGCCTATAAACCCAAAAAGAACACCCCACCCTGAACACACTACAAACCCAGGAAAACCCACCCACCCCCGCCATCAGCGCACGGCAACAACCGCAACAGGATCTACTAAAGGACCCATGGGGAGAGCAACAGAGCTGAAAAGTGCAATTGTCTATCGGGACTCGGGGCGAGCCGCTTCCTCACGCTCAGAGTCGCTGGGGGCGCAATAGTCCCTAAGGGCCTGCACTAACATCTCCCATTCCAGCGCTGCCTCCTGTGCCTTCTCATTACCCTGCCTCCAAGCTAGCTGGTATCTTAACGTGCTCTCCCCCGCCGCCCACTTCAAAAGTTCGCTGTGCCACCGGCCTCCCGTCGGACCAGCTCGTGCCTTCCAGTTCCTGGTCACCTCCCGTTTAGCAAGGAGCAACCCCAGATCGATAAACTTGCTAGATATTTTATTCTTTGGGGTATGAGGGAACCAGTGCAGGAGACCCACCGCCGCGTCAAACGATAAGGATCTCCCCGTCGTCTCCTCCAGGGTCTTCCCCACTTCTACCCAATAGGATGTCAATCCCGGGCAGGCCCATAGCATGTGGAGAAGGTCCGCCTCCTGGGCCGGGCACCTTGGGCATTCCGCCGAAGTTGTAGCAAAATATCGCCTGATTTTCACCGGGGTCAAATATGCTCTATGGAGCACGTAGTAGTGGACCAATTGAAAGCGGGCGTGGCGTGTGCCCTTCCAGGCTCGCCGTACCAGCTGGGACCAGGTCGTCTCCGAGATCTCCTTGCCAATGTCCTCTTCCCAACGGTTTCTCAAGGTGGTGAGGGGAGCCAGCCCCTCATTGATCAGCCTGCCGTAAAGGCAAGTGACCGCTTTTACCGTGCCCGCAGACATCATCACGTATTGGCATACCGGGGATAAGGGGGGTTCCTCCTGCCCGCATCTCCAGTGCGCCTGGATCGCTCGAACAAGGGCCGAGTGCAGCAAAAAATCGCCGCGGGGAATCCCGAAGCGATCAATGAGCTCCTGGAAGGGCAAGAGCGACCCGTCCTCGTATAGATCACCGACTAGCTGTAGACCGGCGTCCTCCCAGGTCGCCAACCGTGACCAATCGCCCCCATGGGGCAAAGCCGTTAGCATCCCCAGAGGTATTTCGGGCGCATACGGTGTCCTCAGGTGGCCCCGGGCATGAGCTCGGTTCCAGCACAGGCGAACGGTCCGCTCCTCCTGTGACAAGTCCTGCAAGGTCAACCGTTGTCTCATCGCTATGAAGGAGAGAACATGCCTGGCCATGCCCGTTCCCCTCCTGTCTTCTGGGCCCCGGAACTCCCGGGCGATCTCCTGGGTGAAGGCCTGGAGCTGCGCCGCTAAATAATACTTTTCGAAGTCCGGCACCGCAAGCCCACCTTCCTCCTTCGGCCTCATCAGGGTCTTGAGGGCCACCCGCCGGCGGCCCGAGCCCCAGAGGAATCCGACTATCATTGATCGTAATAGGCGAAACGTGGCCGGTGGGACCCAGAGCGGTAGTGTCCGGAAATAATATAACAACCGGGGAAGCGCCACCATTTTAAGCAAGGCGATCCGCCCCGCCACCGAGAGCGGTAGCGTGGCCCAAAAGCTCATACTGCCTCGAAGTGCTCGAATGCCCCGGGTAATGTTCCCATCCAGGAGGTCAGAAGGTTCATGGTAGATATACACCCCTAGATACTTAAAGCATTCGGGTTCCCATCTGATCTCCCTACCTAGAGCAGGGGTGGGGGTGCCCCTGCAGACCGGGAAAAGACAGGTCTTAGTCCAATTCACTCGGAGGCCCGAGACCTCCCCAAACTCCGTGAGCGCCGTCGCAGCCCCATGTAGGGCAGCGAGCGGGTCTTCTAGGAAGAGCAACAGGTCGTCTGCATACAATGAAATGTAGTGCGGGCCCGAAGGAGTCCACAGGCCCGTGTAATGGGCTCCCGACCGGAGATGCAGCGCAAGAGGTTCCACCGCCAGCGCAAAGAGCAGTGGGGATAACGAACACCCCTGCCTCGTGCCTCGCTCCACCGGATATTGTGAGGAAATCAGCGGCCCCGCCCGAACCCTGGCTGACGCCGAGGCGTACAGAACCCTGGTCCACCTGATGAAGCCCTCCCCGAGGCCGAACCTCCGTAGCACAGTACAAAGGTAGTCCCATTCCAGGCTATCAAAAGCCTTCTCTAAATCCACTGATAGGACAACCGGGCACGGGGCGTCCACCAGCGGGTCCCCTAGCAATCGAAACAACCTGCGAATGTTCATGGTCGTGTTACGCCTGGGGATAAAGCCAGCCTGGTCCTCATGTACCAAGGAGCTCATGTGTCCGAGCAGCCTCGAGGCCAAGATGCTGCTCAGTATTTTATAATCCACCGTCAGCATTGATAAGGGACGGTAAGACCCCGGATCGGATGAATCCCTTCCGGGCTTGAGGAGCGGGACCACCAATGCCTCGCACATCGAGCCCGGGAGACGCCCAAGCCTCTTTGCCTCCCCGTATACTACCAATAACCTAGGGGCTAGGAGATCAGCATAAGCCGCATAGAACTCTACAGGTAGGCCGTCCAGGCCCGGGGTCTTGTTTCTCGCCATCTTTTTAATGGCGCTACGGATCTCTCCCAGTTCTATGTCGGACCCCAAGGCTTTCGCCACGTCCTGCTCCATTGTTCGAATCTCCAGAGGCCGCAAATAATCATCGAGCAGGTCAGGGTCTCGGTCCGAGCGACTGCGGTACAAGCGCTCATAATATTGCCGGTAGCAGCTCAGAATCGCAGGCTGGGTGTACACCTGGGTTCCGTCTGCCCTGCGCATGGACGTCGTCAGCGAAGACTGCCGCGTCGGGTTGGCCAGCCATGCCAACAGCGCGCTCGACCTATCCCCCTCTGCGATGGACCGAACCGTATAGGCCTTATAGTCAAAACAACGGAGCCGTTCGACCTCCGCCGCCACCGCCTCCTTCGCCTCCGCCGTGCGTGCCTGTAACTCGGGGCGCCCAGGGCGGCGTAATACCAGCTCGCGGAGTTTTCGATCCGCTGCCTCTAAGTCGGCAAGGATAGTTCGCCTCACGCCGACCTGTTTAGAAATGCAGTACCCCCTCACCACCACCTTAAAAGCGCCCCACTCTAACGCTCTCGAGCTCGCGGTGCCACCATTGGACGTAAAGTACTCTGAGATCGTTTCACCTAGGTCCGCCTTGAAAACACTGTCCTCAAGGGTCTCGGGCCGTAATTTCCAGGTGGGCACCGCAGGCACCCCGGGAAACCAACGAAGGTCCAGCAGGAGGGGGTTATGGTCAGAAATGGTCCTGGTCAAATATTCAGACCGGAGCGCTGCTGAAACCAGTTCGGGCGAGCCAAGAAATCCGTCCAGTCGAACGTGCAACTCATGGAGGCTCGAGAAGTATGAGTAGTCCCTAGTTGTGGGGTGTTGCGCCCTCCAGATATCCGTGAGACCCCAGTGAGTCTGCCAGTCCCTACGATCCCTAGCCAAGCGCCGAACCGGAGAATCGGGGAGGGGTGGGTGCGAGCGGTCAGTGTCTACATCCACTACTGAGTTGAAATCTCCACCGAGCAGGAGGGGCCCGGAGAGGCAATGGGCCAACGAGCCCGATAACCTGGAAAGGAAGGCAGTCTGGTCTACATTAGGAGCGTACACACAGCAAACGTTTAGGTCTCTCCCTCCCAAAGTCCCCGAAATGGCCACATAACGCCCCTCCGGATCTATCACTGTGTTCGTGACCTGGAATGGAACCCCCGCCCTAACCCAGATCAGCGCCCCTCTGGCATATGCAGAGTACGAAGTGCAAAAGACCTGCCCCCTCCACCTACGCTGTAACGCCGCCCCTTCCGCCTTGTTCAGATGAGTCTCCTGAAGCAGCGCCATGTGTATCCCCCTACGCACTAAGTAAGCGTGGACCTTGTGACGCCTGGACATAGTATGAAGCCCCCGTACGTTCCAAGTAACACATTTCAGATTAGCAACATCAGCCATTGTCCCATATTGTTCTCGCAAAGTCTCCCCATCTGGGTCCCAACAAAGGAAGAACATCGATCCTCACAGCACTGATGGCGGCCATTTTCCCCAACCAAAACTTAACAACCCAACTATGAACCAACTCCCCAGCCACCCTCCCCAGAACAGGACCCAAATAGCACCATCTAGTTCCCATCCAAACTATACCCTCCAACAACCCACTATACCCTGCTAATCCTGCAGTCGCCACCGTAGGAAGGCCTTAAGGGCCAGGTGCGGGCCGGGCGGAGGAAGTGGGCCCTCGACGCTCAGGCCACCAGGACTATAGCAAGCCCAAAACAGTGTCATAGAGAAACCCCCTCGGGGCAAGTCCAGGGCACCCCATCCTCCCGTCCCCGGGAGTCAGCATCTCTTATCGACACCCGCCACCCCCCCGCCGGGCCCCCACCCAAAACGAAGTAGCTCACCCCGTTACCCCTGTCCATCCAGAAGGTCCTCCACTGATTGCGGTGTGATCACCGGCGTATGAACACTGTCAGGCACGGATTCCTCGGAGTCCGTTGGACCCCCCTCGTCATCAGGGATCGCTTCCTCCGCAATGGCATCGTCCCGTGAACCAGACAGCGCCGATAGCACCTCTAGTACTCCCTTCCGCTCTGTCGATGTCTCTGCAGTTGAGGGACCTCCCGAGCGGCCACGGCGACCCCGAATCCTCCTGGATCGCCGCCTCTGCTCCGACTCCGCCGTCCGTGGAGGTGAGGAGCCGGATCCACCTTTCCCCGCTCTATAAAGTTCAAGCCAGTTACACACATCTTCTGGGTTATCAAAGAACTGAGTTTTGTCATCTACAATTATGCGGAGCCTCGAAGGATAGAAGAGCGAGTACTGGATGCCCTCGCTCCGGAGCTCGCGCTTAACCGCCAGGAAGGAAAACCGTCTGCGTTGAGTTTCATGGGTGTAATCCGGGAAGATGTTCACCTGGCTGTTCGCCACTTTAAATGGCCCATTATGCCTGGCGGCATTGAGGATGAGGTCTCTGTCTCTAAAGTGCAATAACCGCGCCACCACCGGTCGCGGGGCACGTCCCTGCTGCGGTGGCCTCGCCGGGACTCTATGGGCACGCTCCAGGGTGTAGAAGGAGGATAGACCCTCCGGGGTCACCGTGTCTCGGAGCCAGGCCTCCAGATATGCCACCATGTCGCCATCCTCAATCTTTTCCGGCAGGCCCACCACACGGATGTTGTTCCTCCTGTTACGGCCTTCCGCATCCTCCGCTCTCTGCTCCAGAACCGAAATCCGGGATAAAGCATCCTTCATATCCGCAGCCAAGGTTCGCTGTGTTGGCTCCAAGGTTTTCACCGAGCTTTCCACTTCCTTGACCCGGTCTGAAAGTTTGCCGTGGTCCGCTCTAAGGAGACCCAGGCTCGTCGCTACCTGAGCAATGTCCTGCTGGAGGGCCGAGCGCGTGGTCGCTATTGCCTCTAAGACGCGGTCAAATTGCTGCTGCAGTGGTGCACCGCCAGAACCCTCCGGGCCCCCGCGTTCCTCCTTGTCCTGGGTCTCCGAGTCCGATACAGCTGGGGTAGCCCCTTTAGCGCCTCTAGGTTTCCCCATGTTGCCGGCCGCTCTCCGCGCGGGTCCCGGAGCGGGCGTCCCCGAGTGCAGACGCCGGCTATGACTCCCTTGAGCACTGGGCCTCGGGTCGAGTGCCGGAGATCCCCGTCTCCAGGGCCCGTCGGACCATCTCAACCCTGGCTCGTGCCACCAACACGTCGTCCGGGGGCACCGAGGAGGAGGCGGAGACAATCGTCGCCAGGTCGGGCAGGCCCGCACGATCGATGGAGTCCCGGAGTGAGTGTTACCAACTCCACCGGACGATTCGCGGCCCCAAAGAACTGCGCCTCCCATGGAAGTGGGTCGGCCAGGAGAAGGTAGCCAAGTGCGGTGTAGGGAGTGGGGCCACCGTCGGGACCTCCAGACGTCCTCGTGTGGAATCCGCTATGGTGTGGGCATCCGCCCGTCCAAGTGCAATCCCCGTTAAAAGAGACCTCTCTGACCGATGTCCAGCTCCATCCCCCACCGGGAGACAGCAGAGCAGGGGATGCGCCGCTGCCAACGATATCCCTCCAGTCTAATGGACCCGGCCAAGGGGACCAAGAAGTTCGGGCGCCATGTTGGGTCGTACTCCGCAACTCCCCAAACTGCGATTTTCGCCGGGTCACCGCTCGTGCCGATCGCGCCAGAGGCCCCGGCAGGTCTCCGTCGGGCCGGTCAGCAAAATGCGGGGGCTGGGGTGCCCCGCAGCCGCCGATTTACAGGATAATCACGGGCTCAGTCCCGGAGCCGAGCTCTCAGGCGACCATCGGCGTCCAAGCCACGCCTCCCCACATCAACCTCTCTATGGCCGTACTCTTGACCATTAGGAACATTAAGAACCACCTGTATACTTATGAAGGCAGAGCAATCCTCCAAAAGTGACATCAACCACCACAAGAGTTGCTGCACCATTATCCAAGCTATGGATGGCAAAAGTCTACCTCATACATTAACGCCTAAAATCGCCCAACTGGGCGATTCTTGAGACTCGGGGAATGAGAAGTGACTGGACAATGATTGGACTGGCCACATTGGTGGCTAAGCAAGACATTGCAAAGAACTGGAAGTCGCCACAACCACCCAGTTTGGCAATATGGAGATCCGGAATAGATTGGTGCGCCAAGCAGGAAGATCCGATTTACATTGCAAGTCTGTCTTCAGAAATTCCATAATTCTGGGGTAAACGGTGCGACTACTTTGGTTTATCCTCGATACAAGAGACTGCATCCATAGGCAATCCGATATCTGTGTAACCGATTGAGATTTGGGGTGGGTGGTGCAGTGGGGCCTGATTGGGAAGCAATTCTATTAGTTACTCTTTATTTTGTTATTGAGACTTATCTATGAAAATTTGGCTATCAAAAAAATAAAAGTCTACCTCATGCCCAACTCCAATGAGACAGCAATTGTCCTGATTATCAACAACAGCAGATACGTTAAATGGAAGTATGGACCACAGAAAAGAACCTCTAAAGATGTACACATCATCATGGGAACTAGGGGCTTCACATTTTACATCCACTGTAGCCTCTGATTTAAGGCCAACTTCACCAAGAACACCACAATCGCCTGGTATTAGCTTTTCCTTCCTCCCAGGCTGCTCCTCCCGGACAGTTGCACAACCGTTGGCACTATCCCACCTGAAATGCAGAAATGCCCTGCTCACGAACCACCCAGACACCCATCTTTTTCCACAAACAACACAGGCAGGGTGACGCAAGTGTTTCCAGCATGATGCGGCTCACGCGATGGAAGCCGCGTGTCTTAGGGTGACTTACCAGCCAGCGTGCCGGTCAGGCTCCCCCGCCGGAGCTTGCAGTCATCCTGGCTCAGCTGACGGTGCAGTTTGACTTTGCCTGATGAGGAGAACAAGTCAGGGTTGCTGAGCTTTCTGAATGGTAAGTGCGTTGGCCCTGTTGCGGCATCCTGGGGGGAAAACAAAAGCAAGTATGTTAGATAATCTGATAATTACTTTAATCCTAGAAACTGGCATGAATAAGTGTAATGAAGACAAGCTACATTTTAGAAAAGGACAGTTCATGAAAAATGTAGGTTTTTTTTTGTTTGTGCGTTCAACTGCACTGCAGAGTTTTCAAACACGTAAATAATATATGGGAATATAATGAAACTACTGCAATGCATCAATGGTTTCATTAAAAATGTCTGAGAAGAAAATCATCATCTGGAGTTTGGGGATTTCTATGCCTTTTTCATCCCACTATATGCAGTGCATTCAATAAAGTCTCTGTACTGCCCACTCTGCTCCCATATTATAAAGCACCACCATTTTCAGTAGAAACACACACAACAACAGATACACCACCAAACTGTTTATGTATTGTTTATTTGTACTGAATGAGTCATGGCCGGGCCGCCAACCAATGATCAAGGCAGAGTCACGGCCAAAACACGTTGAGTTTTTGATTTCCTACAATAAATAATCTAACTGCACAGCAACTTGGCGGGCAATTTTTTCAGGGGGTGTTAGAAATGGGGGTCTCTAGTTGGCAAGGGCTTGCACCTTTGTCCAAATAGGGACTCTTCTTCCTAGTCTAGTCAGGGTAAGGTAATTACACCCCTAAAATAACCCCTGCTCACCCTCTTGCTAGCTTGGCACGAGCAGTCAGGCTTATCTTAGAGGCAGTGTGTAAAGCATTTGCACATAACCAACAGTAATACAGTGTAAGCACTACAAACAGACACCACACCAGTTTACAAAAATATCCAATATTTTTATATACTTAAGAAAAGACCAAAACGATAAAAATCCACAATACAGTACTTAAAAATCTTTAGTTATCAAAATAACCTTGTAAAACAGTTCCTTGATGTCGATAGCTCCGTCCGGGACTATCACGGCGCCGTGAACAAACAAATCCAAACAGTTCAGGCTGACCGCGGCGTCGCAGGGCAGCTACGGTGTCGGGAAGACCCGCAAACAGTACCTTTCAGAAATGTGGGGCGTTGATGACTTCTCATTGAGCTTCCGAACGCACGGCGTCAGTTGGAGTCAGTTACGGAGGTTGGTGCAGGAGTCCTCGGGGTCCTCGAAGTCACACGCGTTGCAGATCGAACTTCTCTTTGTTGAAGTCAGGAGCGCTGGCATCGGGTGCTGTGGTGCAAAGTGCAGCAGTGCAGCGGTGCGGCGCCCTCAGGTCGCGGAGCGTGTAGCGGCTTGGTGGCAGCGTCAGATGGCGTCGTCGGTGAGACCAGGGTCGGGGTGTGAGATGAAGGCGGTGCTTGTCACGGTGCTGGCAGGTCACGCTGCAAGCAGCGGCGGCGTCGTTGCTGGAGCGCTGTCGTTGGCTGACGAACTGTAGTCGATGGCACCGGTAGGCCAAGGCTGCGGTGCGGGATGAGGGTGGTGCGTCGTGTAACCTTACGAGCGGTACCCTCGAACCACGGTGCAAGCAGCGGCGTCGAGTCCGGCGTGGAGCGGCATCGTCAGGGATACCAAGGCATCGTCGTGAAGCGAGGCGGTGCGGAGTGCAGTGCCCACAGGCCGCGGTGCGAGCAGCGGCTTGGTGGCGGCGTCAGCAGGCGTCGTTGGTGAGACCAGGGTCACGGTGCGGCGTTGCAGCGGTGCCAAAGCTTCAGCGTGAAACGAGACGCTGCGAAGTGCAGGGCCCACAAGTCGCGGTGCAAGCAGCGGGTCAGTGGCGGCGGCGTAAGCATCGTCGGTGAGACCAAGGTAGCGGTGCGGCGTTGCAGCGGTGCCCTCAGCGGTGCCTTCAGGACACTGAGTCGGCAGTGGCATCGTAGACGGCGTCGGGCTTGAAGTCTTTGCTGTTCCTGAGACTTCTTGAACAGGGGCAAGCTCTAACTCAAGCCCTTGGAGAAACTCACAAATGTAGATTGCAGAAAGTTCAGTCCAGTCCTTTCACTGCCCAAGACCGAAGCAGCCACTGCAGGCCAACACAGTAAAGTGGTAGTTCCTCCTCACAGCTTCTCCAGCTCTTCTTCTTGGCAGTCTTCTTGATCCAAAAGAGTTCTTTGAAGTCTTTTCTATGCCTGAGACTTCCAACAGGAGGCAAGCTCTACTTCAAGCCCTTGGAGAACATTCTGACAGCAGGATGATAAAAGCACAGTCCAGTCCTTTCCCTACCCAAGACAGAAGCAACCACTGCAGGCCAACCCCACAACACACAGCATAGGGTCAGTACTCCTCCTCCAGCTTTCCCGGTCCTTCTTCCTGGCAGGTTCCTTAGTTCAGAAGTGATCTAAAGTTCTGTGGTCTGGGCCCCAATATTTATACCACCAAATCCTTTGTCATCTGAAGGCAGAGTGTCCTGTACCTAGTTCAAACTAGTTCTGGGTGCATTCTACCAGTGTGCACCTTCTTCCTTTGTCGGTGTGGGCCAGGGTCATCAGACGCACCACAAGAGGTGGAGCCAGCATTGTGAAAGGCAGGCACAGCCCTATTCAGACCCAGATGCAACTCCTCCCACCCATCTACATGCAGATAGGTCTATTCAGCCCTGTGCTGACTCACCTTGTCTCCTGGAGTCTCCCCCAGCCCCTGTCACTCACCAACCAGACAGACAATACACAAGCTAGCAGAGGCAGGCTGGAAGGCTAGGTAAGAAAATACCTACTTTCTAAAAGTGGTATTTTCAAACACAGAATGTTAAAACCATCTTCACTAAAAGGTGTATTTTATCATTCTGAGTTCAGGCATACTAAACTCGAATTTCTACCATGTTCCCTGGGTCAGTTAGGATTATAGGATGTTCTAATCAAACTGCCCATTCTGGCCTATGGGGAAAAGGTAGCCTTGCAATAGTGAAAAACGAAGTAGGCTGTAATTCACTATCAGGACATGCCACACACACCACGGCATGTCCTACCTTTCACATACAATGCACCCTCTGCCCACAGGGGTACCTTGGGCCTACCTTAGGGGTGACTAACATGTAGAAAACGGAAGGTTTGGGGACTGGCAAGTGTGTGCACTTGCCAAGTCGACATGGCAGCCCCAGGCTGCACACAGGCTCTGCAATGGCAGGCCAGAGTTACACTTTACAGGCTGTTTGCGTGGGTGGCACAATCCAGTGCTGCAGCCCACCAACAGCATTTGATTTATAGGCCCTGGCACTCGCAGTGCACTTTACTAGGGACTGACAAATAAATCAAATAGGCCAATCATGGAAACACCAATCCATAACACATTTTACACAGAGTGCATATGCACTTTAGCACTGATTAGCAGTGGTAAAGTGCCCAGAGTCCTAAAACCAACACAAACAGGTCAGGAAAAGATAGGAGGAAGAAGCAAAAAGGGCCATTTCCAACAGGGGAAGTGGGGCATGTGGCAGCCTAACGGCACAGGGGATCCCTTTCTGCAGGGCCTGGGGCGTTTTTGAGGGCGAGGAGGGCCCACTCACCATGCACTGCTAATTAATTCACACACATAATTCATCACTCATGATATCTTCTATCACATCACTGATAAGATCACTGCAACGTTTGCAGTGAAATTATTGATGAGAACACTGTGTATGACGAAGGCGCAAGTAAGATACCTTAGAGCACAAGGTATAGTTACTCGAGATCCCTATAACTATAAATGGTGAAATTCTGTGGTGTTTAGAGTTTAAAATGTTACGTTGTCACTGAACATTTCACCTACCTATAAACATTACTACATCACTGAAAAAAAACAAAGGTAAAAATGTCAGTTAAAACGTAACATTTTCAACTATATAAAACATAAGTTATGGTTTAATGAGTTAAGTAGAACTTGTGCCCACATCGTGCCATGTGCGGTCGTCAATCATGTAATTTGACATGTTATCAGTTAATTTATAAATGATGTCACTGAACGTGTCATGAGTGATTGATGCACTCAGAGGTCTTACACAGAGCATGGTGGGAGCCAACTGATTCATCCTGTGATATCGGCTCCTCACCGACTTACCCTGTGAATAGAGACAATACCACGTGACAAGCGGTGCGTTGCAACCGGTGCCACCACACCGGGTGCTGGCTTCCTGGGGGCGCCGTGTTTGCAAGTTCAGTATGTTTTTCAAGCACCTGCTGCAACGTTTCTTTACTCCGGTAATAACCAGGCCTGACAAAAATGTCAAGAAAACTTGTGTGATTAATTCTCTTCCTGGAGAGAGATCAGCGTTTTGTATAATTGAGGTTTTGACCTATGTGAAGTTAGTGCAGAGGGTTAATATTCCTGCTGCAAAGAACGTGTACCAAGTAGATTACAGAGTGCATATAATGTAAACAGATCAGCAGATTACTGCTTTTAAGACATCCTTTTGTTAATTGCAATTTATAACTTAAAGTCCTAATATTCAACAGTGAGCTATTAACTTTCATCATAGAACTGCATACACTCTGCAAAGTATACATTAGAACATTGATTAATGTTGCATAAAGGGTTAATTTGGCTAGAAATCAATTCTTATTATTAAAGAAAACTCATCTATGCTGTTTGTTTTTCGATTCTGAGTTTGTGCTTCTCCACACCAAGCACTCCTAAACTATACTGCCTACCAGTATGGATGACATGTGACTACACTTTTAGGGCCTCATTTATGAAAAGTGACGCATCGCTGCGTGAAAACAGCGATGTGTCACTTTTCTTTGCGTCCTCCATGCGACATGCTGGATGCATCATATTTACAGTATGACGCATCATGTTGCAAGGAGTTACAGATACGTCAGTATTTCTGACGTATCTGTAGGCGCAAAAATGCCGCATTGCTGGAGTGTGTCACAAAAGTGTGGCAACTCCATCAATGGGTCATTTTCACATGGGCAAGTCCCATTTCAAATGTTCCTACGTCAGTCTTACGCCTGCTGTGAGGCAGGCATAAGATATTGACGTCCTAGAAGTCCTAGAAGTGACCCAGTGAAATCTCATAGATTTCACTGTGTCACTTCTACGAGGCTTACTTGCGTCAGAACGCCCACCCTGCATACATTATACCTGGCGCAGGTATAATATGGTGCAGGGGTTACAATGTGACCCATCTACCTAGATGCGTCACTTTGTAAATATGACGCAACATGGTGTATTGTTTATGCTGCTGGTGCTTCACAAAAAGTGACGCACCGGCAGCGCAAAAGTGATGCAAGGGCTCATAAATAAGCCCCTTAGTCCTTCGGCTTATGTAACATTTCCTGTACACTTATTTACACACGTATGATTGATTGTGTCTGTGTAATGTGTGTGTGATGCAAAGTGCTCCGACACCCTACACTGGTATGAGTGGCGCTATAGAACTAATTCAATGCATCTGAGAGAGAGTAGTTATGGAGACTTGGTCACTGTTAAAGGGTGCTAGTGAGAATCCGTGGTGGAGGTGGTCATTGGGGGGGCGCCAACAAACATTGTCGCACAGGGCGCCACCAGCGCTAAAGCCGGCCCTGCGTGTGTGTTAGCAGCTCTGGTATTGGCACTTTGCACAATCAGGTGGTCTAGCCCTACACTAATCTTAAGGTTTGTCTACGGCCGAGATGTACAACAATTTAAACTTTGGCTATTCGGGAATACAGAGAAACAGAAGAGCCTTTTGTAATACCAAACAGTAACAATATCATAGGTTTGCCTCCTTTATAGTGAAACTTCACTAAGATTAAGCACCACATGGGAACCAGCAATGCAAGTTTCTCTCACATACACATTACACGTACAGAGTGGGCAACAGCAGTGCAAGACACAAAGAAACCCACACACACAGACCTTCTGATAAAACAAGCATAGTGTGCGCAGTAGCCAAGCAAGCCTCCATCACATCTAGAAAACAACATAGGCAGGTGAAAGTAGTGGGTTGAATTCACAGCACTTGCAGCAAACCCAGGCAGCAGTTTTAGAGATTAATCTGAGCCTTGTACGGGTGTCCGTACAGGGTGAGACCAAAGCGAAGGCGGGGCGACTAGTAGTGGAAAATGCCAAAAAGATTATCGACAAAGGTGGATCGACAGCTATTATCCTTCTGGACCTCAGTGCCGCTTTTGACACTTAACTATGATATCCTGATACACAGACTGAGGAATGTCGGACTATCAGGCAGTATTATCACCTGGCTACAGTCCGTCCTCTAGGATAGGAGCTTTCAAGTCTTTGAAGGAGATAACTTCTGAAACCGGATCCCACTTGGCTGCGGTGTCCTTCAGGGCTCATCTCTGAATCCGACGTTGTTCAATGTCTATATGAGCCCACTGGCACAGATTGTCCATCCTTTTGGGATAGAAATCGTTACCTACGTCGATGATATCCAATTAGTGGTGGCTTTAAATCATCCAGCAAATCCCTCATCCAGTCTAGGACCCTGCCTGGAAAGAGTCGCCAAATGGATGGAATTCTCCTTCCTCAAGTTGAATGGAGATCAAACGAAGCTTATGCTGCTGGGCATATCACCCATTTCTGACATCGGTCCAGCTTGTCGAAGCTGTCTGGGCTCTCCACCCATGCCTAAAAACCAGAACATAAGTCTTGGCATGTGGCTAGATTGGTCACTCACATTTAATCATCAGGCAACGAAACTGGCCGCATCCTGTTGTGGCATCCTGCGGATGCTCCACAAAGCTCTTCCACTTCTCCCCTTCACAGCAAGGAGACTTATGGTGCAGGCCTTAATCCTCTCTTGCCTGGACTATGGAAATGCTTTGTATCTAGGAGCTCCTAGGGCGACCACAAACAAACTGCAAGTCATCCAGAACTGTGCTGCACGTATGCTCCTTTGGATTCCCAACAGCCACTCTGCAAGACCTGCTCTGAAAACCTTGCACTGGCTTCCGATTGCGGATAGAATAAAATTCAAGTCCTTATGTATTGCTCACAAATCCTCCTGGAAGAAAGGCCCCCCATCCTCCAATCCATCATTTCCCCTTACCACTCTAACAGATGACTCGCACATCCAGTCTCTACCTAGCCTCGGTTCCCAAAATCAATAGGATGAGAAGCTGCAGCCAGTCTTTCTACTTCACCTGTGCCAAACTCTGGAACTCTCTTCCCCTTCCACCTACACTCAGAACTAAATCTTCTTCCCCTCCATAAACTTCTGAAAACTTTTTTTTTCCCAAACCCCACCTACAAAGCTGTTGTGACGTGCCCTATCTCTCTGTTAGCGCTGGGACGCCTTCGGGTAGCCATGCGCTCTACAAATCTCCTTAGCATAACATAACAGTGTGGCCACAGGAGGTGATGAGCTCATGAACTTGTAAACTCTGTGGCAATCGGTACCACAAAGCGCAAGAGAAACTTCTGCAGGACAAAGTCAAAAGTCCAGCCAAACTGAGTTCACATTGGGAAGGAGTCTATTCTATCACACTTCATCTTGTTACAAATCAGGCCAGGTGTCAATTCATGGAGATGGACAGGAATAGGCAGCGAATCGGTAGAGAGTCCCTAGCTTCATGCTTGCAACTGGAATCCGCCCAGTCACACAGCCAATGCATGAGTGACAAGAATGTACCTTCCGAAACTACTAAAACCTGCCCCAGTCCACAAACAAGCCAAAGTAACCAAGACCCAGAGAACTCATTTTCACCTACCAGATTGGTTTTGATTACCCGTGTAGTACAAGCTCTGATATATAATCATGGGCGAAAAATGTACATTATAGAACTAACAACAGCTATCAGTCTGAAAAAACGAACTTCACAGAAATGAACAAGTGTCTACCTTAACAGAGTATAATGAAATGAAATGAATGAAATGAAAAAGAATTTCTAAAGCGCATGGCTGCCCTTGAGCGTCCCAGCGCTACGTGTACACACAGACAGACCTCCTCTGAATCGCATCCGGAGATGTTAGTCATTCTGGGGGAAAAGGAACGTTTTCAGGGATTTTCGGAATCTGGTCAAGCTAGGTTCTTTCCTCATTGATGTTGGGAGGGAGTTCCATAGCTGACCCGCGTTTATTGTAAAGCGGCGTCCTCCGGTCCTTGCTCCTTTTGCTCTCGGGATAGATACCAGGTTTTCCTCGCCAGAGCGGAGCGTTCGTGATGATTTGTAAGGGCGGATCAGATCTCTAAGGATCGGAGGGCCTGTGCCTTGGAGGACTCTGAACACTGTACAGAGCGCTTTGAATTTCACTCTCGCTCTTATGGGCAGCCAATGGAGCGCTTTCAAGGCCGGTTTCGCTGACGTTCTTCTGGGTGTATACAGGTACCACCGAAGCTTTCCGCTCCTTCTCCATCCCGGCTGCCATCCTACTTCAGGCACATCTGTACATAAGGAAAGCGGTAGGACTTGAGCACAGCAACAAACACGAATATGTGATGCATCCAGCTACTTTGTGACATGTAGTAGATGTGTAGTAGTGTAACACTCCAACACATTTCATCTACTGTCGATAAAGCAGCTCTTACTAAAACCTAAAAAACAGTCTGTGCCCAACAGCCACCTTTCCCACGGCTGGTTTGAGCATTTTAGCTAGGGCTGCTTTTTTCCGAGTGTGGACCTATTGAAATAGAACGTTATGCTTTTAATATGGCTTTTGTATTTACAATATCGGTCACGGAATATTAAGGCTGCTCTAGAACACATTTTTCTTCCACAATTACTGTACTAAGTATGTTCTGAAAAGGTGAGGAAATTCTGGCGTTGAGTCAGTTTCCTAATTTTTGTACCAGCTGGGACATTAAAACATTTTGGTCATGCCAGTAAAAAAAGGGGACAAGGTGGCAACTCATAGTGACCCTGATAAAAGGATGTACCACACTGGCAAAATGAATGCCAGAACTATCTTTAGATGTCAAAAAACCAGAAGTGCATATGCCACAAAGGCCAAAGCACTGAGAATTGAGACCAGAGGCAGACATGGGCTAAAGAAATGTCAATAACCAACTATGTACAAGCCACATTGCAGCCATAAAGTTTGTAGAAAGCATAAAAGACACAGCAGCACATAGGAAAAAAACTACTATTCATAGGGAAGGCAAACCACAAACCACAAGCTGGCGTCTATGAGCAACACTTTGATTCCTGAAACTAGTGCCAGGAATAATAAAAATGACAAGAGCTCTTTAGTCAACGCATTCCTGGTGGCCATTTTAAAATCAGGTAGTATAGATCCCGGGCACACTCAAAAACCAACGTAGCTACAAAGACCACAAATCCACAAGCCAGACCTGGAATGTACAGAGAAGGGTAAACTCTCGCAACCACTCTCAGCTGCGAGCCTAAGTATATCTGGACACCAACAGCCTGACATTGAAAGCAAAAATATTGCCACCATATTTCCCCCAAATACCGGAAGGGGCACAGCTGATGGGATGAGCAAGTTTCAACCATGGGGTACCCATGCATTACACAAGGCAGCTGTGAACACAAACCATCCGCACAAGAAGCCCACAAGGCGGAGGCTGTGCAGTGATCAGCAAGCCTCTAATACCTCCAAAGAGGGCTGCTGGCAGATCATCTTCCTTGTGACATTAAAACACCAGTTCAGAAAACCTAATCACTACTTATTTTTAGACTTAACTATCGCCCGTTCCTAACAAATCATTTAAATACTCTGAAGCCAGAGGGGCTAAAGCATACATTTGTGACAAAAGACGTCCAGAGAGCAGCGGAGGTAAAACGTGTCTTGTCTGATGTTGAGAAGAGCTGGAGGCCCAAGAGCATCCCAACTCTCGACGAAGAGCTCCAAAGGGTCTGCTCCTGAGAAGCTACCCACCCAGGGCAGCGTGGTGAGCATGGCAAGCATGCACAGTTCAGAGGACTGCTGGTGGCCAGCAGCTGCCTAAAAGTATAGTCAGCAAGAACACACCCAAGATCTGAAACAAGATCCCTATCAACATCAGAACTCTTAACCCCCTGCAATTCAGAAACAAACTGAAGACATCTGTCAAAAGAGCATTACCACCCTGCAGCCTAGGAACCTCTACCTTGTCTTATTGAGCAATCGCTTCCAATGTTCAGTGTGCCATGGATCTTTTTTTCCCTTTTTTGCAATATTTCTTTATTGAAATTTCAAGTGGTGAGAACATATTGGTCAAACAGTAAACAACAAAAGTTTTACATAAAGCACAGGAATAGGGCAAATCATCAACCTCTCGGCCCACAGAAAACAGTTTAATCCAATAACAAAATAGAAAACAAAGCCTCAAAAACAAGTTTCTCAAAGTTCACCTATGGTAACCAGCATCTACTGAGGATATCTGCCCTTGACAGTCTCTACTTTCAGGTGAGGTCTCCGCATCATTACTTGCCCCAGCACCTCCACCCGCCAGTTTACCACACGGTAGAAACCCTTCCCCAAAGTACATGAAAGCTCGGTCCTGCGATGGTGCCACCACCCCAAAATTTACTATGCAGCACTGGAGTCCGACCGCATCTCCGTTGGGCAAAGGACATTACGCATGCACAATGGCTCCTAAGCTTTGTTTGAGCTATACAAATGTCTTTATATACATATCCTACTTTGGCAAATCTTAACCTTTTTACTTCTTTGGACCCTCAATGAATCACTACTGGAAGCCGGAGACCACCACCGCCTAAGCAATTTCGAGGATTAGAAGCGCAATACAATAAACAAGTATATAGAAACTAGCACACATCAAACAACTACACCAATTCAGAACTATTTTATTTCACAAAGACACAAATTAGAAAATCAAAATATTAATGGGAAGGTTTTTTAAGTTTAGTTTTGCTTCTAAAAGACGAAGCAATAAACTATGCTGTAGCACATCACTTTGTCTTTTGTACTTCTAATGCAATCTATTTTTGTAGGGGCAAACCCACTGCTGATTCAACGGAGGCCTGCGATCGTCCGTACTAGATTCTGTTTGTGCTGTTCCCACGAATCAAGACAAGGATACCAACTTAATTTTTTAGCATCGAACTTAAAACACCTTATTTACAGAGTGTTTTAAAAATTTCAGCTTTGCTTTATGTATATTTATTTTATCTGCTAATATTTAATTTTCTAAACCGCTGCAGACCCCTGAGGAAACATCGCAGTTCCCCGGGTATCCGCGGAGCACAGGATAAGAACCACTGCCTGACATGGCTTTAACAGTGATACTTATTTTATTTATGTATTTTGAAAGTTTTATATAGCGCTGTCTAGACCCAGAGGTATCAGAGCGCTTTACAAGATAAGGATATAATAAGGCAAATACGGTATAAAAGCATATGAAAGGTAGAGCAACAAAAATTTGAAATATACAATGTAAAAACAACATGAGCATTATGCAAATGAAGAGAAATAAACAGGGGCTGGAGCTATACATTTCAAGTAATTAGGTAGATGGTGTACAGGAAACAGGACATATACTACTGAACAAATATAGTATGTTGATAAGAGATCATGTGTAGGACACAGGTTAGGATCCCCAATAATAATTGAGGAGGTGGGTTTTGAGGTCTTTTTTGAAACTAGAATAGGAGGGATTACAGCGCAGGTTTTTTGGGAGAGCATTCCAGATAGTAGGGGGCATTGCCAGAGAAGGAGCGAGATTGTGTGGTTTTCTTTTTATGCAGAGGTGGGATTAGGAGGAGGGTGTTGGTGCTTCTCAGAGGTCGAGTGGAGCCCGCAATGAGGAGTTTCTTTGAGAGGTACTGCGGAGTGTTTTGGTGGAGGACTTTGAGTAATGCAGGCAGTTTTATATGCAGATCTGCCTTCGATAGGGAGCCATTTAAGAGATTTCAGAGCCGGGGATATATGATCGAAGCGTTTGCAGTCCGTGATGAGCCTGGCAGCAAGGTTGAGCACAGCTTTGATTGGAGCAAGGTGTACCTTGGGGATTCCGTTGAGCATGGCGTTACCATAATCAATACGTGACAGAACAAGTGACTGAACTACAAGTTTAAAATCATCGGTGGGTATGAATGGTTTCATTTTCTTGAGGTGACGGAGAGTGAAGAGGGCTCCTTTGGCAGAGATTTTGATGTGAACGTTAAAGGTTAGGGTGTTGTCGATAGAGATGCCAAGAGATTTGACAGAATTGGACAGGGTGAGTGAGCAGTTGAGTGCATTATGGTCAGAAATCCATGATTGAATGGCCATGGTGAATTGCTGACAGCCAAAGCAGACTGAAAAGGCTTGAGGGCTACAAGATGCCACACCTCCAAATCCTACCAGCTGTGTTCAGTCTACGTTATAGCATCCACATGAATCATAGTAGCAGCTGTGCATACTAAGCATTCCCATAGTTCAAATGGGGTGAGATGGAGATATAGAGAGATATCTTCACAGGAGTAATCAAAAACCATCTCAGCACCAGTTGTAAATATTACTCTGAGTACGCCACCGCTTAAGTAGAGGACTGCAACTGAAGGTTCTGGGTAAGAGTGAGTCTTCAGCTTGCAATGCATTGTATGAAGACCACTAATAGATTCAACTATATAGAAGTCAAACCCAGAATCACGATTTGCGTTGTCAGCACTAGTAGCTTCAGTCGCTCTTCATCCCATTCAGATAGGGTGAGAGCGATATTAATTCTCTATTCATCCAGTTCGGTTGAAAATTAAAAAATAACAGCATGTTGTCAACAGTCTGATGGTATTTCAGATAAGAACCTTAGATGATATCCCTGATGAAACTTACACACACATTACACATCACGACTGATGTCTGCAGAATCCAAATGTGGGATCTGTCCCTCCGGGGAAGATATGGGGAGCAATGGTCACCTGTAGAGTCCTCCAAGGCAGTAGTAAGAAGCAACTGCAAATTAGCTACCCCAGAAAAGGCCATGGAGAGCATCAGTATGATTAAGATAAAACTCTGTGTCTCCCTTATTGATCAAAGCTTGTCTGCCGCACACACAGACAGGGTGGCGGCCATGTACTGCTAGGTAGCACGAGTGAATGCCAATGGAGAACAGCAAGTCCTCAAAAGGATGCCAGAGCTGAGATTAACCCTGGCCGTAGTTTGCGTAGTAGCACTACACGTAGCTACGCAGAGTACACGCGGAGTACACTTTGATCTATGTTCAGCTACTCCTCAAACAGCGTAGTGCGTAGCTGATAGCACTGTGTGCTTCTCTGTTCTGAGCAATAATTGCAAACAGCATCTTGCACAGTGCAAGTTATGATAAAATATGTATTTGTCATATGCTAAAATGCACATAGTCATTTCACAAAAGTGAAAATGACAAATTAGCAAGCAGTGAGAGAGGTGATGATTTTGGGATCCTCCCTAACCTAGGGAGAGAACCAAGCAGATGCCTTGAAAACAAAAAGCACCATCTTCTTGAACGATTCGGCGGTGGTCCCATCCTCTGAGGGCCATCCCAAGCACAGATATTGGCAAAAATACAATCCCAACCAAAGGCCCTGCAATGCATTATGGGACAAGATTAGGAGTGGGCAGTGAATATTATAGTATCCAATATCAAAATAATTCTACAAAGAGCTGCAGTTCAACTAGTCATTCCTAGATGTCCCTCACGAGTCAAATGCAAAAGCATTGAAATGATGGTTACATCAAGCTGCAGTTCCACTCGTCATTACTAGATGTTCCTCACAAGTCAAATGCAAAAGCTTCATGAAAGGGTTTCAATGCTTTTGCATTTGACTTGTGAGGGACATCTAGTAACGAGTGGAACTGCAGCTTGATGTAACAATAATTTCAATGCTTTTGCATTTGACTCGTGTGGGACATCTAGTAACGACGAGTTGAACTGCAGCTCTTTGTAGAATTATTTTGATATTGGACACTATAATATTCACTGCCCACTGGTAATCTCGTCCCATAATGCTTTGCAGAGCCTTTGGTTGGGATTGTATTTTTGCCAATATCTGTGCTTGGGATGGCCCTCAGAGGATGGGACCACTGCCGAATCGTTCAAGAAGATAACTGTGCTTGGGGTGGGGTCCTAGGAGGAAGGGACCACCACTGAATCGTTCACCAGCATAATATGCTCTTTGTGTTCAAGGCATCTGCTTGGTCCTCCCCCTAGGTTAGGGGGGACCCCAAAATCATCACCTCTCTCACTGCCTAATATTTTCATTCATAGTTCACTTATGTGAATTGGTTATATGCTTTTTAGCATGTAAAATTGCTTTATCAAAGCATTTGTAGGTACTGTTGATATTGCTTCTACGCTACGTGTTGTAGCACAGTTTTTGCACTGTGCTACGTGTAGAGCGTAGATGCCCCACTATGTGCAAAACTGAGCCAAAGTAAAAAACGGACAAAAGATGATCAAATCTCATTGTCTATACATGTAGCCACACAAATGCCTTAAATAGCCATTAGACAGCCGCTTACAAAAATAAAGTCGATCAAAGAGACAAGTAAAGGATCAATTCATCCCAGCTGTGAGGTTAATGACGTCAATCACCTGAAGTGTTCGAAAAGACACATGCTGGTTAAGTCACGTCTGAATTGTGTGTAACATTTAGAGCCCCAATTTAAAAATAAAAAAAAGGCTACCACTCCTCCTTGGCGATTTTGGTACCGTTAGTCACTGATGTCCATTCTTGACAACTGGATTGGAATTCCCTCTCAAAAAAAGAGCACTATCATTCCTACACCTTCACCCGCTCATCACCAATCACCCAATCCCAGGTTTCTACATGATCTTTCTGACACCAGAGTTCGAATCACAGCATATGCTCTAATGGCATGCATTCCTGGGTGACTGCTGTGAAGGCGGTGAAGCAAAGACCTCATAATAAAGGTATGTTTCCTGGCTCTTGTATTTTTAATCAGTCTTTTTTTTGTAGCGTTTGGAATAGATTTCACTTACAACGCATGCTGGGAGAGGATAAACACCATGATCCCTACAAAACCGTAAGCAAAAAGATTATGCAAAGCTGCGTGCCCAAAACTGCATACTTATGAGACGATACCTCCAAAGAGAAATGCTGACAGAGTAGGTGCAACCTTTAATGAGCAGAAGCCTCTGAAAGGGGGAGCACAGATGTTTCAGTCAAATTTAGAAATACATATGACAGTCACAGGCGATAAATAATTGGTCTGAAAGACTTAACATGTGTAAAATACCTTACTTTTTCCAGACAGAATGTTAGAGACATTCAGTGTGTCATTTCTTCAGTGAGCATGTGCCAAGAGTTGAAAAAAGGGGGGAAAAATCTTTTGATTCTAAACTGTCCACCAAAGTGGGAATCAACCGGCTTGTTCGGGAAAAAGTAGTTTTATTGAGAATACCTGGGCTTGCACACTTGCAAAAATATATATATATATATATATATATATATATATATATCTATTGTAATGATTAAAAGAAGACCAAAACAGCAAATTGGATAAATGATATCCAGAGATATGAATTGTGCAAACAACGAGAAGAAACAGTGAAAAAAAAACACCCACCAACCACAACTGCAGAGGTTGGGAAACGTATAGTTTAATACCTGTTGGTGTAGTTTTGCAGCTTGAAGACTTTCTGGATTCACTATGCTGTGCATTATTGCGCCATCTTGTGGTTGGGTCCGGAATTGTAGTCTTTTTTTCTCTTTTTTTTTTTTGTTTTGTTTTTCGTGGCTCAGGTGGGCATCTACATACCACCATTTGGTATCCTTCGTGACGTCGACGCGCTTCCTCCTGAAGCTCCCACCTTTGGTCGCCATCTTCAGATTCTTTTTTCTTGTCTTGTGTTACTCTTTCTTTTCTTTTACCTCTTAAAGTCTTATTCCTGTTCTAATCCTCTTCTTCCGGTCTCATTTTTCTGGCAGAGGAAGGTGGTATCGCTAGTGAATCCAGAAAGTCTTCAAGCTGCAAAACTACACCGACAGGTAAGAAACTATACGTTGTGCAGCGTGAATATTTCTGGATTCACTATGCTGTGCATAGACTTTGTAGCGGTTTGTCGTTATTGTGGTGCCTGGGTGGAAGACGAGCTCTGGTTACTGAATATGTGTTGTAAGACCTTCTGTCCTACTTGCGCTTCCTTGTTCATTTGAATATCTACACAGTAGTGCTTAGTGAAAGTGTGCACTGAAGACCATGTTGCGGCTTGGCAAATGTCTTGAATAGGTGTGTTAGCTAGAAACGCAAATGTTGCTCCTTTCTTCCATGTTGAGTGAGCATGAGCTGCTCCTTGTAACTGTTGTCCTGCTTGTTTGTGGCAGAGTTGTATGGTTTGTGCAATCCACCGTACAATGGTATTTTTGGTAACTGGTCGTCCCAAAAAACTGCTGGCAAAGGATACAAAGAAGTGCTTTGTCTTTCTGCACTCCTTTGTCCTTTCCATATAGTGCATCACTGTCCTCCTGGCGTCCAGTGTGTGTCGCGCCCTTTCTGTGCTTGTGGTAGGTTTTTGAAAAAACTTGGTATTTGAATTGTCTGGGTGATGTGGAACCGTGACACCACCTTTGGCATGAAGTGTGGGTCTGTTCTCATTACAATCCTATCATTGTGTATTTGCAGGTAGGGCTCTTGAAGTGTTGGCGCTTGTAATTCACTCACCCTTGGTAGCAATGTGATAGCCACTAAGAAGGCAGTTTTTAACGTGAGGATGTGCAATGTAGCTTTGTGAATATGCTCAAATGGAGCCTTCATCAATTGAGTTAGCACTACGTTGAGGTTCCATGATGGTGCTGGCATTTTGTTTGGAGGTGCGATTCTCTTCGCCCCTTCTAGAAATCTTTTTACTACTTGGGAAGTGAAGAAACTCTTTCCTGTTTCTCCTCTTGTGTAAGCCACTATTTCCGCTAAATGCACCCTTAGGGATGTGTAGCTTAGTTTACTTTGTAGTAGATGCGTTAGGTATTTTAGTACTGTTGAATCCTTTGTAGTTTCTCCCTAAAGCACCATTCTGAGAATCTTTTCCACTTTGCTATGTAGCACTTTCTTGTGGTCGGTCTCCTTGCCTCCCTGAGCACCGCCATTGTGCTTGCTGGCAGTTTGAGGTGTACAAATTATATCTCTTCAGGAGCCATGCTGCTAGGCTGAGGCTCTCTGGCTTTGGGTGTAGCACCCTTCCGTTCTGCATTGCTAACAGGTCCCTTCTCTTTGGGAATCTGTGTGCTGGTGCTTGCGACATTTCTACTATTTGTGAGAACCAGGACTGACTGGCCCACTGAGGTGCTATTAGTATTAGCATCATGTTGCTCATCCTGCATTTGTTGAGTACCCTGTGTATCAGTGGTATCGGGGGAAAAGCGTATGCAAATGTCTTTGACCAACTTATCCATAGCACATTCCCTTGGGACCAATGGTCTGGTTTCGAAGTGTTGGCATTTTGGTGTGTTGCAAATAGGTCTATTTGCGGTGTGCCCCATTTCCAGAATAGTTTCTCTATTTCCTATTGGTTGAGCTCCCATTCGTGGGATGCTGATGTTTGTCTGCTGAGTCTGTCTGCTTCCACATTGTCCTTCCCCGGGAGATGTATTGACAGCATGTCTATTCTTAGTGGAATGGCCCATGTCCATATTTCCTGTGCTAGCCCTGATAGCGCCACAGATTGTGTTCCTCCATGTTTGTTCATGTAGAACATGGTGGTTGTGTTGTCTATTTGGATCAATACCTTGTTTCCGTAAAGCTCCCCTTGAAAGGTTTTTACGGCTAGGAACACCGTTTTTAGCTCCAGGTAGTTGCTGTGTTTGACCGCATCATGCTGCGACCGTAACCCCCTCAACTTGAGTTTGTTCATATGCGCGCCCCACCCCAGCTGGGAGGAGTCTGCTGTGATGGTCACTGTTGGAGTTGGCTGTGTGAATGGTTTCCCCTGTGATATGTTTTCCTGGTTCCAGCACGCTATTTTCTGCGTGTGTGACAACCACAAGATCTTCCCAACTCCCTGTTGCCTGTGACCATTGCTGCTGTATCCATTCCTGGAACGGTCTCATGTGTAGGTAAATATATGAGACCAGGTGTATTCACGACGCCATCATTCCCATTAGCTTGCTCACTATCCTCACTGTCAGAGCTTGCCCCTTCCGGTAGAGACCCGTCTTCTTCAGTATTGAAGTTCTCTTTGTGTTGTGGAACACCTTGCCCTATATGGTGTTGATCTCTGCCCCTAAGAATATCTTCACCTGTTCCGGCTCTAATGAAGACTTTCCCCAATGGATTGAAAAATACAGTTGGATTAGTGTTTGTATCACCCGCTGGATGTGCTATTTGGGGTATTCATGTATTCCTTGCCTCCTTAGGTATGCTGCTACCACTGCTAGGCACTTTGTAAACACCCTTGGCGCGGATTTGAGCCTGAATGCGAGCACTGTGAACTGGTAGTGAGTAATGTTGATCACAAATCTTAGTAGGCATTTGTGTTTCTTGTTGATGGGGATGTGTAAGTACGCGTCCTTTAGGTCTATAGTTGCCATGTAATCCCCTTCCTGTACCTGGGGTATTACTTCTTACAGAGATGTCATTTTGAAATCTTGTCTCCTTATGAACTTGTTTAAGAACCTTAGATCCTTGGCTTTGCCAATGTGTTTTAGCCATGTTGTACACCAGCGTGGTTGCTGTTCAAAATGGCTTTAAGTTAGTGGTGTAGAGGAGAGTGGCGTGAAGAGTTGTAGAGTGGCATGGCGAACAGTGGAGTAGAGTGTTTTATAGTGGAGTGGCAGAGTGTTGTGTGTTGGAGTGGCATGGAGTTATGTAGAGTGGTGTACAGTGAAGTGGCATAGAGTAGCGTGGACTGGTGTAGAGTGTATTGGCGTAAAATGTTGCAGCGTAGGGGGGGGAAGCTTGCCGGGCACGAAGATGGTCGCCATGTAGGTGAGCTCCTTCAGCCATTCATAAATCCGACAGAATCCTGGTGCCTAAATGACACAGAGCCTAGCTGCAATTCATTCCCTGCACTAGCCTAAGCCCTATACATCTATCCTTGGAGTGGGACCGGGCACTTAGTACCTGGGAGCTGCGGAAATTGTATCTGAGGCCTGGCCGCGCCTGGGACTCGAGTGGCGTGCTGAGGGTCGGGGGCTGCGTGTGTGCTTGCCAATGCTCGGAGGAACTGCGCCAGCTGCTTCTGCGCCCACGGCAGCATTGACTTTGCAATATGAGGGCTGTCCTGGAGGGAAGCTAGCTTCCATAGAGGGGCAAACATTGATCCGCAATTAGTCCTGCGAGACGGCGCTGACGCGGGGCCAGGGCCTGGATTGGCAGCAGTGAGACAGTGTGGCAGACCACAGAAGATTGTAGGAGGTGGGGGTTATGCATTGAGGCCCCTGGGGTCAGGGGCTCTGCGCTGTCGGGCATGGTGTGCCCTGCTTGCGACTATCAAGCAGAGATGCCGCACTGAGGCCACGAGGTGAGCATTGTCCCAGCTACTGGTTGCAGTGATACTGCCAGCGTTAAACCACCCTGAAATCTGGCCCAGGCCTGCGGCCCTTCCCTATTGTTCCAGAGAGAGGGATGCTGCTCGTGCAGGGTGTGACTACATAGTGATCTGGACGGACATACGAGAGTCAGGCCTAGTGCTGTGCCCCATGGGGTCGAGTATCTCAGCACCTTGCCCTGGGTCCTGATATCCTCGGGGTGCTGACATAATTTGACTGCCTACACTTGGAACTTCTGAAACTTGGAGCGTGGAGAAGCGTGGAGAGCAAGAGAGAAGCGCACTGTGCCCGTTTGTACATGGGTGTTGTGGCCTCTGAGGGAAGTGGAAGTCTGGCGCAGCTGTCCTGTGCCCCTTGCGAGCTTTGGGGGGTCAATATGTGGGCTGCATCAGCTGGCATTGCAACCAAGTATTGGAGGAGAATTTGAGTACACTTGACCCTGCGTAACACTTAGCTACCTTGGTGTTGTGAAACATTTGACGTCTGGCAGCACCGCTGTGATCTGGATAGTTTGACGTGTGGGGAAGTGACCCTTGGGAGGAATCCTGATCCCTACTTGACTGGATGAGTTTCAGTGGTGGCGGAGCTTGAAGGCGATATGAAGTCGGCGTTATTTGGCAAAATAGGCAAGTTGGATAAGTTGCAGCCTAAGCTTCAACTGGATCTTAGGAGGATCCCTAAGGAATGCGAAAGTGGAGAGACTGTGCAGGAATCCGCGACTGGAGACTGAGATGTAGGCAAGCGCAGATCTGAAGCAGATCCTTATGACTATGCAACACAGCCTCACAAACAGACGGTAAGCTAGATGCACTGACGTTTAGAATGGATCGAATGCCGGAGCGAATAGATAAGCACGCTGAACGTCTAGACATGTTGGAACGGTGAGTCTCAGAGGTCGAAGATGAACAAACGACAATGTGAGACACCCAAAATAAAATAGATAAGCCGCTTCATGCCTTACAGTCGAAGGTCGAGGACATGGAAGCCTGCTTTTGCAGGAATAACCTGAAGAGTGGGCATTGCGGAATCTACAGACCTTGTCAACATGGAACTCTATGTCAAACAGCTCCTCACGGACCTGCTGGGTCAGGAACCTTTCTCCAAGATGTTTGTTGTGTAGCGTTCATAGCTCTTTTGCCACTTGCCCGATCCAGTGGGCGCAGTCGCATCCAATCATAGCAAGGCTTATGAAATACAGAGACCGAGATGCTGCACTGAGCAAGACTCATGAAGTGAAAGTGCTCAGACATGAGGGTTCTGAAATATCCTTGTATCCATACTTTACACAGCAAGTTCAGGAGGCGAGACGATTATTTATCTCTGCTAAAAAACGGGCGCGGCAGTCGCAGGTGGATTACAGCATGCTGTACCCCGTGAGGCTATGAGTAATGGTGGATGGCAAGGCAAAGATATTCTCTGATCTGAAACAGGTGTTACGATTTCTCAAATGCAAACCGACTATGGGGACTCAAAGTCCCTCCCGTAGGGCGGACAGCAGAGACACGGGTAGCACTCAGGATATGGATGACTAGATCCGCCTTTACATGACCTGGGACACTTGGACCGACACGTCTGGAGACATCTGTTTAGGACAAGGGGAAGCAATGCTTCAGCTGGGAGGGGATTGGACTGCTGCTCGTGATGTCCCCTATCCGGTGCACCGAAAACCTGAATTCAAGTTCGAGCTGGATGTGTCCATAGTAAAATATGGTAAGAGGGTTCCAGGGGACTTGCTGTGTTCACCTGAGCCACTGAGACTCTTGGAATTGCGGACTGTTACATGGAACAATACAATGTACTGTTGGCTGCAACAGAGAATAAATCGCTTGTATTGCCAATTTATTATGTTATGCACACACTTTGCCGAGCATATGGCCCCCAGATGGCCTTGTGATGCTGGGGACAACAGGCCAGGCAACATCTGTCCCCATGTGTGCACCACACGGTTATGTTCGAGAAGTTCGGAGGGAGGATATGGGAGGGGTGGGGAGGTTAGATGTTTGGTTGTGCTTTTGTAGGTGTGCACAGTGTGGGAGGTGGGTGGGAAGGGATTACTGTTGTTGTTTCACATGTGTAGGCTATGGGCTGTACATACGGAATGATTTTTGGTCAGATGTAGAAGGATGTGTGGGACGAGTGTTGAATGATGGATGACCTGCAGCGTGCGGCTATGGGGTCCTTGGGCTTCTCACAGATACAATTTTGTACATGGAATGTCAGGGGACTAAACGATTGTAGAAAAATTCATAAGGTAGTGGCCTACCTGCAGAGGCACAGAGTAGATGTGGCAATACTGCAGAAAACCCATCTAGCGCCAAGGAGTGGAGTCCTGATGCAGCAAAGGATGCAGGGTCATTGTGTGGTGGTGGGCTTTGCCATGCATGCCAGGTGTGTCTTGATCTGTGTACGGAGAGGATCAGGCATCAAACTACAGGAGGTGTGTGGATCCGGTAGGCAGATATGTGGCACATTGTTATAAGGACGATTTAGCTGTCCTCTTGGTTGGGATCTATGCCGCAAACTATGATGATCCACAGTTTTACCACGCTCTGAATGACCGTCTAGCATTATTGGGGGACTTGCCCCCTATGTAGGAGGGGGGAATGTATGAGGAGAAGACTAATTGTATCCTGAACCCAGAACTAGATCGATCTAAGAGGCCTCCTCTGATGCAACACAGGAGAGTCTCTTAGATATCTAGCATTACAGATCACCCACTGGGGAGGGGTTCACACATTATTCTTCGGTGCATGATGTATATACCTGCATTGACTACTGGTTATTGTCGTGAGAACTGGCTACCCAAAGACAATGCTGTGAACCACTCCTGTGTAAGTATTCAGACCACTCACCATTTCTCTTACAACTAGAATTGCGTACACCGCGACTTCCCGCATTTTCGTGGAACTTCTCCCCGTACTAGCTATTGGATTCTGTGATTCGCAAGGAGCTGGCGCAGGCAATCACTGAGTTTTTCGTCTTAATATAGTTTCAGTAGATACATTTGCAACGGTGTGGGAAGCATTCAAGGTACATGTACGTGGTGTTGCGCTGTCTAAACATGCAGGTGTTCTCAGATCGCTACATGGCCGTTTAGCCAGGATTGAAACAGAGATTGCCGAACTGAAGCGGGGACTCCGGGAAACAGCTGAGCGAAGTCTCCTGTATGAGATCAGAACTAAGATGGAGGAATATCATGAAACTGCAGAAAGAGAGGTGAATCACTTGGGTAAACACGCAGCAGCTCGATCATAGAGTGAAGGGAAGAGGACCCAGTGCAACACTCGAGGCGTTAATGTGCCCCCGCCGGGACAATAATTTGATTCTTGAGGTATGGGATGAGCAGAGACTATCTGCTGCAGAGCAGATTTGAGACCATTTCAGTAGATAATATACCGAGCTATAACAGTTGCAGCCCACTTATGATGACAGTGCTGGAGCAGCCTATCTTGCGCATATCGCTATGCAGAGGCTTACTATTGAGCACAGGGAACATCTTATGGCCCCACTGAGCCCTGGAGAGATACGCGCAGCACTTAAGGATATACTTACTGGCCAGGCCCCCGGTACTAACTGGCTCACAGTGGCCGCTTAGAAGGCCTACCAGTAACTACTTATCCCACATCTGATCGCCTTGTATGAGGAGAGGACTGCATGCCACAATGCGCGAGGCCCTACTAATCACTATCTGAAGCCGGGTAAGCCGGCGGATAATTGCTCATCCTACCGTCCGCTGTCCCTATTGAATGTTGATACAAACATATATGCAAAGGGGTTGGAGATGATGGTACTCAACACCCAACCGACAGCGCAATTTAGGATTAACGGCACGGTTTCTGCCGCTATTGCGATCATGAGAGGCACCAGTCAGGTCTGCCCCCGGTCTCCTCTGCTGTACGCCCTGGTCACCAAGCCACTGGTATGTATGCGGTGTATCATGCACACCAGGGCCTAAGGTTACCGGGCTACAAGTTAATTATCTCAGCCTATGTGGACAATATATTACTCTTTGTCCGTGACCGGGTGTGTAATCCACTGGTGCTGAATGTGGTGGTGCAGTTTGGGGAACCCTCCGTGCCAATTTAGATCTGTCCACCATTTTTTCTCTTACCCCGGCTAGGACACCGGAGCAGCTGGAATACCTGCTACAGTGGGTGACAGATTCAGTGCGCTATCTGGTGACACTTTCGATAGAAAGTTGGATTAGATAGCTGTTGTCACTCACAGGACGCATACCAATCATGAAAATGGTGGTGCCGCCTCGGTTCTAATTTCTTTTCAAGAATATTCCGATGCTGTTGCCCCGGGTGATGTTTGATGGCATCCGGGGACTCATGAGTCGCCTGGCGAGGGCCAGGAAACACCCGCGGGTGAGCTGGGAAACCCTTAGTTTGCCATACCATATGGGGGGTGGGCTGAATGTCCCCGATTTAGAAACCTATTGTAAGGCTGTCCAGTGTATGTTCGCCTATTACTGGGTTCATTGCTCACGGGATTTGCCACACTTATGACTGTTGCAAAACAACAGTTGATGGACAGAATGCAGAACAATGTCATACATTCACCCCAGTACAGAGATCTGGGCCTAAATCCATCGTTTTTTTGCTCACCATGCCGTTCCAGTTTGAACCCAGCCATATGCAAATCAGTCTTGACCCTGTGCCTCATGGGAACGGTCCAGCCCGAACTGCCAAACCAGGTCCTCCCTGGACTGGAAACAAGCATCCTAGGACCGGTTTCACCCCTCTTCAGCCAGGATAGCTTGATTCCAGTGGCATGGAGAGCACGGGACCCACGTCTGGGCATACCCTTCCCACTCGGGGTGACAAATGCAAAAACAACAGTTGATGGACAGAATGCAGAACAATGTCATACATTCACCCCAGTACAGAGATCTGGGCCTAAATCCATCGTTTTTTTGCTCACCATGCCGTTCCAGTTTGAACCCAGCCATATGCAAATCAGTCTTGACCCTGTGCCTCATGGGAACGGTCCAGCCCGAACTGCCAAGCCAGGTCCTCCCTGGACTGGAAACAAGCATCCTAGGACCGGTTTCACCCCTCTTCAGCCAGGATAGCTTGATTCCAGTGGCATGGAGAGCACGGGACCCACGTCTGGGCATGCCCTTCCCACTCGGGGTGACAAATGCAAAACAACAGTTGATGGACAGAATGCAGAACAATGTCATACATTCACCCCAGTACAGAGATCTGGGCCTAAATCCATCGTTTTTTTGCTCACCATGCCGTTCCAGTTTGAACCCAGCCATATGCAAATCAGTCTTGACCCTGTGCCTCATGGGAACAGTCCAGCCCGAACTGCCAAGCCAGGTCCTCCCTGGCCATGTCTGAACTGGGGTGGCAGAGTGTGCTAAAGAACGGTGATGGATCAAACCCAGATCTCTTGACTGGGTGTGAGTGTTTGATTGGTTCTGATGCTCCGTCCATCACCACCCGCTTTTGTACCGCACTTATGACTGGAGCATGATCCTGAGGCGCCACACACGTTACCTAAAATGTTGTCCAGAACTCAGATACATAGTCATGGCGTTTTCGATTCCTTAAACACAACGGTGTACTCATGGCAAAGGCTACTAGAACGACAGGCCAGTTCAATATTGTATTCACTTCATGTGCCTATAGCCTGGTGCGCATGGTTTCCTATGGGGAGAGATCGTGGCGTGTCGACTGCTTTGAAGGAGCTGGGAATACACACAATAGGAGATTTCTTTGGAGATGGCTTATTGCAGGAATCGGCGGATAGGCCTACTGCCCTCGCACAGTTCCATTATTATAGGGCATGACACATTTTACGAGGCCTGCTGAGGGAGGAGGTCCTGGAACCCCCAGAAATGCCAGAGTTGACTTCACTTTTCCAGACAGCCACTCCCTGCAGATTAGTGGGGAGGTTGTATGCATATGCACAGCTAGCGCGCGGGCCTGTAGCATCCAGGGCTAGGCTTGAGTGGCACAGTGACTTACGAATAGTTATAAGTGACCAGCAGTGGCAGTATTGCTGCACAGTTACAAAGACTGTTTCCCAATATAGCAGACATAGGTTATTGTATTTCAAGTATACTATACACCAGCCCAATTGAATCACTATGGTTTGCGTGATAGTGCAGAATGCCCGCGCTGCAGCACAGCAATGGCTTTGTACAATTTGCCTGGTATTGTCCGAGTGTATAGGAAGTCTGGAGAGCTTTGTTTGGGGAACTTGAGCCCATTGCTGGGATGGCGCAGGATCCCGCTCCCCTTTTTGCGCTGCTGGGGTACGACAAGGTGGTGCACAGCAGTGCTAGATGACTGATGGCTATTGGCTTGCTTCTGGCATGACGTTGGGTGACTATGCGCTGGGCCCGTGGCCCTTTACTGGAGTTAAGACCATGGCACACAGATATGGTTTCTTGCAACACACAGTCCGACTACTATCGGAAGCTCCTCCCACCATGGAGCCATCCCAGGGATATTTGAGGCCCTTATCAGGCCTACTTGACCAGAGTGGAAGGAGAGGAGACAGGAAGGGGTGCTGCTGAGGAGATAACAGAAGGTGATGATTGAGCAAATTTGTAACACTCGTCCCCGATATGTACTGTGACCAGAGACCCCCAATATGCCTTTAAATATATAAAGTGTACATCTGTACATGTTGGAATATCCTTGTTGATGGGGGTCTCTGGGGTGGCCAGAGGAATTTGAGGCGCAGTATTGTTGCTACTGCTATGTCATTTAGTATAAAAATGTGCTTTTAGACTGAGTTCTGGTTGCCTGACTGTAACGGATGCCATCATAGCTTTGTTCCAGCATGATGTATCGTTGTATTTGCATTCATACCTGCATCTATGTCATACTGCATCACATGTTTGAAGTAAAATTTATAAATAAAGTTTAAAAAAAAGTGTTGCTGAGTATAGTGGCGTAAAGTGCAGCGGCATAGAATTCAGCAGCATACAATGCAGCATCCTAGAATGCAGTGGCATACATTAGAATGTTGCATAGTAAAGTGAAGTGGTGTAGAGCACAGTGGCATAGGTAGAGTGGTACAGAGTAGAGAGGAGTGGTGCTGAGTGGAGTTGAGTGCAGTAGCGCAGAGTGCAGTGGCGTGGTGTAAAGTGGAGTGGTGCATAGTAGAGTACAGGGACGTGGAGTGATGCAGAGTAGAGGGGAGCATGCATAGTGTGGTAGCACACTGCAATTACAGACAAAACATTTGTAATTGAAATGACTACTGCATTGGCACAGGCACACAGTTTTACCAATAAAACTATACAGCACACAAACAATGTTTGGAAATAGCATCATCTAGTGTAATGATTTGTTTTGATCATATTAAATTATTTGTTTCCAACATACTTCAGAATTAAAATAAGTGCTTTGTTTATGTTCCTAAATCAGAAATACTGGCACAGTTCATTTAAATTTTGTTGTGTGCTGGAAAATAACCCTTTCCTAAGCCCAGTATCCAGCAAGATCGTCACGTAAATCCTCTCACTTTGAAGTCAGAGAAAGAAAAGTAAACACCAAGCTCCCTCAAAGACAGTGGCTGACATTTGACCTCTGTCTTTGAATGCCAAGCAAATGTGTCAAGATAAGACCAGGATTTACAGGCCTGTTTACAGAAAGCAGCACTTGTGGAAGGATACAAGGGGAGTTGGTGTGAAAAGGCTTTGCTGCTTGGGAGGGATGCATTCACCCTAAACAGCCTAGAACAAGTAAAGCCAGCAAATTGAAAGCCAGCAAATGTGAGTTGCACATCACAAAGCCAATAGTAAGCATCGGATCGAACGCATTCCCAGGGAAGTTTTCTGGACGTACCCAAGATGTCGTCCGCTAACCAGACAGAGGCTTCGACCTAAAAGGATGTCCCATTCTAAGTATAAACAATGAAACACAAAAAGTACCACTAGCTCAACTGTATCATTTCTGCAGTATGAAAGGCAAGTACAGTCAGCAATGTAGGTCAATGTGCCTGCTTCAATATCTGCATCTAACTTAAGTCTCAAGCTGGAGTCTGAATAAAATCACTCAGCCTTTCACTCTTTCGAGGTCGCTTACATGAGCATAAATGAAAATGATCATAGTAACAATGCTGTGAAAGTGCAAGACTGCGACAGCAAGCACTGCACACAAACGAGCACAGAAAGAAACCCAATAATTTGCTCCATTTTTGGAGGACAACCCCTCGCGGAGGAAGGAATCGCCTGTGGGCACTGAGTGAACTTTGTTCCCCGACAGATATGTTCGTGAGAGTTTATAGCAATGCTCAAGCAGGCATGCTGCTGGATATCAGCTTTCAGCAGTCAGGCAACTGAAAAAATACAAATTACGCATAATTACTTACAATTACTAAAATGAGCTAGCTTCAGACCTGACGTCAGAGGCCTTCAGAGGGAGCTGGAGTGGCGCAGTTGGGTGCTCAAGGGAGCGCTTCAGTCTCCTTCCCGTACATTCTTACCAGTCCGGATGGGGTTTGAGAACGACTGATAATTTTAAATAAATGAATTACTTAAAAATGTAACAAGTATTTTCAATGCAATTGGTCTTGCATTTGCAAGCGTTTAAGCTATTGGCATTGTAAATAATGCCTTTTATTTATGTGTTTTTAGAAGGAATACATATATAAAAGGCATTGTTATTTTTAATGACAAAAGCTCAAACTCTTGCAAATGCGAGAGCACTTTAATGGTGGCCACGCCCCTTTTTTTAGACACTGCTCGCATATTCAGGTTACAGTGAATAGCATCTAAACAAAGGGCTGCGGCCAACATTAACCACTTCTCTGCGGCGCGAAATCCGCCGCGGCGCTGGGGGGGGGTGCGGGGGGAGCGCGGCGCTGCCATGCTCGTGACGGAACCACGCCGTCATGAGTAACGGGCGAGCTGTGCTCATGACGGCGTGGTTCCGTCACGACTCCGCCCACTCTCTATTTCGCCCGCACAGTTGGGGAATCAGTACCGCGTGGGAGGAGCGGCCGCAGCATGACGGAACCACGCCGTCATGAGCACACGCCACCCGTGGCTCATGACGGCGTGGTTGCGTCATGAGCACACAAGGGGTTAAAGTCAAAGCGCGTATGGCGCTTTCACCAAAAGTGAATAAAAAATGTAATTTCAAAAGCTTCTGTAGCGCAGCCACTAAAGTGAAAGAGGCTCGAGCTGGTAATTAAAATAAGTGCGGCCGCTAAAGTGAAAGTTGACCATGCCGTATGTTAAATTAAAAAAAATAAGAGCAGTCACTATAGTTAAAACAGATCGCGCTCTAATTAGGATAAATATATTACTAATAAAATAAAAGCAGGCGGGTGCTGCGATGTCGTGGGTGGAATAGGGGAAGAGCATTAAAGAAAATAGTAATCACTGACTTATAAAGCAGACCATGTAACAACCGAAGGAAAAGGTCCAGTCGTTATGGGAGGTAACAAATGCAGACAAGGCAGTACCAAGGAGGGACTAACAAGCCTAATTACGAGTTGGAAGCCAGCGTTTACGAAGGACAATGACACAAGCCAATTAAAAATATGGGAGGAGAGTGGGCGGGGCTTCAAAGCCATACTCCACTCCAGCACGCCTCGCAGCAGCGCATGCGCTGCCCAGGCTCAGCCTAAAAATTAAGCACAAGTCAAATTAGAATATTCCTTGTTTCTATTGCTCATAGGAATGAGTTGGTTCCCTCGCAGACCTGACGACCACTTGCAACGTATATAAAGTTTAACAAAATGTACAGGTGAGGGCAGACAATAACTTCTTTATAGAAACAACAGAATAACCCTAAATGCAAAACCTTGCTAGGGTCATTAAAGGTCAGGCGTGAGACCGTAAACATGCCAATCACATACATGACGAGCGCACCAATAAAGTAATCCGCACAACTGTGAACTTTAAGCCACTGCAGGGCAGAATACATAGGACCTCTTCACGTTTCAAAGTTAGGGGGGATTCAATATATATTAAAAAAAAATACAAGTACTATGGGAGCAATGGTGGTACTCAGCACTGTCATATATTACCAATGGCACAGAGCACCGCCACGCAGTAGCAATGGTAAACAGCACCGTCACACACTACCAATGGGGGTACTAAGCACCATCCCACACTACCAATGGAGGTGGTACTCTGCTAACAGCACCGCCAACATACGACCAATAGGGGTACAAGGTAAAACAGAACTGTCGCACACTAACAAACAGTGGCGGCTCCTACGGTAAGGCGGAGTTGCGTTCAGCAGTGGAAATAAAGTAAAAATAAAATGATAACTTGTTATTATCATTGTATTTGTTTCTGCTGCGGCAGCTTGGTGGGGCGGGGTGGAGCTGTCCTGCTCTCAGAGCAGGGGGAGGAGTGGTGGACACTCAGTAAAGTGTGCATGAATGTTTGGCTGGCCGTCTCGGCCAGCCAGTCATGCAAACTTAGTATGTACTCCACCCAGGGTGCATTACAGTGAGTGGAGAGCATGCACAGGATCCCATTCCCTGGAGAAGCGCCAAACCACAGTGTTCAGACCAATCACAACGCTGCACGACGATGAGGGACGAGGATAGATGCGGCCATGAGGTAAGTTTTATTTATTTTTCTTTGCCTCCTTCCCCCCTCAACCCTGACGCCTGACCACCGCTGATCCGTGCCAGCTGCCATTGAATGGGGATACTCGGCACACAGCACTGTCACACACTACCAATAGTACTCAGCACCGTCACACACAACCAATGGTACTCCGCACCTTCACACACAGCCAATGGTACTCCGCACCGTCACACACAGCCAATGGTACTCAGCATGGTCACACACGACCAATGGGGGTACTCGCCAAACAGCTCTGTCACACACTACCAATGGTACTTAGCACCATTGCACACTCGAATGGGGGTCCATAGCACAGTCACACATTACCAATGGAGGTACTCTGTGCCATCACACACAACCAATGGTACTCAACACCGTCACACACCACCAATGGTACTCAACACTATCACACACCACCAATGGTACTCCGCATTTTCTCACACTACCAATGGTACCCAGCACCGTCACACACAACCAAAGGCACTCAGCACCGTCACGCACAACCAAAGGCACTCGGCACACAGCCCTGTCACATGCTACCAATGGTACTCAGCACCCTCGCACACAACCAATGGTACTCAGCACGTCACATACTACCAATGGGGGTACTCGACGCTATCACACACAAGCAAGGGTACTCCGCACCTTCACACACAGCCAATGGTACTCCGCACCGTCACCCACAGCCAATGGTACTCAGCATGGTCACACACGACCAATGTGGGTACTCGCCACACAACTCTGTCACACACTATCAATGGTACTCAGCGATGTCAGACTATCAATGGGGGTAGTCCGCTTACAGCACTGTCCCACAGTACCAATGGGGGTACACAGCACTGTCACACACTACCAATGGTACTCATTACCATTGCACACTCAAATGGGGGTCCATAGCACAGTCACACACTACCAATGTAGGTACTCCGTGCCATCACACACAACCAATGGTACTCAACACCGTCACACACAACCAATGGAACTCCGCACAGTCACACGCTACCAACGGTACTCAGCACACAACACTGTAACACACTACCAATTGTACTCCAAACACAGCACTGTTACACACTACCAATAGTACTCAGCACCATCACACACAACCAATGGTACTCCGTACCATCACACACTACCAATGGGGGTTCTTGGCACACAGCACTGTCACATGCTACCAATGGTACTCAGCACTGTCACACACTACCAATAGGGGTACTTAGCAATTTCACGCACAACCAATAGTAATCAGCACTGTAACACACTTCCATGGTTCTCAGCACCGTCACACCCTACCAATGGTACCCAGCACAGTCACACACTACCAATGGCACTCAGCACACAACACCATCACACACTACTGATGGCACTCCGTACCGTCAAATACTACCATTGGGGTTACACAGCATCGTCAAACACTACTAATGGTACTCAGCACACAGCACTGTCAAACCCTACCAATGGTACTCAGCACACAGCATCGTCACACACTACCAACGCGAGTACTCAGCAAAGTCACATACAACCAATGGGGTACACAGCACCGTCACACACTACCAATGGCACTACTCAGCTCACAGCACTGTCACACACTACCAATGGTACTTTGCATTGTCACACACTACCAATGGTACTCAGCACACAACACTGTCACACACTACCAATGGCACTCAGCACCGTCACACACAAACAATGGCACTCAGCACCGTCACACACTACCAATGGGGGCACTCGGCACACAGGCCTGTCACATGCTACCAATGGTACTCAGCACCATCACACACTACCAATGGGGGTACTCGGTGCCATCACACACTACCAATGGTACTCGGCACCGTCACACACAACCAATGGAACTCAGCACCGTCACACACAACCAATGGTACTCAGCACCGTCACACACAACCAATGGTACTCAGCACACAGCACTGTCACACACTACCAATAGTACTCAGCACCATGACACACTACCAATGGTACTCAGCACCATCACACACTACCAATGGTACTCAGCATCGTCTCACAGTACCAATGGGGGTTCTTGGCACACAGCACTGTCACATGCTACCAATGGTACTCAGCACTGTCACACACTACCAATGGGGGTACTTAGCAATTTCACGCACAACCAATGGTAATCAGCACCGTAACACACTACCAATGGTACCCAGCACACAGCACTGTCACACACTACCAATGGTACTCAGCACACAGCATCATCCCACACTACCAATGGTATTCAGCACGTCACACAGTACCAATGGTACTCAGCACCGTCAAATACTACCATTGGGGTTACACAGCATCGCCACCCACTCCCAATGGTACTCAGCACACAGCACTGTCACAACCTACTAAAGGTACTCGCACAAAGCACTGTCTGACACTACCAATGGGGGTACTCCGCACACAGCATCGTCACACACTACTGATGCGGGTACTCAGCAAAGTCACACACTACCAATGGCACTACTCAGCTCACAGCACTGTCACACACTGCCAATGGGTGTACTCAGCTCACAGCACTGTCACACACTACCAATGGGGGTACATAGCACTGTCACACACTGCCAATGGGGGTACATAGCACTGATTCAATGTCAAACTCCTGCAGTGCATGAATGAAGGTGTGCAGCAAAGAATGATGACAGAAGAAGGCCGGTCCGTGTTTCAGCACGGCGTTTTATTTTCTGCACATTGCACTTTTACTCTTTTTAGAGTTGGAGACTGGTTTTTAGCTTTAATCTTTTAATGTGTTTGATCTAAAACTGAAAAATTGTATTTGCTGCTGCTCACTTACTTGGGGCTTTGTAAGGGGGGGAAGTTGTGGTTTAACCTCTTCTGTGCCCATGACGAGATAGTCTCGTCATGGAGCACGGTCGCGCTGTGCCCATGACAATACTATCTCGTCATGAAACCCACCCGCGTGGGAAACTCCCGGCACAGGAGGGGGAAAGGGCGTGGCACCGAAGGGGTTAACAGGAAGGGAGGAAAAAGGAGCATTCCGGTTCAGACAACTAGAGACGCCATTTTTAGGTCGAGCCTGTAACTGCGCGCATGCGCTGTTCTGGCGAAGACTTCATGTAGAGTCTTTCTAAAACCAACCTAAGAACCGCACACGCTCGTTTTGGCCCACGCTATTGGACTTTGCGTGCGTCTTTTTAACCGAGACAGCACGCAATTGGCCAAAGGCGGGCGCATTGCTCCGCCCATGGCCTATTGGTGTCGGTTACCCGCAGGCCCGACATCTGTTTGCAACTATCGTGCACGAGGCGTGCGCGATAATAGGAAACAGATGTCTCGGTGTGGCACGCTAACACCACTTGTTTAAAAACAGTAACCTACCATTCGCACTGCTTAGAACAGATAGACAGCACCCTCCATGAGTTTAATTCATTTTGGTTGCTGAGGAGACTTCTTGCAACTCTTTTCTCACCTTTGGAATCCTAGACTTGTATTCTTTAAAAACGATTATCTGCAGTTTCAACAAACCGATGGAACATTAGGAGGTAAACCCTAGAACACAGCGACCCATACATTACGAGAAAGAGAAGTCAAAATATCAGCACATATATTATGCGCCCAATCCAGAAAAACGCGCATTAGTGAAAATAGATAAAAGAATGCCATTTTTTATTTTAACTGTCTGTAAAAAAATTACGATCGTTTAAGCAGCGTGGAATTAACCCCCGCGTTCCACTGTTTGTGCTCAGATGGAGAGCGAATAAGAGAGAAACTTGTTCAAGGTACCAATTTTGAACAAGCGTAATGGGAGACGCAGGACCAAAACATCCTTTGTTTAATATTTTGAAAAACATAACCTTAGCAAAAAACATTCAGAGCACATTCTTGTTTTCCAGTCTACTCACACATTTCACATTTTTGTAAAAACAACCAACCAGTTACAGCACAGCGGCTTTTCTGTTCCATTTACACGTTGTCACCTTCCTGTGTATTTAGCTCGACAGGTGTTTTTTTTGTCAATATCGCCTCGCACGCTGGTTATACAAGGCAGAAAGTTGCATCAGAAGAAGCATGTGTCTTTTTAAGGACAATCACGCACATTATTCAACCGCAAAAAAAAAAACAGCAGCCCAAGTCCTGTTTCAAACTGTGTTTGAGTAAGCAACATGAGTTGATAATTTGGAAATCTTTTAATCTACTGCACACTAAAATTGAACAAACAATAAATACCATTTGCACAGTTGGGAGCACAAAGTGTATCAAGGGATAAGAAATAGTAATCTACATAAAATGGAAAAATAGAAGTGCATGCACTCTGTACCAGAGTACCTGCTTGTTTTTGAGAAGTGTCGGTACTGTCCAGTTAAAAGTAGTACGTTTTTCTTGAAAAGTACCCGTACTCTCCCTCAAAATAAAACAAGCATTTGCAATGCAATAGGTCTCGCATTTACGCGACTTTAAGCTATTGGCAATGTAATGACTATGCCTTTTATTTAGGTTTTAAAAACTAAAACAAAAATAAAAGGCATTATCATTTGCAATGTCAATAGCTCAAACCTGCTTAAATGCGAGACCTATTGTATTGCAAATGCTTGTTTGGTTAGTGTGTGCTCTAGTGGTCGCAGGGGCTCATTCAGGCTCAAAAGCTGACATGCTGCGTGGAATCACGAAGTGGGTGAGCCGCTGGCATGCCAAAGGCAAGCCCATCTGCTACTGTCCCGTGCTCTCCATGCCAATGGAATCAAGCTATCCTGGCTGAAGAGGGGTGAAACCCAGAAACCGGTCCTAGGATGCTTGTTTCCAGTCCAGGGAGGACCTGGCTTGGCAGTTCGGGCTGGACTGTTCCCATGAGGCACAGGGTCAAGACTGATTTGCATATGGCTGGGTTCAAACTGGAACAGCATGGTGAGCAAAAAAACGATGGATTTAGGCCCAGATCTCTGTACTGGGGTGAATGTATGACATTGTTCTGCATTCTGTCCATCAACTGTTGCTTTTGCATCTGCTACTGTCAGCGTCCCGGAAGTGTCCAGCACCAGCCATACTGCCCAGGAGCACCAGAAGGGTAAGATCTTAATTAGACACAGCAGAGACGCACTACTGAACCTCGCACAGACTACTAAATGTCAAATGGAGCCTTGGGCTTCTTCGTCTGGGCTGAATACTAATTGCTCAGACTGTAATTTTCACCACACTACTGGCAGTGGAAAGCATATTGGTGTTCGGGCACAACCAATTAAGAAAGGTGCTGCCCCAGTCCATGCCGCCTTGATTAATGCACGTTCTATGCAAAAACACACTTACAATATTTACGATCTTTTAGAGGAAGGTAGTCTTGATTTATTATGCATAACGGTAACCTGGCTATACGACAAATCCAATCCCACCATCACCAATGTCATACCTGTTTCTGAAAACACTAGATAGAGCCATTACACACATAGCCCTAAGATATTCACACTTTATGCTCCTAGGTGATTTTATCCTACACCTAGATAAACCAGATATCCTACACGGAGGCCTTGGATTTTAAAGAAATAAAGAACTTGCTTAGCTTAAATCAATATGTTGTAAAACCAATGCATCAAGGAGGTCATACACTGGATCAAGTCTGTAGTAAAAATGGAGGACCCGCAACCACTGACTTGGTCCGATCACTATCCAATCAGATTTTCCTGGCAGCTGCTGGCAAAACTAGATCCAGCACTGAGCGGGCTGCCCGAAATTGGAAAGCTTTTAATAAAATAGATTCTCTAGAATTTACGGATGTTTGAAAACAACACATCCCAGACCTAGCAGGCATACTGGAAGATGACGTCACAAAATGTGATAATTGGATCAGAAACACTACTGAAGAGCTGGCACCTGCCCCTCAGAGCAGAGTATATAGAAAAACGCCTTCCAGTCCATAGTTCTCGTCCGCCTTCAAAATAGAGAACAAACGGTGTAAGGCACTAGAACGTAAATGGAGAAAGGAATACAATTCAGTTGATAAAATATTTTTAAACTAGCACAAAAGGAATACTATGCTGCTGTTACTAAAGCTAAACAAGCCTATTTCGGGAGCGAATTGGGAAGGCAGGAAACCGATCACGAGAGATCTTCTCCATAGTTAAGAGTTTTATGACCCCATCAGCTTGCGCCTATTCCCAGGCAGCTTTGGCCGAATGGTGTGAACAGCCGCGGTCCGTGCAGGTAACAGTGGTGGGGCCGTATTGGAGGGGAGGGGGGGTTAATCCAAGGGATGATGCAGAGGGAAAATGTAATAATTAATTTTCCCTCAGCATCCCCCCCCCCCACGCGGCCCCACCGCTGTTACCTGCACAGACCGCGGCTGGGTGTGAATAGCTTGCAAGCTTTTTTATGACTAAAATTTCAAGCATTCAAGCGAGCCTATCAGGAGGCCGGATACTCGATGTAGACTCCGGGATAATACAACAAATTAGAAAGAACTCAACGGCTAGGGTAAAGCTGAGCACCTTTGAAACAATTCCGCTGGACTGCTCCCTAAGGGCTCTAAAAGCCATCAAATCAGGTTTCCCTAAAGATCCCTGTCCCCACAAATGACTGGCTTTGTGGGGCGGACACCATCAATCCGGTGGCCAACTGGATTTTAAATACATTATTAAGGACAGCTACAGTCCCTAGTGCTTGGAAGCAGGCAAGGATCCTTACACTTATAAAAAGCCAGCAGCAGATCCTGCTATCTTGGCCAATTACAGGCCTTTTTCCTTGCTACCAGCCCTATCTAAAATTTTGGAGAAGCAGGTGAATAAACAGCTGTCAAACTTCTTGGAAGTAAACAAGTTACTTTACCCAAGTTAATTTGCTTCAGAGTCCATTATATAACAGAAACTGCTCTGGTTGAGGTATCAAAATATATTAGAGGAACCATTGATGCCGGTCAGTAGTCGTACTGGTCATGCTGGACCTATTGGTTGCTTGTGACATGGTCCCCCATGCGCTGCTGCTAGACCTTCTCCAGGCCATAGGTGTGACAGGGCAAGCTTTGGACTGGCTAGCGTCATTTTGGGCAAACCGAAGCCAGCAAGCTTGGATTCCCCCCAACCCATGTTCGGCCAGCCCACGTGAAATGGATACAGGCGCCCCCCAGGGCTCGGCCTGGAGCCAGACACTGTTTAATTTAGATCTCACTTCTCTGGCTCAACTAACAGAATAATTGGGAGAGAAAGTGATCTCCTATGTGGATGACGTACAACTGCTCTTCTCCTGGAACAAGGGAACTGAGCTGAAGGGTCCACAAATTAAAACCTGCCAAATCACAACTTTTCACAGGTTAGCTAAAGCTCAACTCAAATGTAATAAGAAAAAAACAGAAATTCTCTTTTTTGGGACGTTCCCATTCAATTTCCGTCAAACCTTTTGGCAAGATAAAACTCCCCCCCCCCCCCCCCCTTCCCAACCCCAGAAAGATTCAGTCAAAAATCTGGGGATCACTTTTGATAATAGACTGCCCTCCAGTCCTCAAGTAAAAAGGCTGGTAGGCATCTGATTTGGGATTATGAGGTCCCTCAAGACATTTCTGCCCATTCTATCCTTTCCAGCAAAGAAAAGAGCCATTCAGGCACTGACAACATCTAGATTTGACTATGCCCTATAAATGGGCTTACGGAGTACCTAATGGACAAACTTCAAATGATGCAGAATACGGCAATGCGGCTTTTGCTAAATGATTCGAGGAGAACTCTCATCAGTTCCCACCTGAGAGGACTTCATTGGCTGTCCATTAGAGAGCGAGTCAAATTTAAGGCGGTAGTACTGGTACATGATGCTCTGTGTCATACAGGACCTACTTCACTTAGAACCAGATTTAGCTTCTACAACTCCACAAGACAGCTAGAACCCAGGAGGAAAATCGCTAGCATTCCTGGGCTCAACGGCATGGAATCAGCTCCTGCTGGATCTGTGTTCCATGAGTAATCCACAGCTATTTAAAAAGAAACCGAAAACCTGGTTCTTTGTGCAAGCTTAACTCCTTCACTGCCGACCTTGCTACTTCTGTGCCAGGACACTCTTTAGAGTAGCTGTGCACAATATAAATAGCTTATCATACCAATAATTCAGGGTGTGGTTAACTTTTTTAAAACTATAAGTGGACACGTGTATCTGCATAAACCTAACTAGGGAATTTTCAATCGCCTTCTTGAGAAAGTGTAGCTGGAATGAGCAAACCAACAGGTGTTACAAACAAAAAACAGTACAGCTGGTAAGGGACACATAATATTCGCTGATTTTAAGTGAACACGTGTCTACAGGCTGGCGTACTTCCCGCTCCCCCCCACTCCCAACCCCTTTACAACTGGACCAACTGCCCCACCGTCAGAGAGCCACGCCAGTGATGCCAGTCATCAACAGGCACGGGGGGTGGTGTGCCCTGTATTGTGGCACGTGTGCCATTTTGCAAAACAAACGCGAGCTTTTCTTTGAAAATGAGCTGTACTGCCACCGGTATTATTTTAGGCAATATGTCCGACTCTCTTCCCAGCGCACTCGCTGTAACCAGGAGAACGGGCGCCTCGTTGAAGGCTCGCTGCTTTAAAGGGAGTTAGGGTGCTCATACCCTAAACAACATCAGGGCATGAGATGAGCATCACATCTGTGCGTGCTCCGCTACCATCGACCACCGAGTTACCCCTGCTATCGCACACACGGTTATGGGACGGACCCTATGTCCCATCAGATGGCTATCCTAGGGAAGGGCGGCTGCCAAAAGGGGCTGGAAGGTCTCTAATATGGTCTCGTCTGAAAGGGTTTCCAAAGGGTGAAGCTAGGAAGCAGGCGAGAGCTCGTCCTCACTTTTTGGAAATTCCATCATCATAATGGATTTGTTTTGCAAAAGCTCTGAGATTCCTTGTGTCATAAAAATCTCCAACATAATTGAATGCTTCATGCTGTAGAGAAAGAGTCGTGCACACTCTAGGAGTCTTTTATGGGTTTGTAAAGGGGCATCTGGTAAACTTTTACATGCCCAGGAATAGCCCGCTGGCACTTCAGAACCAGCCTGGAATCAAAGGAAAAGAACCTCCTCCTGGTCCGCTATGAAAAAACCCTGCTACCCGCCACATAAAACAGGAAGACTTAGTCCTGGCTCATCTTGAATATCTGCCCTCCAGAACTTGACTCCACCAGCTGGAAAGACAGACGCTTGGCCTGGTCCAGAGGCAGATTTGGACCGACACCTGCTGCGACTGGAGAGACTAATGAAGTGGAGAAACTGGAGAGACTAGAGAAGAAGAGAAAGTCCAGAGCCAGACGCGGCTAAGGACTAGTGCAAATGATCACAGTTAACCGGTGTGGAGCCAGGCTGGCTGTGGAAGACAAGACCAGCAACCAAGGGAAGGAACGAGACGAGTCCAGAAAAACAACGGAAAATAAACAGTGCACCGGAAGAACCTTGCTGTACAAAATATTTGCCCGATTTGCTGGTTCTAGAAGACCAGACTCCAACGGAAGCAGCCGTGCTACTAATTTATGACCTCATTAAAGAGCCCCATCAAGCTCACAACCTTTTAGGATAGTCCCGCTTCATGTTTTTTAAATTTCTGTACTGCAATATATTGCATTTGCAGTATTTATGGAGTTGTGCAGTTCACACTTCAGGGAAACTTTATCATAGTTTTGCTACCGCACAGAGTGCAATGATGAGATCCAGGTGGCATTTTTTCCCTCTGCGCTGGAACGTCCGAGCCTAATTTGGAAGGCGTGTTAATAAAAGGGGTCACCTCTCCACTGACTCAAGGGACAGCAGAACCCCTGCACATACGCGGGTACATTGCTGTAGACTGTGCTTCACAGGAGAGAACAACCTATTTCACAGAATCCTTAATGGAAGAAACATACCACAGCGCCTTCCAGTCTGCAATAAAAAGTTAAGGCGCTTCAGGAAGCCAGTCTTTCTTTCCCTATTTATTATGTCACAGTGAAACCTGTAACTTTAAGGATACAAAGGTGGATGTGATGTAATTGGGAAGAGCTAATCCACCGTGGATAGCAAGCTACAAAGTGCTGGGTCTGTGGTAGGAAGAGTGTTTTTGTTCTAATCTTAGATGGGAAGTGTTTTCATGTTGTGCGTTATAAAACGGAGGTGCAACTATCGTGTTATTGGATGCAGCACCTGCCAGTGAGTGAGGTCAGGGAGAGACAGACAGGCAAATTATAATTCTAGGAAGAACAAAAACATATAGGCAGCTATAAGCAGTAAGTTAGCCGCAGTGGGATGCTCAGTGTGTGCACCAAAAAAGGGGCTAATAAGAGAATACTCAGTAATCAGCAGGGCAAAATGTGTCAGATAAAGATGCTACTAAATGAGTAAAAGGACGCTCAAGAGACAAGAATGGGAACCGGTGATAGGAGTAATAACCATGCACCTTTTTCATTTTATTTATGGATTTTGTACCAGTGATGGATACTGCCTATTGCTAAACAAATGAACCCTATGAAAGGGGAAGGAAGTGGGAGAATAATCAAGGCTGGCAACTTAAGCACAAACTGCACAATCTTTAAAAGCCCAGATTACACCTACTCCTGCTAGGCTGAAGAAGCTAAAAGTCTGAGCAGGGGTTAACGCTCCAAGCCCCTCTCAAGTTCCCCAAAACTCCCAAAGCTGGACTAGCACCACTCATGAAACCCTTCGGCGAGTTGTGGCTCAAACTCTAGCCAGGCTGGCATCCTGCATTTTAGGATGAGAAGCAAAGCACCTGGTCAGCTGCTGCCCTAACAGCACAAAAGCAAATCTACTTGCCTCTTGTTACCACATTGTCCTCATCCCTCCGTGTGAACCTAACACGTTTCTAAAATACCAGCGTCCAGTATTCTTTCTAGTTTACATACGCAGGCATTCTCCTGTCTTCCAAGAATTTCCTTCCTGAACAATATCTACTGTCATTAGCAGAATGACATTTCAGGGTAAAAAACAAAAAAGAAAATATGGTCGAAAAGAGATGTACACTGCTTCCACTGTTTGAGCTAGGACAGCAGCATTGTGCTGTCTTGATGGTTCTCATCTTGTTCAATACTAGCCCTGCTCTTCTCTCGCCTACGAGCCTTGGAACCGGAACCAGAAGGACGGTCACCCTGGCCCTCGTGAGCAGCAGGCTGGACTACGGCAATGCTCTCTACGCAGGACCATCAGCCAAACTCCAGAAACGGCAACAACGCATACAGAACGCCTCTGCACGCCTCATCCTCGACATCCCCCGCCACAGCCACATCACAGCCCACCTGAAAGACCTGCACTGGCTCCCCGTCAACAAGAGGATCACCTTCAAGCTCCTCACCCACGCTCACAAAGCACTCGACAACACTGGACCAGCATACCTCAACGAACAACTCACCTTCTACACCTGAACCGCCAACTTCGCTCAGCTGAACTCGCCCTCGCCACTGTCCCCCGCATCTGACAAGCGACCGCCGGCGGCAGATCATTCTCCCACCTTGCCGCAAAAACCTGGAACACCCTCCCCATCTGCCTGCGACAGACCCAGGACCTGCTGGCCTTCAGGAGACTCCTAAAGACCTGGCTGTTCGAGCAGTCGCAGCACCCCCGACCCTCAGCGCCTTGAGACCCTCATGGGTGAGTCGTGCGCTCTACAAATGAACTGATCGATTGATTGATTGATAAAACACCTTTTATGTTTGTCTCCACAAGTTAACTTTCATTCCACTCTTCTCTGGCTGGTCCCTTTCTACTCTTCCTTCTACCAAGAGGCCTTTGATGTAAATCAATATCAGCCAAGAGGTGCCACTTCTTGTCCTAGGCAGCTCTTAATATAACCCCTCTGAATGCTGGCTCCAGCCAGCAGTGTGTTTATGGAGTCTATTGGACTCTGCTGGTCAGGTCTACCCTGGGAGAGCAGAGCCACTGCCTGCCTTGATCACCCAAGAACTCTGGCCTTTGGCCATATGGGCACATTCTAGGGAAAGAAACAACACCTTACTGCATTAAGCCCGATTACAATGTGTCATGCTAGCCTTGCCGATTCGTGGCACTTGACCACATCCTGTAGACCTTTCCATTTCTAACATATGACTAGCAACCAAACGATATCAACATTAGAACAGGAAAGCAGCCAATCTCTGCCAGCCATGAAAAAGCAAGATGCCTGCCATCACTTAAAGGTTGGTTGCAGGGCCATGGGATAGCCATGCTGTTTTCGGTACATTTGAAAAATAGGCACACCTGGCCCGGTCTTGCATATCCCAGGATTCATGGCATCTGTATACTAGTTTATAATGAAAATAAACAAGGCAGGCCACTTACAGACAACAGGCAACTTACTGTATTATCGAGGCATCATTAGAGCACCCTAGGAACCATTAACTGCTTTAAGGATCACCAGTTCACAAGATAAACACTAGCCTGGCGTCCAATCCCGTGCCTTCTTGGCTCATGGCACCAGGGTACTAAAAGTCAAAATCAACAGACAGGGAGGTTACTTTGTTTTATTTGCATAAGACAAACTGAGCTGAACGGAAAAAGCAGAAGTGGTCGTAAACCTCTCACTGACCAAAACTCTAAACTCAAGAATGATAGCTTGATTTCCTAACAAGCCATTTTAACAAGGGACAATTCTAAACAAATAGAGGTCTTTAATCATGACAGATGCCAGAACTAACAACGGGATGAGGCAGTGTTTTCAATGATTTGTTGAACTGACTGTACTGTAATAAATATGCGAAGCATCCCAGCTTAATGTGTAAACTAGCTACTCATTCCATCTAGGGTAGGGTTTGCCAAGATGCCAAGTTTTTGCCTTTAATCTACACGAAGTTTTATCAAAACTTCGCAAACTTTGCAACAATGGCAAAACAATCACATTTAATGGGAAAATTCTCTCCTGCAAAACATTTTATTAAAGAGAAAATATTTTACATGCTAAGTTTTGCAAAGCTTAATGTGCAGAAGTCTAAAAGTTCATAAACTGAGCAGCTGAAATGTAAATCTCACTTAATAGAAATGGCGATTGGAGAGTTCGTTGCTCTAGGGCAGCAGTTCTTATTCTGTGGTCCGGAGGACCCCTGGGGGTCCGCAACTTCTACTCAGGGGTCCACAACTACTTAGAAATTATATAACATAAATACAGAATAATAAAGTGCATACAAATAAAGAAGCAACATTTGAAATCTTTCCATAAATGTGGAGGAATTTGAAATTGGAGCCTGAAAATGAAACTGTCCTCAGATTCACCTGTGGGATCAGTCCAAATGCATCAAACAGAACATAGTATGGACGATGGGTGACTTCAGCTGAATTGAGAAGAGCCTCAACCTGTCATTAAAGCCAACACTTTTAACCTATTTCACCTAGATAATTGAACACAGTGATTTTTAAAAATGGTTTACTATATTGTTCTACACTTGGGAAGCCCAGCGTTACCATGCTATACACATCTATGTACTGAATGTTCTTTTCACTCTATTGTAGCCTTAATATCCTAATTCTGAAGCGCTCTGATACCCACTTAAGTCTTGTTCGCGCTATACAAAACTTTATAAAGGGAAGGGCTGGGACTCTATTTGGAGTCCCTAATACCAATAAGATACATGTCTTCGGGAATGAGGATTACAGGAGATTAGAGGATAATGCTTTTGGCCATTGTCGGATCTGGACTGTTGCTGAAGGAATGGGGGCACTGAGTGCGGTGCAGCCAATCACTCTTTTCTTCCCTTCTTCAACGTGCATTATCAAATGCAACCAAATGTTAAAATACTTTTTAATAGCAGCATGCAATTGGATGCATAGAAATGTGGTGTGCATTGCAACATTTTTAACTTCAGCTTTTTCTTTCAGTGTATCCAAATAGTCAATTTTTTTTACCATGGCATCTATCATTTATTTTCATCTCTTTCCGTCAGGATACCAAAAGGGTGCATTCTAACCCACCAGCTTTAATGTTCATAGTCATCTCTTTCAGGTTGCCAGAGGGTTTGTCCTTCGTTCATGTTTCTCCTTCAGCCACACGTTCTGTATCTACACTCCTATTTGCAGGCGACTCTATACTCTATCCATCGTTCAGGTCTAGTGCATCTTCACCGACATCTATTCCGTGTCCTAGAACCAGTATGGTAACTCTTCAAAATCTAAAACAATGTCATCTCTTATAGCTTTTCTTTCCAAATCAAATTCAAAGCTTTATTCGACAGCATTGTCATAAAAGCATATTTACATCCTAACAATAAATATAAATACTATTTTTAAAACAATATACAATCTTAAAAATACATTAAACCATGATGCTGGCGAATAGTTCCGATGAATTGATAACATCAATTAAAAACAAGCTTATGCTAAAAATAGAACAATGTCCTTGGTGTCAGATGTTCTTTATCCTTCTTCTAACATTTTTAGGGTGCGTGAACGTATAACCCAGGCCCACCCCAAGAATTTTGCTACAGCAATAACCAAATATTGAGTGCAATCAGATTCGAGTATCCTCAAGGCATCCTTGTATCTACGTATTCCCAAATTTAAACATACTGGTTTTATCCATCTGCGACGTGGAATGACATACAATGGACAAACAAATAATAAATGACCAGCATCTTCAATCAAATCTCGACAGTGAGGACAACAATTATCATGGTTGGGTAGCCAGTTCTGTGTAAATGTTTTAACAGGGAGGGTCCCAATTCGAAACTGAAAATACAGTTTTCTATCAAAAGGCCTCTCTATATAATCCCAAAAAGCCTCACAAGATGGAATACTTTTGATGTCGAGATATCGTCCTGTTAGATTGGTATTCTGGCCAGTAATAATAACAGATGTTGTAATCATATCCCAGTACATTTTTTTGAGTGCAGACTTAGGAGGAAATTTTAACCCATTTGAATCATCCCATAGTTGCCCCAGATCTAATTTTATTAATAAGTCTCTGATTTCTTTAAGCCATGATATAGAATGAAATTGGTCGGCCCTAATAATGTCTTTTAGGGCAGTAGCATAGTGGGCCAATTCCGGTGTGACCATAATACGTCTCCAATATAGGAGTGGGCGCAATCGTGCCAAATCCTCAATTCTTTTCCTGCCCAGATCATAGGCTAATGGAATCATTGGGGTACTTCGGGGAACTCCCGTTAGGCAACGTAAGAACTTGTTTTCAGCTACACTTAGTTGTTTCAGGTTGCCAAAACCCCATAATTCTGAACCATATAATACGGCACTAATAGCCTTCATGTTATAAATCTCTAAGGCTGGAGTGATAGGTTTGGTCAGGGATGTTTTATATTTTGAGACAATTGCCCCCGCTAACTGATGGAATTTTAGGGCAGCCATATCAATATGGCTTGTCCACTTCATATTACTCTGGAGGGATATCCCTAAATATGTAAATGCTTCTACTTGTTCTAACGGAGTGTCATTGAATTTAATAACACCTCTAAAATTATTCCTCTTATTTAAGCACATGAACTTTGTTTTGGAGGTGTTTATTTCAAGACCACGTTCTCGACAAAACTCACCGAATGCATTTAGCGCCTTCTGCAGGCCACTAGGTGTCCGTGAAACTATCAGTGTGTCATCCGCGAACATGAGGACAGGTACGCGGGTTCCAGCCAATACGGGAGCGTCTGTGGGCGAACGACTCAGATGTTCTACAATACCATTAATAAATAGGGAGAACAGCGTGGGCGCCAGGACACATCCCTGCCGAACACCACGCTCTACAGGGAATGTGTCAGTAACCTCCCCCTGCGTTCCCCACCTAATTCGTGCATAATTGTTTTCATGCAAGCGGACGAGTAGTGTTAGTAATTCTGGAGCAATCCCTGCTTCGTCGAGAACCCTCCATAATTTAGAGCGAGGCACCAGATCAAATGCGGATTTTAAATCTATAAAAACCGCATAAAGGGTCCCATTGGTTAGCTTTACATTCCTCCAGTAGAGTGCTAAAAAATAAAATACCTGGTCAACCGAACTAGTGCATGGTCTAAACCCAGCCTGAAAGGGAGAAAGAATGTTATTTTCTTCGATCCAGGTATGTAATCTATTTTGCACTAATCGACCTATCAGTTTCTGGGCGGAATCTATGAGACTGATAGGTCTATAGTTACTGGGTAATGATTTGTCCCCTTTCTTAAAAACTGGGATTATTTCAGCCCCTTTCCATGAGGGGGGTACAGGCGCCCCCATAGCAATAGAATTTGCTAGATATTGGAAATACTGGCACCAGGACAATCTATCAGTTAAAAATACATCCGCAGGTATTCCGTCCATCCCGGGGGCACGGCCCCTGGTTATACAATCTAATGCTAAATTTATATCTTTAATCGTGAACACCTGCGTTTGAAAATAAGTGACCGGGGGGGGTGAGTGCTCTCCTTCTTGCGAGGCTGAAGCATATTGTGGTTTGAAAAAATCAACCCATTGGTTTATTGCCACATTATTTTGGGGAGATGGTGCAACCCCGCCTCTGTCCCATTTTACTATCGCCCAAAACTTCTTTTGGTCCTTCGACATGCAAGCTGCTTTCAGATCCTGCCAATGATCCTCGTCCCATTCCTTCTTAGCCTTTAGCTGTGTATACTTATATAGTTTTCTAGCAGATCTCACACTATCCATGTTTTTTGATCTAAGGGCCAAACTTAAACTCTGGCGAGCTGCTCTACAAGATTTATTGAACCATCCCGCCATAGGATGTTTGTCCTTATTGGATTTTCCACCCACTAGGGGCTTTTTAAATTTTTTTTGGAGATTTAGAAAAAAAGTGGTATGGACCTCATCCATTGATGATAAAAATGTGTTTCCAGATGTTAGTGTAAACAATTTATCCACTTCATCTGTTACCACTTTTTTAAGATCTTCTAATTCTTCGGGCTTCTCTATAAATCTGTCCCATTTAACATGCCTCATGTTGTTTGATACAACAACATCCAGGCTAGTTTTCCCATCTTTATTTCCTAGTTCTGTGGGCTCATTAAAGGTTTGTAATTCCAGGTGAAGGGCATTATGATCACTGTCATCTCGTTTAATTATGATCATATCGTTCAGTTTAGGCCAAATCCTTATATCCACTAGGAAATAATCAATACGACTAGTGGATCTGCCATTGTCGAACGTATTTGCCCCCTGGTGATCTGACCGAGTACGTCCATTAGCAGCCCTAAGCCCTCTCTCTAGGCAAAGTGCTTTCAATTGAATGGCCATGGCGGTCCACCTCTTGACCGGGGGTAGTTCCAGCTGGGGTACCCCCCACTTACTATCTTCTTCTTCTGCTAGGAACTGATCCTCCGAACCAAGAGGTTCGAACGTCGTATTAAAATCCCCACCTACTAAGATAGGCTTCTCCGATGGTAATACAGAGAGATGTTGGTCTAAGACAGATATTACGTCTGATGAGGAGCCTCCAACCGTCCCTCTAGCATAAACATTTGCTATAGCCAATCCCTGATCATTAGGCCAGGTGATATTTAGTGACAGAATGTCGCTAGATTGAGAACTAAGTTGGTCAATTTTACAGCGAAGGGATTGGCGGATCCAAATTATCAAGCCTCCTGAGGGACGACCTTTAGCTTTTTTGGTAGCAGGTACGTAGAAATTAAGGAAACCCAAGCGATAAACCGGGTCCATTGACCACGACTCTTGAAATAATATTATATCGAACTGGTCAACAAAAATGCACCACTCAGGACAGTGCATTTTGTTGCCAATTCCTGCAAGGTTCCAGGATAAAACGGACAAATGAAGCTTAGGTTTAATAGAACTAGTAAGCTCATTTAGCATTAGTGAGATTTGGATACCATCTTCAATCCTGTTCGTATAATCAGTCCTGCTACTTGGATTACTTAATGATTCATTTATTAGTGCCTGTACTTCAATATCTCCAGTTCCTAATTGGGTGGGTAATGCAGATCTACAAAGTTCCTGTACAGCCAACTGGGTAGAGCTGGGGTTGCCTTTTACAATACTGTCATCGCAACTGGCTGATCCTATGGGGATAGATAAGGTATCGTGCAAAGTAGATGCAACAGCCTCAAATCTAGCATTCCCATCAAGTCAATCGCAGTCATTCAGATTTGACAGGACCTCAAATCTGTTTTCTATGTTGATATTCCATATCCTATTAAGGTCACTCCTATCCCCTATACTAGATAATAGGGTTCGCCCTTTCCACGCCATCGCTTGATTTACCACCCCTTTCTTTCTGCAATAGAAATAGTGCAGCGTTAAGGGGATGATAGTGCCATGTCTCCGTTGTGGGGGAAGTATATTATGCAGGATATTAGGGAGGACTGCCAGGTTGGAAAAATTAATGACCACACAATCCCCGGCATATTTTTTAGGATCATGGCCTAACCATGAGACCCTTCTTGCCATGATGATTTCGCCGGCTAATTGTCTCTCTCCCCAAGGAGTCATTCTCATATTTTTTGTTAACCAATGTAATGATTTACTAATGAGGGAAGATGTGGTTTCTATTTTGTCAGAAGGTAAATTAGGTACATTGGCAAGAACCAATGTAGTAGGAAATGCCTCAACAATACATTGGAACTGGTCATTCGCTGGACGTTGGGCAAGTCGGTCAATAGGAAGGCCTGGTTTAGGTGTTTTCTGGGTATTCCCCTCAGTTGTAGATTGCAAGAATGGAGGGTTCACAATCTCATTTTGCGTAGCCCTTCGCTCCCCTCTATCAGGTGGTGCTGTCAGACTACTGTGGCTCAGTGCCGGATACTCAGTTCTAGGTACCTCTTCCACAGGTCTACTTATCAGGGAGTTTAATCTGACTACCTCTGTCATTAATTCATCAATTCTGGCTACCAGAGGAGTAATAACACTCTCAATTTTAATATCAATCATGTTTGCTATTTTCTTGGACAATTCATTCTCAGAATGTTTAGCAAAATGGGACTCTGATGCCTCAGCCATCTTCACAATTTTGGGTGCAGAGGTAGCCTTTTTTTTCCCTGGGCGGGAGCCATTACTTTTAACCTGATTTTTCCTACAGGTTCTAACTTGCCTGACTCTGGGGGGAGGGATGGAAGGATCGGTTTCAGCTAATTCAACGGCCATGTGTAAATCTACATCAGAAATGGGTTGTGAGGTGACTGTTGGATAAGTGCTTAGTTCAATAATGCCACTCTCTAGCTCATCAATTTCAGTTGGGGTACTAGTATTAGCCATTAAGGGGGAAGCCAAAAGTGAATCAGACAAAGGTGCAGGCACAGGAGATTTTTCAGAAGCATTTTGAGAACAATTTAACCCCAGTGACGCCCTTCTGTCGTTATTAATTTTACTAACGATCTGCACCATATAATTGTCCATAGTGTTCGCACTTGTAGTTTTTTTCGATTTCGGCATATTCACCACACAGCTTTAACAGATCTACTTCAAGTTCACTGCTGCTTGATATCAGCTGTGTTAGAGCAATTGACAGTAGTACCCAGTGTAACAAAGTTCGATAAAACACTCACTCAGACACGGTCATGGTAGTGTGGGTCCGTCCCGTCCTCTGTCGTCCTCGGACGGCCTCAGACGGCCCGCCCTTTGCCCGGGCTTAGCCCGGCGCCGACCCGCGCGCGATCCCGCGTCGCGGGGGCTCCCGCTGCCTTTATGCGCCTACAAGCGCGCTTCTTCGTGACGTGTGCGGGCTCGTCCCGCAAGGGTTGCTGGGTATTGTAGTTTACCTTGCTCACAGCGGCCGCGTAGGTGGTGTGAGCGGCGGCGGCAAGGAAACACTAGGGTACTCCAGGGCGGCGTCCTCCGGTGATGCGAAACAGCGCGATTCTGAGAGCAGGAAGAGTGCGTGTCAGCTTCAGGCAACAGGTCAGAGATAAACCCCCCACTCTGCCAGGGCTCCCGCTGCCTTTATGCGCCTACAAGCGCGCTTCTTCGTGACGTGTGCGGGCTCGTCCCGCAAGGGTTGCTGGGTATTGTAGTTTACCTTGCTCACAGCGGCCGCGTAGGTGGTGTGAGCGGCGGCGGCAAGGAAACACTAGGGTACTCCAGGGCGGCGTCCTCCGGTGATGCGAAACAGCGCGATTCTGAGAGCAGGAAGAGTGCGTGTCAGCTTCAGGCAACAGGTCAGAGATAAACCCCCCACTCTGCCAGGGCTCCCGCTGCCTTTATGCGCCTACAAGCGCGCTTCTTCGTGACGTGTGCGGGCTCGTCCCGCAAGGGTTGCTGGGTATTGTAGTTTACCTTGCTCACAGCGGCCGCGTAGGTGGTGTGAGCGGCGGCGGCAAGGAAACACTAGGGTACTCCAGGGCGGCGTCCTCCGGTGATGCGAAACAGCGCGATTCTGAGAGCAGGAAGAGTGCGTGTCAGCTTCAGGCAACAGGTCAGAGATAAACCCCCCACTCTGCCAGGGCTCCCGCTGCCTTTATGCGCCTACAAGCGCGCTTCTTCGTGACGTGTGCGGGCTCGTCCCGCAAGGGTTGCTGGGTATTGTAGTTTACCTTGCTCACAGCGGCCGCGTAGGTGGTGTGAGCGGCGGCGGCAAGGAAACACTAGGGTACTCCAGGGCGGCGTCCTCCGGTGATGCGAAACAGCGCGATTCTGAGAGCAGGAAGAGTGCGTGTCAGCTTCAGGCAACAGGTCAGAGATAAACCCCCCACTCTGCCAGGGCTCCCGCTGCCTTTATGCGCCTACAAGCGCGCTTCTTCGTGACGTGTGCGGGCTCGTCCGGCAAGGGTTGCTGGGTATTGTAGTTTACCTTGCTCACAGCGGCCGCGTAGGTGGTGTGAGCGGCGGCGGCAAGGAAACACTAGGGTACTCCAGGGCGGCGTCCTCCGGTGATGCGAAACAGCGCGATTCTGAGAGCAGGAAGAGTGCGTGTCAGCTTCAGGCAACAGGTCAGAGATAAACCCCCCACTCTGCCAGGGCTCCCGCTGCCTTTATGCGCCTACAAGCGCGCTTCTTCGTGACGTGTGCGGGCTCGTCCCGCAAGGGTTGCTGGGTATTGTAGTTTACCTTGCTCACAGCGGCCGCGTAGGTGGTGTGAGCGGCGGCGGCAAGGAAACACTAGGGTACTCCAGGGCGGCGTCCTCCGGTGATGCGAAACAGCGCGATTCTGAGAGCAGGAAGAGTGCGTGTCAGCTTCAGGCAACAGGTCAGAGATAAACCCCCCACTCTGCCAGGGCTCCCGCTGCCTTTATGCGCCTACAAGCGCGCTTCTTCGTGACGTGTGCGGGCTCGTCCCGCAAGGGTTGCTGGGTATTGTAGTTTACCTTGCTCACAGCGGCCGCGTAGGTGGCGTGAGCGGCGGCGGCAAGGAAACACTAGGGTACTCCAGGGCGGCGTCCTCCGGTGATGCGAAACAGCGCGATTCTGAGAGCAGGAAGAGTGCGTGTCAGCTTCAGGCAACAGGTCAGAGATAAACCCCCCACTCTGCCAGGGCTCCCGCTGCCTTTATGCGCCTACAAGCGCGCTTCTTCGTGACGTGTGCGGGCTCGTCCCGCAAGGGTTGCTGGGTATTGTAGTTTACCTTGCTCACAGCGGCCGCGTAGGTGGTGTGAGCGGCGGCGGCAAGGAAACACTAGGGTACTCCAGGGCGGCGTCCTCCGGTGATGCGAAACAGCGCGATTCTGAGAGCAGGAAGAGTGCGTGTCAGCTTCAGGCAACAGGTCAGAGATAAACCCCCCCCTTTTCTTTCCAATAACCTCTTTGTACAATATTCTCCCCCTGCACTTCTACGGTTTAATGATTATAATCCTAAATTTAATAATCATTACTTTTCTAAACCGTTTCATATTCACTACTAATCAAACATGTCAATTTGTACTCTACTGTTTTCAAACATCTTTTGATATATTTCTTTACTAAGGCACAAAGGAAATGTAATGGTACTCTTGCTCCTCAAGCTTCACGTGAATGTCTTCTCCCTCAAAACAGAACTAATGCTTCCAGCATTCAAAGACTGGTAGATATTATCTTCATTCAATTGCAAATTCAAAATATTTAAAGACAACCCGTTCACACCCAGGCCTCATGTTAATCAGCATCCCGTGGTTCACTACGCTGTTGGCTAAAGAAAAAAGTACTGGTTCTGCTATTAGCATAACAGAAAATGGTGGAGCTACCTTTAAAATGGTTTTAAGGGTGCACTTAAATAGCCTTCAACTCCAGTTCATAAGGAACCCTCACGTATACTAAAGTAAAGGGTCATAAGCCAGCTACCAAGGGATATAAAGGTCATTAAAGACCCTCTTGCTGCGAGGGCCTATAAAGAGAGGGAACCTAATAAACTGTACACCCCAAGACGGAATGGCTCTAATGCTATTTGAACATTCCTCCCCCAAGGACAGAATGTGCTGAATGAAACATGGCAAAACAGAAAGACAAACCGCGCAATGTTAGAGCATGAAGCCATTTTGACCCTATTATTTAAATTGCGCTCCCAACATTCCGGTGCTCTGATATCAATGTCAATTGGACAGGGCCCGATTTAATAGATCAGCGACCAGACATCCTGAGGATCAAATGTAACACCACTGGTTCGTCCATAAGTCCTAGACCAAAGAATGCTTCAGGCATCGGTCAGAGCCCTGGTCAGCACACATCAACACTATGACAGCCATGCTGCTCCCACTCTTCTTCTAGACCGCACAAGCTTCTGAAAGACTTATTAAATACAGCCACTTAACTGGTGGAGACAGCATTAATAAATTGCTTGGACCCCTCTACAGGGTTCCCATCAAAGCTTTTATTTACATTTCTATATTTTGAGTACAAGGGTCTTATTTTAGGAGCATCATCTACCTCTAAGAACAACTCTCCATCTGGAAAAGTCACAATACATGTAAACCAACACCTCCTCAATACCTAGGCTGCCAAGTCCACAAACTGATATCTAGCATTCTTAGTAAGTGTTTACAGATGTAATTTAGCATTTGCATATTCTCAACCCCTTTACAAACCACAAATCTTTAAAAGCCATTATCTTTAAATAGGCTTGCATCACCCTAGAAACCAAAGCCTTCTACAAGCCAGCAATATGCATAACTTGTACGTGGCACAGCACAGCAACTTTTTGAAAATAAGCGTACTGCATTTACCAGAATGTAATGGGGATAACTGTGCTGGGATGAGAAGCAGTAGGCTCCTACCCCCCTTGTGTTTGAAAGGCTCCCTTGAGCCAATGAGCTGACAAGCTCTCTTGGGATGCACCTGTGTGCCTGTGGAGTGGTACTGTGACCTGTGAAGACTTGGGCACCATTTCAGCAACCCCGGATGACTTTTCTCTGCTCCACACTAATTGAGTTCTCTACTGATGAAGGGGTAAACTCAGAAACACGTGTCTAGAGATAACAGCACTACCTGCACCAACTTTGGTGAAGAACTACAGCAACTTTGAAAGTAAGTGTACAGCATTTATCAGGATGCAATGGGGAGAACTGTGCTGGGATGAGAAGCAGTGTGCTCCTCCCGCTTACCCTTTGATCACTGCTGTGGGATGTAAATAGCAGACATTCCCAATTCACAATATTAAGCTCCATTTTCCTTCTTTTTATCTCCTTTTATGCCGGGATCATGTGGTTGCATCCCTTGGAGTAGAACACAATACTGTGCACAAACTTCTGTTGGAGTGGGAGAACACAGTGCCAAACCAGCGTTGCTTGGCATCTGCTCTGGGCATAGGTTTTAATAGGCCTGAATAAATGTTATTACAAATATTTGCAAATTCATTAACCACCTGAGGTGTGGCGGCTCCCTCTGTAAGGCATGCTAATAAAGAATTACAATTACTTTGAACTACAGTAGCCAAGAACATGCTTAGGCTGGGCAGATTCCAAACAAGTCTAAGCCCGCTGCTTTGTGGTTTGGGCTGGGCTAAGGTTTCTGTTGGGCACTCTACAGTCACTATCAGGAAGGCCCATGAGGCCACTAAGGGATTAGGTTCCCCATAATTCACATCCAAAAATGTTTCCGTGTAGAAAATATTCAAGTAAGCCCCGTAAAGAAAAATATAGTCAAATACTAGGGCACAGCTTCTCCCACGAAAAGTGGTAATTCCTCCGTCACTACATTTCACAATCTTAAACATGTTTATTAAGTCCTGTTCACCGATATGGTATCGCGTTTTTTTGACAGTGCAATCCCCACAATTGCCAATAGAGTTAATATCTTGTAGGCCAGGATTGAAAGTGATAACCAGCACTTTGGCCTTAAGGTTTGCACTGAGAATGATATTAGTGTGTTTAAAGGCTTTGCTATTTTTTTCTCCTTTTGTCCTCCACAAAACTGAACAGGGAACATAAATTTGCATTGGTGGCAGACATTGTTATAGAGTTTAGGCGAGTATACATGAAGATTGTGCCGTCCCTTCATGTACACAATCTGAATTGCATCAATGCCCAGTTCTAACCCAGCTGCTGACACCTTCAGGGCCTGGCTAACCCACCTCGATAACCAGCCTAAGCACGCCCAGATCTAAAACGGACAGCAGGCACAGAGCAGCTGCAAAACCATTCAGAAATAGACTAGACAATGCATCATAGCTGTTCTGTAATGTTATGCTATTGTGACCCTTTATCGAAATTCATGTGCAGATCTTGACAAGACAACCTGAGGTTTGTACCAATAACCCAACGGTGAAGCAGCTTTATTAACACAGAAGGGGACAGATTTCTCACGTTGATAGGATTCTTAAAGTTGATGAGAATACAGTCACCAGGTATATTTTCATGAGGGCCCACCCAACCCACCCATCTAGTCATGATTATATGATTTCCATTGGTAGTGTTAAAGCCCCTGTTTTCAGAGAGCAGGTGTAGTATTTTATGTGTAAGTTGTTTGTGTGTTTCCCCATGACTGTATTCCAACTGAGGAATACCAGCTAAGATCAAGACACAGGAGCATGCCGATGGCTGCAATTTAGAATTACACGGCTACAGCTGGGTTCTTAGGGTATATTTGTGGATAAAGCCTGTGCTACGCCACAAACAGAGCTCTGTGTGTTAACTTCAGGACCAATTATGCTAGGGGTCCTAGTTGAGCTGATTAGCAGAACTTTGCATGGTAGGAAAGAGGGGACCGCCTAAGTTATGTCGTGGCTAGGAGACAGTAGGTTGTAGCAATTGGATACCTGGCACAGGAGCATAGGTCTGACCGTCCGGGGCTGCTGAACATGATGAAGAATTGTGCTGAAGTTCCGTTGGCGCAACTACGGGACTTGTAGTGGTAGTATCCGTTCTAGCAAGCAAATGAGACTCAATGTGCTCTAAACTCTACATAATTGGTGGTAAGTGTTATTTTAAAATCCGGCTAAGCCTAACAACATTCATCCAGCAACAACGAATCAATGCTACATGGTACAGGTATGGGCACCATTTGAGTCTCATTATCATTATGCTCCATTTAATTAGTACCCCTTGTTTTCTGCTTAGCCTCCAGGCCGGTCGGGGAAATACGTAGGGTCGCTCCTTGCACTGAGATAGATGGGAAAGAGCCTGGTGTTACATTGCCAGCATGATTATCAATATTTACAGTTCCTGCTAGCAAAGTGCTGCTATTTAGTGAGAGTCGACGTTCTGTGATAGCAATATCTTTGGCAACCACCCCCACCGTTCCCTCCAAAATGCTATCAATGGTGGCAATGCTGCAGGGTGGGGAATTGTAGCTAGCTTGCACTTACCCGCTGTAACTATAACCCGCTCTTGGCCCCGTCCTCACCCGGGCCATGCCCAGGCGCGTCCAAGAGGACCTACTGCGTTAGCCGCATGTACCAGAGGGAGGAGCCCTCCACAGACCGAACTCTAGGACTTGCAGTCCCTCTCCTGCATGTCTTACGCAGCGGGGAGCAGCTGGTGCTTTATTAGAACTATGGCCAGAGCGAGGGCCCTCCTCCTCCACCCCTGCCATACACAGCAAGAACTCTGGGACTTTCAGTTCCTCTCCTGGGCGCCCTGCACAGCGGGGAGAAGCTGCAGTAGCACGATGTCCAAAGGAAGGGAACCCTTGTCCTCCACACACAAGAACTCTGGAACTTGGTCTGTCTCCTAGACGTGAGCCATTGTTTTCGGATAGTTAACCCCTGGGAAAACCTTTCTATTTATATTAAGTAAAGCTGCTTCCCTGTGGGATACCTGCCTTGCCCGTGATTCTGCAGACTTTTCAATGTCCAGCAAGCCAGCTGGCAGGCTAAGGATGAGCAAAGCCCTACAGCCTCAGATAAATGCTGCTGGTGAGTGATGAGCAGAGATTCAAGATGTCTCAATTGTATCATTTTGCAAGCAAAAACCAGGATGGCTACTTCTTCGTCAGATCAAGGCAAACACTGATCATTGGTTTTCAGAAAGGTGTCAGATCTCAGTGGTAATGACCAATGTTTGCTGGAAATATTGCTAGTGCTTTGCTGGCCCACTTCCATGAATTAAGAGTTCTTCAGACTCCTCTTGTAAGTTCCCATAAATTCTAGGACTTGTAGGTCCTTCCTGAACCCAATGGCCTGCTTGCCATATATGCCTCCTGTGGGCACCAACAGCAGGAGCAGCTTTGCACTGGTCTCAGTAGTATATACAGGATAAAGTTTCCCCTGCTGTACATTATAATGATTTTGCAATTCACCAAAGAGTTTCATGACCATATATATAAGAACTAGGTAGAAGGCCCATAAAACAAAACAAAAATGTTGATACTTTCCTTGTTCTCTATATTGGGCTCATTAATTATCCGGCCCCTCCCTTTGGGAAAGTTTCCACTTCTACCATTTGTGCTCTATATTGGGCTCATTAATTATCCGGCCCCTCCCTTTGGGAAAGTTTCCACTTCTACCATTTGTGCTTTTTCTAAACTTCCTTAAACCTTTGACCCGTCCTCTCACCTGTCATGTCTTGGCAGGCTCTCTATCTCTACACATTTACAGCTTTAGTGGAGTGATCTCATCAGTATATTGTTTCCCCAGCCTTAACCCGCTTCCCCTTTCATCACTTGAAACGCTTTGTAGCTTTCTATCCTCTCCAGTCTCCTTTTTCCATATTCCCTTCACCATCTTCATTGGGATTTTTCTTTTCATATTGCTGCACGAATGTGCTCAATGCCTTACATGAGAGATCATCTGTTATCTTTAGCTGCTAAATTCAAGATCCATTTAAAGTTACATATTTTCTCTTGCGGTCTTATTTCTTAAACAATAAGATGTGTATGTGCAAATATGTTAACTGACTACTTTTTAACTAAAGCACTTTCAGACAACAGTGCCTCGTTCATATGCAATCAGCAAACCACACCCAGTAACCCAGTACAGCACAAGGTCATATGCAATGCAGCCCAACAGCGATGCCAGGCATTACTAGAGAATCAAGCAAAAAGGCTGCCTGAGAGCTGTGCACACGGAGGATTTCCACGGAAATTTCAACAAGGACCATAGGTCTTACAGGCCCTGGGATAAAGAAACAACGTGGCACATACTTGGACAGAGTTAAACTATCAGCCAGGAATTTCCAACCCATGCTACACTCATTGTGGAGAATTTGGTTGCTTCTGGTCAGTCACACAAGCACTGCATCAGAGGTTGGTGAACGGCATCTGTCTGCACCGGTGATACAGGGAACTGTGACAGCATGCTGCAGAGATGGTGGAAAGTGTGGACCACGGACTTGTTCACCACACTTGGCCAACCTGACGCTTAGAAGGAATATGAATGACTATCAGCCGGCTGCTTGACTTGAGCGGCAGAACATAGAGATGAACAGCCACCTCTGTAGGATCTGAATTTACCCCAATCAGAGACAAAGCACCTTATTAAAACTCAGACAGGAGAAGGGGGTGTCAAATTACTCCAGTCTTAGAGGGGGAGGAACACTGACAAGCAAGATTTCTATTGGGGGAAAAGGAGCGCAAAATATTACAGAAACTTCATATTGAGAAGCTGGACATTTTCTCAGAGAATGTAGACTGGTGTGGCACTGATCAGCAAGATGACTATAGTTCCAAGATTGAGGGTCAATATTCTTCTAACTCAACCCGCCAAGGGACAGCCAAGGCTTTTTGAAAGCTCTCCACACTTGGCATCAGTCAGTAAATGTGCTTTAATGAAAATGCTCCAGAGAAACAAAAACCAAAGTCCAGAAAACGTGCTCAATTTCACTACACAGTGTTTATGCTGGAGACCAGCAAGAAAACTGTATGATACACTGTAAACACTTTACCTCATACATTTAATTTCTTATTTCTAATTTTACTTAATTTGGTTGACTTGTATTTTTTACTTTTGTATTTACTTCTTTATTATCAATGTGATGTGCTTGCATGTTCCTTGTTCCTCCGTGTTTTTTCAAATGATGCGTTTCCCCTTATTTTCCTTCCAGGGGCTAACCTCGTGCCCTTATTTCATTTTCCAGTCCGTTTTTAATCTTTTTCCTTCTGCTCCTCTCATTACCTTTTAGTTTTCATTCCTTTTCATTTTTTTTTAATTAGGTCTGATTTGACAAAGCAAAAGTCTGCATTAACTATTTTACCAGTTCTTTAAATGATACATAGAGGGACTTTGGTTCTACTCTCAGGAATACTCATCTCCCCTCATGCTTTTAGATGCTTGTTTTCATATGAGGAGGTGAATGTAGGATATCCCCAGAACAAATCTCCTGAGGGAGAAGTGTCCGAGACAGGGACCCCATTGGTTGGGAGGTGGGCCCACAGTGGGGGGGATAACAGACGGTCATCAACAAGAGAGAACACCAAGTTGTAGCATGCCAGAATAGAATTGCTTTATTTGGTTTTCACAAGAAAAGCACTCTCACTTACCTGTGAAGGGAGTACGGGCAGGTTTCAGGATGTGGGAATAATCCTACAGCATGGAAAAATCTGAAAACCGAGAAAACCATGGACTGGAAGTGAGGAGAAGGGGCATTTTTGAAGTTGTGTAGGGGGCGCAGAAATACGAGAAGAGGACCAATGGTGAAGGGGAAGAACGGGCATGGATTTTCTGGGAAGTCCCTCCACCCATGAATGGAAGAGGCAGAAAACGTAAGGGAGAGAGTCGTGGGACTACAAAAACACCAGGCTTTTGTCAGTTCAGATGAAAACGGACTACACAGCAATACCTTCCCTTGCCAAGTCCTTCTTGTATTTAGATGGAAGGCGCTAGAGCCTTCTGGGAACTAAATAAATACCTTGATTAAGTAGCAAGGAGTTGAAGAACAGTTCCTCTGGGTTAAGGGGGAGTGAGATGCCATGGAAGCACAGGATGCTAGTTTATCTCAAGGAATCCCAGGCTCTGAATATGAGAGTTATGAACTGAGACTCACAAGAAAGGCTACAGTGGCAACTCAGACACTGAAGATTTACAGTGCAGAGAGAAGACTCATCACCAAGGCATATGCCATAAAATTAGTTAAATCTGTGCATGGGCGTTAATAAACCGGCTTGTCAGAACACATATTCTGTCTCCAGATTGGTCATTGGCCAGTTTACAGTTATTCGTCCTGCCTCCTGCTTTGCAATACGAGTGAATGTTTAACATCTCAAAAGTATGCCGAATCGCCACGTTTTAAATTCTTGATAATATGGACGCATGGTATACCGAAGGCAAACATTCGTAGCTGTGTTTTTTTCTGCACAGCTGTCTCTTTAATGGCTTAATAAGGACTCAAAATACAAACCAGATCTATGATACACTAAATATATATTGTAACTTGGAGGGAATCGTTTAAGTTCTTTTAACGTCATTTTTAAGATTGAGACAGAGAAAACCCTAGAGCTGGAGCGAAAATAGAAATAAGTTAGATGTTGAAGGATCTCAATGAAGAAAGGGACTGACCTTCCAAGAATAGTGGAGATGGCCGATCCTAATAAATTCATGCAGGACAAGTGCGGGAACTCTCTGGATCCAGATACACTGGTACCTTTATTAAAGATATTCAGTATTATCAGCAAATTCAGAGAATCAAAAACAGAAAGAACCCATCACATAGGAATTAATCTGGGGAACAACAGAAAGAAAGACATACTTTTTCTATGACACATGGACAGTGATGAATCTATAACCAGACAACGGCACTTAAAAAGAGGGAGACTACTGACAGTCATGTGACAACTTGAAAGATCACTATACCCACAAACACGGTTACCTCAGAAGGGGGTCAGTATAGCCTAACAGAGGGCACCTAAGATGACGTACACTTCAACCACCATGCATTCCAATATAGCCAGACAAATGCAACGTCAAAGAGGGTAGGTGCCACACTCATGCACTTGGCACCGCAGATGGGGTGCTATACCCAGACACATCGCACCACAGCGGAGGAGACTTTACTCCAATACATGGCGCCTCGGAGGAGACTGTTACAAAGAGAAAAATGTCAATCCTGACGTTTAAGCAGCAGTCTTCCCAGATGAAGACAGACGCCACTTCAGCGCTATAGAAAGACCTACAGAGCACCTATACTTAAGAATAGCAGGACCCTTGGGCACCCCTGCCCGGCAGGTTAGTCCCACATATTGATTTTCCTTGACTTCTCATTGTTCGTTCAGAGCTGCCTCTTCATTAAATTGACTTATTTATTCAGTATACCGGAGATTGTTATGTCTATCAGTATCTTTCCTTGTTCCACAAGATTGGCCAACACTACATTTAGAACAGAACATAGATCACACAACCAACACAGCTCCGAATTGCATTAAATGGGGCTCAACATTTTTTAACGCTAAAACAACCTCCTAGAGAGCATATTACTCCGAACTCCCCTGAAACACAGTTCAGAGATGCCCTACAGGGGTCTGCCAACGCTCTTCCGTCAGTGCTTTCTAATAAATAACACCATACAAGGAAGGGGGATAGAAGACTGCCATCAACAAGAACCTCCAAGAGCACATATTGAGAAGAACATCTCTCACACATCTAGAACTGCACCGATAACACACTCTGGTGGATTGCAACGTGTACACAGCAGCACGGATCTATACCATCACCACACCATCACACAACTGTACACATCTAAACAGAACTCATAACACTCACCCAACAGTCTAGATAGGCAGCAGATGGATATCAGGGCTCTGCAGCAAAACAATACCTCTAGTTAACTTAAACACTTATACTAACCGGCAAAGCTCAACGGTAAATAATCCAGACAGCATAGCATGTAAGCAAATGGACAATATCTCCAGCAATGACGATGCAACTAATCTTGCTACGGATAACAAAACAATAAGCATACTCACATTTCAAACTACAACCCACAAACACCAGACTCGGGTCTACAATGGAATGCTCCAAAACAGGGAGCGAAAGCAGCAAACCTGGCTGGTGCTGCAAGGCCATATCAATTGGAGTGTGTACCTCAAATAACCATGCGAAAAGTAATACAGCGTGCATTCACAATTATACACATCTACCTGCATTGACTTTCTCTGGCTAACACCACTTCCACACAACGCTTGTCAACGACATATTCCTGAAGTTAAGTATGGCTTATAAACTTACCAACGAGAAAGAATATGGCTTTAAAACAGATAGGAAATCCTTACAGACTGCATTAATGGCTTTTATTCCTTTGGGCATTTTCGATTCTTGAATAAATGTTTTTTAAAGTCAAAATATTTACTATTTACAAATACTTAATATAAAAGTTTAGGTTTGCGACTACAGACGGACCTTAGGTGGACACATCTGGTCTTTTCTGCGCCTTGTTTCTGTTGCATTTTGTATTGGGTAACATCTGGGATGTAGTAAACCTGCCCCAATTAGGAATCAAGAGACCTGGGCCAGCTGCGCCACTTGATCCACTGAGACTAGGGCTAAGTCCCTACACTGCCCGGCGCCTCAGATGCGCCAACCTCTGTGCAGTGGGAAATGCTGCACTGGGCGTCAGAGGAAATTTACACTTGTCTTCCGAGGTCTGTCTTGAAGGATCAACAACAGGCGATCGAACAAAACCACCACGAGGCGGATAATCACCCTCAAAGACCGATTTCCAACGCTGCACTATGACTTATTCGTCCCAGGGAAGCTGATTAAGAGTCCAGGCTCGAAAAGCAGCTGCTTAGAACCAAGGGACTCGTTGTATGGGATATGTAAGGGTGAACTCATCTGGCAGACAGATAAAGGTATGAGAAAGAGAAAGGGAAAAAGAGAAAACCTGGCATGGGTGGCAGGCGAAGTTTACAGGCCCGACGAGTTCACCAATCACTTTCTTCCAAGCCGCAAAGATTGAGGGCTTACTAAACTCCAGCTCTGTTGATTGGACACAACTATTATCCCCTCCTAATGTTGGTTTGTACCCGGTTATTCTGGTATGAAGCCAGTTCTGCTCTTTTACCCCATTGTGGCTGTGCAAAGATAAGCACAAGGTACAGCAACTGTTGCTAAGCAGTGCAAAGCATTACCCACTAAAAATTAAACCGAAAATGTCTGGGAGGAAATTCAAGAAGGGCAGGAGGACTCCACATCACATAAATAAGAAACAACAAAGACCTAAGTACTGGGCTCACATGGAGGCCGCGGACAGGAGGATAGCATGGGATGGGATGGGCCTGATCAGTCATGTACTATCAGAGCAGTGATCTAAAAAGGAATTTAAGTCTCGCCCCTGCATGTGGAGCCTCTTATTCGCTCAGGGGTTTGAGAGATGGCAATTGTCCACCTCTGAGAGCAAGAGAGGGGTTTGCATTGCAAACCTATGCGCAATCTGTATCTCCTTGGGTGGGAGGGGGGATACTGTGGTTCCAGGATGGCTGTATCCATGAAGGAATGTTAGGGTATACACACAAGAGGCTTACATAAAATTAATCTAAATGAAGCTCATTTAAATAATCACGGGTTATCTTGAAAAGCTTTGCCGGCCCTCCTGCACTTACGTTGGACACCCATCACCTAGAAGGAGTCCATAAAATCTGGACCTTTAAGATGTTACATTGCGCACTGAAATGCATGCACAGTAGTAGGTGTACTCCCTGTCCCTGGCTGGGTTGGAGCTACGTAGATTCTTATGAGCATGCGGATAAAACCAAATGCCTACCAACAAGCAGTCATTAATGCTAATAATAGGATATATCGTTGAGTAGGACCACGATCACAAGAGCCACTAGTGTGGACTTGTGAAGCTAGAAATGTCTGGACTGAATGATGGCAGACCTGTATGTTTGGCCATGAGAGTGCATGCTGTGCTGTACTATGTCCTAAGAGGGAAGAGTCTGGTGTGACTCACACGTTCCTCACACTTGGTCAGTGTATGCATTTGTGTAACAATGTGCACTTCATTTGTTCACTAACAGTATGCATGGACACAATGCCTTTCACTGCTAGTGTTGGGCAGCAGGGAGGACTGGCTCGTGGGCGCAGAATAGGTTCCCTATGGGACTGACTGAAACCAAGATCTGGAGCCTGTCATCTCTAGGCCTGCAAGGCAAGGAGGACTGGCGTAGTTGAAAGAGAACTCTCAACGTCCATTGTGTCCTAAGAATATACACAGGCACACTCACTACAGTTTTTAGAAAGTATCTACATTATCACTCACCCAGTGTTCCTTTACTGACCTTGGTAAAAGAAAGGCTCCATTTCTAAGCCGAAATGTAATCCTCCCACCCCTAGAGTCTCAATGACATTGGGGCCTTACTGTGCGACACACTGTCGGGTTGGGAGTAGTCCTCAGAGTCTTGAAACTGGAGCTGCTTACAATCATTTTGCTATTGTCAAGAAATACAAATAGCACGTGCACCCATTATTTACCAAAAGTGTCAAATTCTCCACCCCATTATCCTCCTGGCAAGAGAAGAGACATTTGGAATGCACGTAAATGCCTTACTGCGAAGTCTAGAGCAGTGTTCCTTACCTTATGATTCTGCTCAGAAGCTGCAAACCCCAAAGAGGCACTAACGAGTTTGATAAAACAATTATTACATCAAGCAGTGCTTATCTGCTTCTGTGCTGCTTATCTACCTCTGTTGCAGCATGCATTGCTAGTCCACCTCTATTACCTGATCAGGTGCACACTGTGGGAGCTGGTTCCGGAGTTCAAGGGCATGCAGGGGTTACTAGGCTCAGTTGCGTCCATTGACAACTTTTACCACCGGTGTGCTGAGGCCGCAGCCACTGATGGACCCACAACTGTGCACCAAGTACAACCCTTGAGCACTTGATCCGCAGGGTCACCAATCAAAGTGATCCAAGGTTATTAAAAACACTGTACAGTATACAATAACATCACAAATCAAGGTCTTGGTATTACTTTGTCTTACAACAAGAAAATACCTACATTCTACTTCAACATAATACTACACATGTAGTAACGCAGATGGGAGTATATGCAGTTAAATGGCCACTCTGAAGTCTGTGGTTATCATTGGTGGACCATTCTCAGAGATTAGGGGAACGCTCTGCGTGATCAGATCAGATCCACACTCTCTTCCTACTCAGTATCGTGACCTACCCTGGAGCGCACTGGTATTTGTAGTTTGTGTGTGAATCTTCCCCTAGATACGAGGCCTCTTGCTCCCTCCTCCTGGGCTAATAATGATCGGACTGACCCAGTGACTAAATTATGAAATATCTCCATAGTTAATTTTATTGGTTACTCAGCCTCTATGGAGTGAGTGGATGCGCGTTGGATGCTCTGGGCCTCCATGGGCTCGGATGCACTCCTGGTGCATGTGCACAGGCAGCTTCCCTCATCTGCAGCCGGTGCTAGAAGGCAGTGGTAGCATAGAGGCCAGGTGAAGGTCCCTGATCAGCCTCTGGTATTGAAAGTCAGACTGACCCTTCGGGTGTCTTCCAGCGGTGGTACAGTGACTGTCCAGGCCTTTATACAGCTCGAAAACCAACAGGAACCCAGTCAGGAAACGGGGTCAAGATAGAAAGACAGCTGTATGGCAGCCTGCGAGGAGGGGGAAGCTTTTAGCTCACACCTAAAGCATGTGCACTGAGATCCCTGGTATGCATTGGTGGTGCACTTTACAGAGGGCCGAGTTAGAGCACTTTTCGGTCTGGCTGAAAGCTTCGAAACGTCCTGCATACATTGTGCAAGTAGAAGCTGCTTGGACGAGCCTTGAAGGACGCAGCTACCACCGACAAGATATGGGTACCAGTGGTGTCCCTGGGGTGTGCAGCGGTCTGGAAGAGTGCCCGCAGCTCAGCGACCTTCAAGAGAGAGCTGCATGGTAAGGGCTGAAGCACCATGCACAATGCTCAAGACTCAAGGACTGAGCTACTCGCCAAAAGCCGTGGTGAGCAATCACAATCCAATCCCTGCTAAACGTCCTCCTGGACAGGTCTCGCTCTAAACTGCAGATTATAGATAAAAGCGAGAGGAGGCACCTCACAACCAAGGGACCAGGACACTACTTAATAGTGAAGAGTAGTACTATCCCAAGGTCAAAAGAGAATACGTAAGGTTCACTCAAATCCAGAGCCACTCAGATACTCCAATCCCTGAAAATGGGGAATACACACGTACAGGTTATCCTACTAAAATTCCACCAGACCCAACAGTGTGGTATCAAGAAATGGCTTTAGTCAAGAACATAAAAACTCAAGATCATCATAAAAATATTACAGATCACCGTTAGTCAATGCCAGTTTTCAGTAGTCCCCCCGGTATATTCTAAAAACAAATAATTCACAATGTGGTAAATCAAGAACACATGTTTACTGTATAGAATGTGATGCTATCCGAATTTGATATTTTGTTTTATGAATTATCTCTGTTTGACAACAACGGAACAGTCTAATAGTTCCCTGTGTGTTCTTGATTTACTAGATTATGAATTATTTGTTTTTAGAATATACCGGTTTTCTGTATACCTTTTGGGACTACTGAAAACTGGCATTGACTAACTGATTTATCTGCAATATTTTTATGATGATCTTGAGTTTTTATGTATCTGCTGCTCCTCTACCCCAGGGATGTTACGTATTGCTCCTCTACCTCTGTGACATCATGCACTGCTCATCTGCCTCCGTAACATCATGCACTGCTCATCTACCTCTGTGACATCATGCACTGCTCATCTACCTCTGTGACATCATGCACTGCTCATCTGCCTCTGTGACATCATGCACTGCTCATCTGCCTCTGTGACATCATGCACTGCTCATCTGCCTCTGTGACATCATGCACTGCTCATCTACCTCTGACATCATGCACTGCTCATCTGCCTCTGTGACATCATGCACTGCTCATCTGCCTCTGTGACATCATGCACTGCTCATCTACCTCTGTGACATCATGCACTGCTCATCTGCCTCTGTGAAATCATGCACTGCTCATCTGCATCTGTAAAGTCATACACAGTTTATCTACCTCTCTTATATGCCCTGCTGCTCCTCTACCGCAGGGATGTTACGCATTGCTCATCTACCTCAGTGACATCATGCACTGCTCATCTGCCTCTGTAAAGTCATACACAGTTTATCTACCTCTCTTATATGCCCTGCTGCACCTCTACCGCAGGGATGTTACGCATTGCTCATCTACCTCAGTGACATCATGCACTGCTCCTCTAACCCAGGGATATTAAGCATTGCTCATCTACCTCTGACATCAAGTACTGCTCATCTACCTCTGTGACATCATGCACTGCTCATCTACTACTGTGAAGTCCTACACAGTTTATCTACCTCGTTTATATGCTCTGCTGCTCCTCTACTCCAGGGGTGTTACGTATTGCTCATCTACCTCTGTGACATCATGCACTGCTCATCTGCCTCTGACATCATGCACTGCATCTGCAACATCATGCACTGCTCATCTGCCTCTGTGACATCATGCACTGCTCATCTGCCTCTGTGACATCATGCACTGCTCATCTGCCTCTGTAAAGTCACACACAGTTTATCTACCTCTCTTATATGCCCTGCTGCTCCTCTACCGCAGGGATGTTACGCATTGCTCATCTACCTCAGTGACATCATGCACTGCTCCTCTAACCCAGGGATATTAAGCATTGCTCATCTGCCTCTGTGACATCATGCACTGCCCCTCTACCCCAGGAATATTAAGCATTGCTCATCTACCTCTGACATCATGCACTGCTCATCTGTGTCTGTGACATCATGCACTGCTCATCTGCCTCTGTAAAGTCATACACAGTTTATCTACCTCTTATATGCCCTGCTGCTCCTCTACCGCAGGGATATAACTCTGTTACGTCATGCGAAGCTCATCTACCAGTTACATCTTGCACTGCTGCTTCTTGATCTCGGTTACGGCATGCTTTGCTCACCAGCCTCCATTACATCATGCATTGGTCATCTACTTTAATTTATATTGTGCGCTGCATTTACCTTTCATTTCATACATTCCCAGTCTACCCCGACTCTGGTCAGTTACGTGATTATTTTAGACTCTGGGTCAAGAGAAAGAATAAAGTGGTTATTCTATTATGAGAATTTCTGAAATGGTTATTAAATGAAATGACCCCTCCATTTTGCGGCCCTGCTGGGTTAAACATTAACCACAGTGGCAGTTTTATCAGTGATGTTAACGTGCGGTTCATGGGCAGGCCTGGGACGGGTATATTTTTTTTAAATACTACTTTTATCACATGTTAAATCTTGCAACTGTGGCCCCTTTTGTGCCTATGGCTCTAAACACAAGCACTTCTTTCTCTATTCTGTCAGTGTATCCTCATACACCCACAAGACACTAAAATATGTCGAGGTCACCGAATGGTACAGAACCTTTTAAAATACCTCCCTTAAGCATTAGGTGTAAACCTGAGGTTCTGATGCATTAAAAACTAACATCAATCCTAGCACATCCAATGGCCCAATTTCCAACTTATTTCGGGTCAGATCTTGCAGTTAGATCTAATGGGAAACTGGCTCTCCCCTAAAATGAGTCAGTCCTGTTCAGTAATGGCTATTTCGTTTGAAGTACCCAGCAGCCATGAGATGCTGTTTGTAGATGAAGTTATGTTACAATCATGAAACCTTGAGGAACATCAAGAATGGATGTGGCCAGACACCCATCGAGTGAGACTTGTTCTTGATTGGCTCCACCGCCTGCCACTGATCTGAAGTCAAGTCTCCAGTTTTTTCCTGGATGGGGCCGATAATTGAAGCCACCCCTAGAGTTTTGATCGCTTACAGGAGAGGATGGTGATGCAGGGGTGACATCCAGGGCTCAAGGAACATTAAAGGGCGAGACAATATGACCGAGCCATTGCAAGATGGCAGACCGCAAGGAGGCTGAGCGACTAATTCAAGTAAGAGGAGGCTCGTCGCCTACAGCAAACTCTGACTCTGGCTCTCCTGTGGACGGTACATGGTGCTTGGCACGTGGAACCGGTGGGTGGTGCTCTGCATCTACACTATAGGGGAAAAATAAAGGGAATGTTTAGTATCAGTAAACTGGTGTGGAATCATGATCCTAGAGCACAGGGTCGTGTGCAAAACCTCTTATCTGGTGGAATCCCCGACAATCATAAATGAACTGTGAATGGACAGGCCTCAAGACAGAGGGGCTCCACTGGGGCAGCAGATGGTGCATAGGTTACAAAAGGTGAGCCAGATGTAATGGCCGAGTGAGCTGCTTGGCCAGGCAGCATAAGCAGCCAAGGAGCCTTGTGGACACGGTCACGCTTTGACATTGTAGAAAAGAGGGCCTTGCTAGTCCAGAGGGACTGAGAAGTGGAGATGTTGAGTAACTGCAAAGTTGGGAATGGTACAGGATGATTAGCACTGACAACCCCGTGCAACATGGGGTTGGAGTATTGAGATGCCACATGCCAGAACAGGCAGGTCATGCAACTATTAATGTGCACTCATTCCCGATATTGAAGAATGCACAGATACCCAGACATTACTGATCCAGATAGTGGTAGAAGTAACACCTTTCAAGTTTACACAAGTGCAAAATAAGCCGATGATGGGAAAATCTAAGCAAACTAAGGGCACATCTCAACCTATGCAGCTTTCAACGGCAGTGGTGAGCTTTGTGCCGCAGCTGACCACCCAACTAAGGAATTCTGGATTTGAAGACTCCTGCCTCTCCAAATAAGCTCGCTTCAATCTGGTTAGCCATACATAATGTTAGAAACATCCTGGAAGAGAACACTGATGCTGTTGCCTTACACCTAGACCTTTTACAAGAGAAAAATCCAAGAAATCAAAACTTGTGTTGCTGATCTACAAGAATGGATTAGAATCCAGGAACACCAAACTGAGGCGCTTCTGCAGCAACAACATCGATATTGTGGGTCTGTCTGAGTAGACTGAAGGCTAAAGTAGGGAATTATTCCTAGAAAACTGGTTTTGTACCGTGGTTACGCCAAATGGTTTTTCCTCCTTTTTTACTGTAGAGTGCGCACACAGAGTACCAGCAGCACCACAGACTACCAGTGTAGCCAGGCTGCTTAACCACAGGGACTGTGACTTACTCCTAAAACAGGTACCCAGCAACAGCCCTTTTGAAGTGGATAAAACCAGGTAGCCACTGTTGTCTAACTTTAAAGCAGCAATTCAGCAGCAGTCTAGCCGAGAAGTGAAATTGTGACTCAGAAAGCCAGGCCTGCTCTGTATGATGATGTTTCCTGCCAAGCTGAAAATATTGGGTGATGACAAGAGTACTCTTTTTTTCCAGACCCGTAAAACCTCATGACCAGGTGGACAGATGGGCGGCAGAATATGGAATACAAGAAAGGCTACAGCCCAGATGTCTGCTCCGACTAGTCAGAATCAGAAGGTGATGAGAAAAAACAGGAAAGCATCAAGTAGGCAAGTGTGACAGAGGGACAGCAGCAGCCACACCCACTTTCAGCCTCTCATATCACAAACATGTGGGCACAGACTTAGACACCAAGGTAGAGGTTTCTGGTCTTGCTTGGACTTGTCGAACTTGGATAACCAAAACATGCTGAAGCCGACGCCCAGATCTGTGAAGGTAACCCTTTGATGAACTAAGACCTTATTGTAATAGTAGCACAGCATTTTTTGCAAAGAGCCACACCTGTGGTAGCACATGGTTACTAGTATTTTGGTTTAGATGTCACCATGCTTAAGCTGGGAAGGCAGTGTTTACATATTTCTTTATGACCAAAGCAGGCTCCTACCTTTAATGGGTTTGAGCATAGTCCTCAGTGAGGGATATCACACTGGACTGCCCTTCAGACCAGAGCACTTCATAGACGGGCTTATATGTACTCAAAGCTTTTCAAGTTTACATGAGGGCACTTTATACGAGGTTCTTTTGTTTTAAGTAAAATTTTAGTGGAGGTAGACTAAGCAATTGGGATCCTTGAATTTCAGCAAATATATAAATAACCAAACATAGAAAGCATATTTCTAATCTACAAAAACGGGGGCAGAGGGTCTGTGACACCTCGCATGAGCAACGAGTAGGATTGTTTTTGTGGTGTGTTCACCTCCACAAGCCTGTTAATCTTTTCTTTATGATTTATTTGTTAGAATTCAATTTTTTAAATACTCAGATTATCTCGTCTCTGTTTTTCAAAATCATCGATTTTTTAACCTCGGTTCAGCAGGAAATCATCTTTAATAGGTTTCTCTTTATAAACAATATTTTCTTCAGGGTGAACAAAAAGACCTCAATCTTCATTCAATATTATTTTTATGAGTATGCGGTAGATGTATATAAATACAAGAAGAATATTTAAAAACCAGTCATAGAGAGGCTTTTAATTAAAGAAATAATGTGTATAGGTGGGTTTATTGTAAAAAATAAAATGGTGCACTGCAGCAGCAGCTACCAATACTGAAACAATCAGAGTAAAACATGGCCCAATTCACTTAACGATCCGACAGTTTAAAGACGTTAACTCAATTTTAATCAACGCCTTTAATTGCTTAATTACCTGACCCACCCTTCCCTGTAACACAACATGAAAGTCTTTTTCACACTCCAGCGATAAATTAATAAACACGGAGTTCAACATGGTTGGATGGTAAATATATTTTATGGGTGTAGGCTAACTAACAAATCAATTTTATAAGAAGGAATAGAACAGGATTGTATTTTGCCCTGGAGAGTTGTTTTTTTTATACACATCTCCACACTCCTGGGTTGGGAGCGCATCTGGTGAGTTTTCCCACTGGTCTACTGGAGATTGTGCTCACAGAACCCATTGATTGGCCTAGGATGCTGCCCTCTGGAAAGTGCAGTGGTCCTTCCCTTCTACTTTCAAACAAACCATAGGCCTTGAAAAAACAATAATGCGATAAAAGCATGAAAAACATATAGAATCGCGCACATTTTTTAAAAATCCATATGCATGAGCCCTTCGAGTTTGGTTTCCTTCCCACAGCACATAACGTAATATAATACATGCTCTATAAAAATAAAATCTCCATCTACAATATTTGCAAAAGCGCATGGTGACCAAAATGCATCTTATCTCCAGTACTTACCGGGCAGGAGGGCCAGAGATGGGAGAAGGAGGCAGAACACTGCTCGCTAACGAGGAGGCATGCGCTTCCTCCCAGGACAACTCAAGAGGCGTGTGGGTCGCTTCTGCAGTTATTTGCCACTCATGGCAGAGGAGCAGAAAGCACTATGTTGAGTAATATGTTCTATCTCCTTGGAGTTGCCCAATCTTAAGGCAGTTGACTGGAGAGCTGCCTTCTGATTAGTTGCGCTATGTGCACCAATGACCATCAGAGACATAAAAGTCTCAGACTTCGCCTCGCCTACAGATGCTGAGCAATGACATGGCGGCACAACTGAAATAACACCTGACACGTGGGTCACCGCAGAGAAAAGGTGGTGCAAAACATTTGTAGCCAGGGGTTTTAGTGGGATGAAAAAGTGGGGTGCGGGGGTCTCTAAAAAGAGAGTGACATATGTAATAACACATGCACTAAATTTCTGAGATCCTATAGTGTGCCACCCAACCAGTATTTTGGCTCCCTTGAACTTTCTCTTTTTGTATCCCGATATCTAACACAACAACAGACATGCACCTAAAACCAGCCAAGACTATTGGCTTTGTCAATGGGTGTTAGATATTTTGTTGTAAATAATATTGAAAATATTCCAATTCTGAAATTGTGAGACTGTGAATTAAACGCTACTGAGACCAGTGAAAAGGACAGTAGTGGTCTTCAGGACGCCTCAATCACTCCCATTATGTTAACTCTAAGTTAGACATGTACGCCATTTTTCTCTCCTCATCTCGTCCATCTGCATGTCTTACACCTCATCTCTTTCTTGTTCAGCCCACTCTTTTCACTCTTTCTTAAATGCACTTCTTTGCTTCTCCTCCACGTCTCTATCCCCAACATACAACGCACTCACTCACCTGTAAGCAGTGTATTTTCTTTCACTTTCGACATGTCAATATTTTGACAAATGTGTACCTCCTTCACACGCATTTGCACAAAATCACAATTGCTAAATGAGTAGTGATCTTTGCTCTGAGAGCTCTGCCACTGCATCCAGCCTCCATTCCAGAGCTCTCATTGGTGGATCGCTATTAACACCCGGAGGTTTCTCAGTTCAAAGTATGCCCTATACACTCAAATAAAATCCGAAGCACAACATCCTGGAAACAGAAAACAGTCTTGGGGAATGCAAGGAGAGGAAAACGTGAAATGTTAACAGGAACTTGATCGTTGGCATGGATAGCCCTATTCTTTTTTAATTCACTGTTCGGAAATCATTCAGAATTCTTGCCAGTAAAGTTAAGAAAATAAATGCAGGGCCCAATAGGGGCCCGTTTCAATGTCCGCTTTTAATAACTAGTCTGAGGCCCAGAAGGAGCCATCCCAGTTAAAGCCTTGTCAGTCAGTCAAAGTGGCTTTATTTCGATACAAAAAATATCTTTAAAAGCTTTACAGAAGTAAGATACATTACAGAATTAAAATCTATAAAAATAGACAATAAATAGCTAAAAAGGTCAAATCACAGAAACCATAATTAAACAATTAGTAAAAGCCATTTTGTCCTAATACGCCATGCCCAGCTTAAGTATTTGGCTAAGCCACAAACAAAAAGCAGCCAAGTATCTGAACTTAAAATTCGCAGGGCCACGCTACATTGTCGAGAGCCCAGCTCCCTACACAGTGGTTTAAGCCACCTGGAGCGGGGCGCTTTATAGGCTGGGCATACAAACAAAAAATGAGGGATCGATTCTATCTCCAATGGGCAAAAGGAACAGTAAGGTGTAGTTTGGGCCGGTGGTTTCCACCGGGCGGTCAATGATCTCACCGGCAGCACACCAACTCTAAATTTAAAAAACAAAGCTCTGTCCCTGGGAATTGTAATAAAGTCCAAGTAGTGTTCCCGCAGTGCCACGTCCTTCACAAGCAGGAAATCCCTAGAGGCATGACACAAACTGGGATCAGTATTTCTTTTGCTTGTTACCCAAGACCAATATAAGTTCTTCAAAGCTGATTTCGGAGGGGCAGACCGAGAATGCCAAGCCCCTTCAAGGCCAAGCTCGGTCAGCAAACTTTTCACATCCCTTAACCACCTTATTTTTGCCCAACCAGACAAGCCTAAAATCTCCTTTAGGCCTTCAGCATAACTGGCCAGTTCCGGGACCCTCCACAGTCGGGCCCACAATAGAAGAGGGCGCAGCCTAGCCTGATCCTGGATGGGACGGCACCCCATGTCCAGCAGAAGGGGGAGAGTAGGAGTGCTCTTGGGAAGGGACATCAAGTCCCTCAGAAAGTTGTTCTCTGAGCGCACCAACTGACTCATATTGTGGGCACCCCATAACTCTGCTCCGTAAAGTGCCGTGCTGACGGCTCTGGCAGCATAAATATCAAGCACCGGGGCGATAGGTTTCATAGAGGATGCTTTCTGCTCCTTCAGAAGAGCACCCACCACCCTTTTGTGGCTTAAGATCATTTTAAGGAGATGACTGTCCCACTTCATGGTGTCAAGGAGGCGTATGCCCAAATAGTCAAATTCCTTGACCCTTTCCAAGGGAGCCATATTAAGCACTGGGGGTCGACCAAGTTTTTTAGGAGGGTTTAAGACAAGAAACTTGGTCTTATCAGTATTAATCTTTAGACCTGTTAACTTACAGAATTGGTCAAAGCCATCCAAGAGACTCTGAAGGCCAACCGGGGTCTTGGAGATTAGCAGGGTGTCATCGGCAAATAACAGGGTTGGTATCTTCCTCCCTGCCAATGATGGTGAATCAGCTTGAATTTTAAGGAGGTGGTCCACAACTCCGTTTATATAAAGTGAGAAGAGTGTGGGTGCGAGGACGCACCCCTGGCGCACACCTCTATTGACTTTGATGCGAGCGGTCCTTTGACCCTGGGTTCCCCACCTCACCTGCGCATAGTTATTCTCGTGAAGTTTTATTATTAGGCACAGTAGGTATGAGGGCATACCTAATTTTACCAAAACCCGCCACAGGCGCTCCCGGGGTACTAGGTCAAAGGCAGTCCGCAGGTCGATAAATGCCAAATACAGACTGCCTTTGCCTATCACTACCACCTTCCAATAGATCATTAGCAGTCGAAATGACTGTTCGATGGTCCCGGTACCAGCCCTGAAGCCAGCTTGAAAGTCAGATAATATTTTATTCTCTTCAGCCCATTGGAGAACCCTACTCAAAATTACTTTCCCTGCCACTTTTTGAGACGAGTCTATCAAGCTTATGGGGCGATAATTAGATGGGTCATCCCGAGACCCTTTCTTGAAGATCGGGACGACCTCTGCACCCATCCACGACTCTGGGAGTGAAGCTCCTTGCCTAGATGCATTAAGCAGGGAAGCAATAAGAACCCCCCACTCTCCTGGATTAAGACGAAAAAGGTCCCCAGGCAAACCATCCGGCCCTGCAGCTTTCATCGGCACAAGGGATTTAATAGAATGTTCAACTTCCCTAGCTGTAAAAGGGACTTCCACCCCTGGGTCAAGACAACCAGAAGAGGGTGGAAAAAAACAATCTGGTTCATCCTCCATGTTCACAGTATAGAGGGAAGAAAAATGCTCAAACCAGGACTCCTCGGGGATGTTACAGGTAATGAGCGAATCTATGGGCCTGTGTTTAGCTCTAATTAGGTGCCAAAAACCCCTCGAATTTTTCGCTGTGCTTGCTGTTTTCAAGTCACTCCAAAACTTGTCCTCCCAGTCTTTCTTGGCGACCTGTTGGACTTACCTATACTTCTTCCGCGCAACTGATACTAATCCTCCATCCCCTATCTTCACTGCTGTGATTAGTTCTCGCTTTGCTTCCCGACAGGGGGCGGAGTACCAGCCAGGATTACCCTTTGGGCGGGGCTCCCTCCAAACGCCATCCACTCGAGTGGGTATGGAAAAAAGGTCCCCTATTAATCTAGTGGTACTACTAAACAAGGAGGAAACCTCGTCAGCATTTAATGCAGCGGCTGATAACCTTGGTGTAATATTTGACATAATTGCCCTTATGCCCATGACCTTCTCCTCATCGAGGATAAACTTGTCCCATTTTAACCGCCTCCCACAATTTGAAGGGCAGACCTCTCTGGTCATCCTTGTGACAGGAGGGATTACACGGCTAATATTCTTGCACCATAGGGGAGTAAGACTCAAAGAGAGCAGATTATGGTCGCTATCCGTGGATGCAACAACCTCCATGTCTACCAAGTGGGACCAAAGACGGAAATCTAAGAGGATATAATCTATCCTAGATGTATGTCCAATCCTATTGTAGGTATGTGCCCCTTTCTGGTCAGAGATGGATCTCCCATTGGTCGCCCTTAGGCCAAACTCCAAAGTGAGTGCATTTAGTTGGATTGCACGTTGGGACCATCTCTTAATTGGACTTATATTAAGAGGTGGAATACCTCTTTGGGTGTCCTCGCCTAGGGTGTCTAGGACATCATCCCCTGCAAGTGGCTCATACGTACAGTTAAAATCCCCCATGACTAGGATGTATGAGTTCGGGTTGCACTCCCTTAGCCCATCCTCCAGGGCCACTAGTGTCGGGGAAGGCAGACCTCCTTTTGGACCTCTAGTATAGATATTAAAGATCTCCAGGGGGCTGCCACTGCGAGAACCCCTCATAGACAGTCTCATTAGGTCAGGGGAGTTAGTCTTAAGCTGCTTCACGTGTAAACCCGAGGAAAGTCTCACCCAGATAAGTAACCCACCTAACGGGCGCCCCCTTCCCGTAGTAGAAATACTTGCAGCAACATAAAAGGTCATATAACCCACTTTGTGCCGAGGTTCTATGGACCAAGTCTCCTGAAAGGCACAAATATCAAAGGATTCAATGAGAGAATTCCAATCAGCCAGCTCTAAGTTACGGCTTATGCCCGCCACATTCCAGCTGATCACCTTAAGGTTCTCAGTGTTAGCGGTGTGCACTTCATGGAATAGAAGGGAATCGAGGTTCGGACTGGTTGGAATGGAGATACTTCCAGCATCAGTTGTTGCCGACTCGATTCCGTTTAGGACTGTGCTGGTCCCAGTAGGGGCTATTCCATTCTGACTGCTATGCAAAGGGGTCAAAAAGGGAGACGGAGAAGGATCGCTGACACAAAGAGGCTCAATATATACTGCTACACTCAAGTCGCTGTATATAGCCCCAGCGGTCCCCAGAGAATTCAAATTGACCGCTCCATGATCATCACGTCAATAATCCTGCCACGGTAAATATGAGCGGGAGCCGGGGTTCCGAGACATGAAAATGGGGTCAAGAGTAACATAGCGGGGGTGCCAACAGTCCCTCCCCTCTCTATATGTCTGCCTAACAGGCCAGTGCGGTGGTGGAGGCCGATAAAAGTAGCCAAGATCACAAGTGCTAATGGCAGATAGGGCATGGTCGGACTCCTGGCTACAAATATGCCTAGCTGCTCTCGGGTCTCTAAAGTTGACTAAAATACAATCTCCCTTTTGATTCCTTGGCCTATTGCCCACCCATCCAACCCGTCTTACATGAATAACCTGGCCATCGATGTTATCAGGTAGAGGTCTATTTTCTCTGAGCCAAAACATTGTTTTATTTTTTAGCTCAGTATAAGATTCTTTGTTGCCTGGGTTTAATGGGTGGACCCCAGTAAGAACCACCACAAATGGTTGGCAACCAGGGGGAAGACTCGGGTATGGTGCAGTTAAAATCTCTTTCTCTCCAATTTCCTGAACCTTAGGTGCTGGAGTAGAGGAAGAAGAAATTGGGAGTGTGGGACATGACCCGCCAGCAGGAGCGCTACAAGGAGTATTGATGTTCTTGGCCAAAGCTATAGTTCCCTGTTTTGCGTGATCTGTGGGCTTGATGGCAGATTTGGTAGATTTTTTTAAATTACCAGTGGTTTTGGGCTTTGTTCTGTTAACCACAGTTGAAGTCCCTGGTTCCTCCCTCCCCCCCTCTAGATGCAAGGTGGATTCACACAACATGCTTTCCCTGGTTACAACCCGTATCTTCCCCGCTATGGGTGGTGTTGAACCCGGACTCTTTGCAGGGGGCCCAGATAGCAAGTAAGGGGGTTGCCCATCCTCTCTGAGTTTAGAGTTGAGTTTAATCAGAGATTTTCCCGAGAAAAAGTGGTCGAGGACTGTTTGTTCAAAAGCATCCACCCGCTCGGACAGTTTCTTTAGCTGGTCTGTGACTGGAAGTAATAATGATTTCACTAAGCATTCAAACTTCAGGAGCAAGAAATTCTCCAAGGACACACCCAAGTGTGGAGCCAAATTTGAATCTAAAGTCAACTGTTGAGGGAGAATATCTGCTCCAGCTACTGCTTGCTGGTTTTTTGAGGAATCTAACCCCACCCCAGAGCTCTTCCCCGGTACGACCACCTTGTGGGGATTTTTCTTCCTTAGCTTGTTATGGGGTATGATCAAATTCCCCCTGCGAGGGCTGATAACACGTTTCCTTTTAGCTGCGGCAGCTCCCCCCTCTACCTGTACTTGAGGGTCAGGCTGTGGGGATAGAGTATCAGGGGCCTGGGACACGGGAGGAGTCGTAACTACTGGATGGGGTAGCTGAAGTGTTGGGGGACAATCTGATTCAGTTAGGTTAGTACCACTCTGAGCAATAAGAGACAGTCTATCCAGGCTTGCTCTAATTCTATTTACTCGTTGCGCATTATAAGGTGAAGAATCAGTAATCAAGGGAACAAGAGCATGAACGGGAGATGGAGCTAGTGCCAGATTGCCCAGGGATGAGCGTTTATTGGTAAGAGATTCCCGAGAGAGTTCGCGCTCCGTCCGGACAATCTCTTTATCTACAATAGAAAAGGCACGTGTTATGAATTGGTCCATGGAGCCACTCACACAGTCACCCCCTCCTCTTCGTACTTTATTCGAGCGAGTTGCCATCGGCATTTAGAGATGGTCAAATGTCACGGAATTAAAGCAACGCGCTACTTAGAGGGATAAAGGGGGTAACCTAAATGTGTCGCACAGGGAGAGATAAAGGGCACCTGATATTACACACCACGTCCCTGAACCTTGCCTGGGCGACTTAGGGGGATGGCCCAGCCCGGCCTCCTCTGGCCCCGGACGGCCACAGACGGCCCCGCCCTTGTCCCGGGCTTCTCCCGGCGCGTCCCGCGAGGCGTGAGAGAGATCTACTGAAATATAGGATATGCAGGACTGGGGGCGTGGCTCACAGGGTGCGCAGGCCAGGTGTCAGGGGCCGTGCAGGGACTCCTGGGAGATTGAGTCCCTGCTGCGCGATGCTCCTCCCCAGATTAAATCTGCCAACCGCCTCGCAGCGTCACCACGGGCTGCACGAAGCGGCACCCGCAAAGCGGGTGCGGCGAGGAGTGGAGATGTCAGCAGGTGCAGGTCCACAACACCAAGCCCAGGACCACAGGGCAGACGAAATGTGCAGCGTCCTCAGGTATGAGACCAAACGATAGAGTATCCCCTAAAGCCTTGTAGGTTGGGGCAGCAGGAGGTTCATGGGCAGTGCTTCTGTATGCTCTGCTTGCAGCAGCAGGCCACAGCAGCAGGCCACAGCATGAAACGCTAGACAGTGAGAAGGATTCAGGAGAACGGCATAGCAGACCAACAGGGCTGCAGGTCTCTGCTGGCCTTTTCTGTGCCAGCCACCAAGACAGAGCAAAGCAGCATCGGTATGTAAACAAAATGACATGTTGATGTGGGCCTCACATAAAAATACCAAGTGAAACCGGCAAGGAATTGTGCGCTGTATTAATACTATGATGTGTAAACTGTCGGAGTAATGTACATTTTACGTAATGACAAAATGCGGACATGGCAGCGTGAAGTTTATATATCGGGGCAAAGTGAACACTGTCATGACATTGGACACTACGTTCGTATCATGCTGTGTGCTTTACATAAAGAGGGGGTTGGTGGATGAAACGTGCGCTTTACATAACAGGACAATGTGGAACTGGCAGCATAACCTATCTGGAAACCTCCTCCATTGAAGACATTCAGAGACTGAATGACACTCTAAGAGAAGTCCAACACTGGTTATCACGCAATCACCTGAAACTAAACCAAGACAAGACGGAAATCCTCCTCATATCCAACATGGAGAAGAACTCCCAATTCACTGAATGGCTGAAAGCCATTGAGGCTCTCAATTATAACCCCACCCTAGCCGAGTCTGTAAAATCGCTGGGAATCACTCTGGACCCTAAATTAGACATGAGCAAACACATCAAGAACACCGCAAAAAGCGCCTTCCTCAACCTCAAACTACTCAACAAAATAAAACCCTTCATTCCTCCGAACGATCTCAAACAAGCCACGCAATCTCTGGTGCTGACAAGACTGGACTACGGTAATGCAACCCTCACAGGAACAGCAAAATCACACCAAGGTCCCCTCAGATCAACCTTGAACGCAGCAGCCAGAATGGTCACTGGGGTAAAGAAATATGAACACATCTCGCCTGCACTCAGAGAGCTAAAATTGCTCCCAATCGACATGCGTGCCAACTTCAGAACGGCTTGCCTTACGCACAAAGTGCTGCATACAGGGAAACCCGCCTACCTGGCCGCCAAACTCCAGAAGGAGGGTCAGACAAGAAGGCTAAGGAGCACCAACACTCTACTCCTTATCCCCCCGAAAACTCGCAAACAAAAAAACGCATCTCGATCCTTCGCAGGAAGTGCACCCAAAATCTGGAACTCCATCCCAGTCCATATCAGGACTAACCCCTCCTACTTAAAATTCAAAAGGCAGCTCAAAGACCTCCTCCTCAACAAATCTCTCCTGAAGGGATAGCTACAGCCAAACACTGAAACCTGCCTACTTCTGCACTCAGGCACTTTAACATTGAGACCGCTACCTCACTCACCTCACGACTACCTCCTCTATCCCCCACATCCCGATCAAACCCCGTCAGGAGACATGGTGCTATCTACGACGACATCACTCAAAGCGTCTTGAGACATTGTACATACAACTGTGGTAACATATCTTACAAGTGACTGTGCTTTGTACGAGGATATTATACCCCACATCCCTGATCAAATCTCGTCATAAGACGCAGTGCTTTCTACGAAGACATCACCGGAAACATTTTGAGACATTGTACATACAACTGTGTTAACATATCTCACTAGTGACTTTGCGTTTTGTACGAGAATATTATATGATGCGTAAAGAGCCACTCTGCATGCTACTATATCAATATTTCTTACGATTTATAATGCTGAATAGCGCTCCGATAGCTTCGGGTCTGGCTAGCGCTATATAAAACTCTTAAATAAATAACATTTTGCTTTATGTAATTCAGGAATATGCAAACTAACAGGCCTTTATGTGTGCTTTATATACTGAGGCACTGTGGAACCTGGCACGACAATGTGTACTTTACCGATTGAGACAATGTAGATTCTGGTGCACTAGGATTAAATGAACTGATGGAGACTGGCACAGGGGGCAGCTGTGGTCTATCTGATCAGCAAAAGAGGCCCTGGCATATCCAACAGCAGCACTGGATTATTTAGCAGCCCCAGGTCCGGCTGGGTAGCCTCCCTGGCAGCTATCATACAAGCAGCAACCTACGATATTTCAGCAACACACAGATTTATAATGGTGCGTTCTTTTAATGCCACAGCAGCAGTACATAATGCAATAGCAGCTATTTCAGCGGCTTTTTATTTTCTGGCACATAACTGATGGGTGCAAAAAGAGGGAGGCACATGAGTGGAATTGCATTAGAAAGAGCAGGCAGGGCGAGAGAGGCAAACTAAAACAGGGAGCATGGCACACAGCAACATGGGATGATGGTCGAAAATTGCAAAGCAGCATAGCTAAAGGAACAATGGTATGGTTGAAACCTCTATACTTGCAAGGGCAGCTTCACTTGTTTGGTGCAAAATAGCAAATAACATTAACAGTGGGTTCACCATGTTTCAGGTTAAAATGAAATAGAATATCAGAAAGGGGAGGAACAGGAAATAATGGGAAAAGCACAGATTAGGAGTAGAGGGGCCAACAAGCCACCTTTAAACACCTAACTGGGAAGAGAGATGCATGTAAAGAGAGGAAGCAGGGGGGGGGGGGGGGAGATGGGGCAACTTCGGTACATCAGAGCTAGGCGGGGTAACTAAGCAGGTAGCAAGTTAGTATGAGACACCAGAACATGGCAGGAAATGACCTAGGGAGGGGCTACCAGACATAAGAAAGTCTACATCATTGGACCTGCAACTGCTAGTCTGCAGCTGAGCGATGATGGGGAGGGATGCAGGTACTCTCTCGCCAACCACGAGCAGCATGTTCCACCATGGTGGATGACGGACCTCTGAAGAAGGGGTAAGAGGTCAGTGATCCAGACTTGGTTGAACCAACGGGGGATGGCCAGAAAGACAGTGCATCCAAGGTTGATTTTCTGAAGTTTGCTCAGATTCAGAGTTTGAAGAAGAATAAGGATAAGAAGAATAAGGAGAATAATTAACAAATGCAGACCAGGGCAGTGGTGTGTAAAGATTTTGGCCATGCCATTTTGGGACAGGTCATTGGATGGAAGGACTTTAGGGTCTAAACATCCACTTTTAGCTTCAAGCCAACACCGCATCGTTTTCCTGAATGGTGGTCAATACTCTCACTGGTATGAAGGCCTTCATAAGTCTAGAGATACTAAACTACGCACTTTCCAAATTACTAGTAGCAATACTCAACCAATGGATGGAAATCCCACACCCGTGCAAAAACAGCCCTCACATTAATACAAGCCATACCAATCGCAGAAGGTATACCACTACTGGCAACATGAATTAACCACAGTATTGTATTTGCAGGCACCATTTTACAAACATGAGCTAAATGTGCCCCTACAGAAATTAATCTGTTAATAGCACAAGGAGCATATTTGGAAATCAAGGATTCTTCTCGCTCTAATGATTTCTTAAGGCTCCTAAACACCCTGTTTAGTCCAATAAGGATCACATCGACAAGCTGGTGCCCTCAGGCAGGTGGGAGAATAATTAACAACTGGATTATCTTTAAGACCATTAGTTACTAATTTGGGTAATCGATAACCCTCGGAATACTGTAGAATGTGTTATGTTATTTTATGTTGTTATTTTATTACGCACGCAAATCACCCCAGGAGGAATATTTCGGTGTGAATACCAAGATAACAGAAGAAGACTACTACTTTTGGAATAGGTTAGTCTTGAGCACTTTCCTGAATTGGGGGTGGTCTTCGCAGATTTGCATTTGAAGAGGCAACTTATTCCAATAGAAAGAGGCAAGAAAAGAAAACGACCTGCCTCACAGCTGGGAATTTCTGCACCTGCGGGCCGTAAGCAGAACTTTGTTACAAGATCTTAAGAGTCTGAGAGAGAGCAGCGAGTGATCTTAGAAGATAGATAAGTGGGCCCTTTACCACATTAAGATCTGCTGTTTAACTTACAAAGCTTTAGGATAATTCTGTTTCTCACCGGTAGCCAAGGTAAAGTATGTAAGAGAGGGGAGGATGCTGTTCCAGAATGGAGGTTCCAAATGAGATGCGCTGCGGTGTTCTGTACCACCTGAAGTTAAGATAGCAACATCTCATTGGCAGAGGCGAAGAGAGCGTTATCACAGTCCAGACGGCCGATAACCAACGCTTGAACTAAGGTTTTCCTTGCTGTGCATTGTAGTAGAGGAAAAGCTTTTCTCAGTAGACGCATCATGAGAAAGCATGAGTCAGTGGTGGCCAAAACTTGTTCTTTCATAGCAAGAGATTGATCCATCCGGACTTCCAAATTCATTACTACTAGTTTGGGTGAAGGGGCCGTACCAAGTTCTGGGGACCACCAATCAGGCGTCCAGAGTTGTTGGGCCTTCCCAAACTGCATAATCTCAGTTTTTGCTGCATTTAGCTGGAGACAATTTTTCGTCATCCAGCTAGCGATTTCATTCATACTGGCAGAAAATATTCTTTAGTTTTAGACAGATTTTCGTCTAAAGAGATTAATTGCTGGGTATTGTCTGTATATGATATAATATTGAAGTCGAAAGCTCGGACAGTTTTGTTGAGGGGTGCAACATAAATGTTGAAAAGTGTTGGGCTGAGGCAGGAGACCTGTGGTATCCCTCTGTCCAGTGTCATAGAACGAGACTTACAGTGGCCTAGAAAGACAGTTTGGGTCCTATTAGAAAGGAAATCAGCCAGCCATTGTAGAGCGGCTACATGGATAACAATCTCTTGCAGCCTACCAAGTAACCTGGGGTGGGGTACAGTATAAAATGCTGCGGACAAGTCCAGAAGCACCAGTATTGATGGTATGTTAGCATCAAGAGAGCATCTGATGTGGTCAGTGACCGCTACCAGGACATCCTCTCTGTTGTGATGGTCTAAAACTGGTCTGCGATTGATCCAAGATTCCATTGAGCCTCCAGATACTCTATAAGTTGTTTGTTGATGTGTTTCTCTAATAGCTTCCCCAGTAGAGGGAGAAGCGAGATGGGTCAATAGGTCAATAGTCAGCGAGATCGGTCTGTGCCAAATTGGCCTTTTTTTAACAGGCCTAATCTGAGCTGATTTCCAGTCCAACGGAATTGTACCTATAATAATAGATGCATTAAATAGTGAACAGATTGAGGACGCAAGCACCTATGAGATGTCTGCCTTGATTCTGGGAGGACATTATCTAAGAGAGAGCCTGACTTAGCGAAGACAAGAAGCTTCTGAATAGTCTCTGGTGAAGAATCTTTAAATTTACTTAGGCTAATGGCACAATTACAGTGAAGTGCACAACAATCACGCTCCTCACAGGCCTGGTCAGATGAATTGGAGAAATTGATAAAACATTTTAATTTGATTTTCGAAGTGGTTACCCTAGGCATCACAGAGAGTTTGCTAAACAGTTATTTATAGGGAACAAGCATCCGAATTTACGAAAGTATAAAGCACTTTTAAAAGGGCTTTGGAGAATTTTTAACCTCTGAGATTTGGTTTACTATAAACAGTTTACAGGCTTTCTTGATGTTGCGATGGTAAATGGCTAAGGATAGTATAGGTGTTCTTGTACAGCAACTTGTGCTTGAGATGCTTTTTTCAAAAAAATGTTACAATGCTCTGCTTCTTTTTGGAGCCAAGAATGAGCTACAACAAATACCTAAAATAAAACAAACCAAAACTACAATATATGGATTGCAAAAAAATGTCATTGATACTATTCCATTGGCAACAATCCCGTAGGTAATAGAAATCCGATTACAACTGGAAATCCAAAAAGTCAAACAAGGTAAGCCTCTTAGGCCTTTTCAGCTCTACCCGAAGATTATGGAACGGAACGGCTTTTGGGAACACAGCTAGCTCAATTATTGCCTATAATCGTTCAGAATAGATTTAAAGAGTTACTTCTTCGTAAGACACCTCCATGGATTCCAGACTTCAATCTTTGCCCATTGCAGCATTTAATATAAGGTGTTTCTTGTAATAGTTCTTCATAACAGGCCCCACTGACCACCTTGCTAGGTATGCACCTTTGAAATTGTGATGCATTTATAAAATAAATACCTAATGGTGTAATGAAATCCTATGGGGACTATAAACACTTTCAATATAACGCTTAACATAACACTGAAGATCATATGCTTAGCACACCTTAATGGCTCGTTCACAGGGGCCATGGACATGAAAACAGTATTGCATCCGTTTCCAAAGGAGTTTGTACAAAAAGTGATTGTTCCAAATTTAAATGAGTTACTGATCCATCTGAGCCTCCAGACAATAGGGCGTTTGTTAAAACTCCATACATTCCACCCCAGACAGATCAGGATCACAGTTCGTACATTCAACTCAAGTCAGCTTTCCCCGAGCTAACTGTCTTTAAAGATGCAATGCTCACACAATGGAATTTGCAAAGAAAACCTTCGCAAACACATTTAAACTGTTGCCTTCCAACAGGTGTCTTTAAACTGGGGAGCAGGTCCCCCTAGGGGAGGGGGTGCAAAGCTTTGGCCAAAAGAAGCAGTATGCTGAGAACAGTGCTTTGTTTTTAGCAGAAACAAATGAGTGCTGTAAGCTGCTTTGTAATGGGCCATTACTAACTTCATTGTCGTTTATATCCTGCTGGGAGAAGGTGTACAAAGGGAAGGGACTCAAAATATTCTTCAAAACCCACACCCCAATTTCTAAAAATCACACTGGCAATACTTTTAGTAAGGCCTGCACACCAGAATAATATGTTTGACTATCAGGTATTTTATTGCATTTGTAAAATGGTAACAGAACTTAACTGCTTAAGTAAGTCTAGACATATTTAAACATTGCCAGTTTAATAGAATAATTGTGAAAACTTTGAAGGGGACCGGGAGATTTGTTTTATCACTCTGGTGGCATGGCACTAAAAAGTTTGAAGACCACTGTCCTACAATGTCCCGGCTGCCTTAATTTTCTGGGGTCCACAAGAAAAACAATGACCAATAAATCAGGGGTTCACTCCTGTACCAAAATCGAGCACTAGTAAAAAGAACTAAATGCACTTCAGCTGCAAGGGACCATTTAGGACCTACCCCATATCGGTCCCTTCCCAGCTAACTTTTAAAAAGTAAGCGCACTGGGAAATTCAAGTGCGCTACTGATTTTGCTCCAAAAATGACTTACAAAAAGTCACCTAGAGTGTGCTGATGAAAGCAAATGAACCGTGCATTCTACAAGCACCACATCAGAGAGGATGCATTATAGAGTGAAGCGGTGGCATCCCTATTCCTCTGCCTCTCTCTCCCACCCTCAATTGAACAGCAGAGGTGGTCAGATTGTCCGTGGGTGGCAATCCTGAACCACACCAGGGTTTCTTCTACAGTGCAACTGGGCACTGCAAAGATCAGTGCATTGTTGCCTGAAGGGTCTAAGCAGAGGGAACGCAAACCTGCAGTTGGACTGAGAGGACAGGCTATACAAGATGGTGGCCAGTGGTCTTGGTGGACAGGGAAGTTCAACAGGAGATGGAATCTACTGATCCCTCTAGTGGGCTTAGATCTGCCCGTCTTAGACACAAGTCGCCAGGAATTGGAAGATCGGCGGCTGTTGAACTCTCATCTGGAACGCAGGTCCTAAAAGCGGATTTCCCCATTGGCAGTAATTTGAGGAGCGCCGTAAACCAACAGGAACCAGGTCGGAACACAGATGCTGCAAAGGGAACTTTTTGTTCCAGAAGGAAGTCTCAAGCAAGGGGTAAAAGGAGAAGGGTTATAGAGCAAGTTGTGAAGCAGCTCTTTCCCGCAAAAAAGGAACATACTTGGCACTATTAAATCACTGCACCCAGAAGTTGCCGAAAAAACTGCGGCCACTGACACTGCAGTCAAAGTAGGCTGGGGATCTCGCTGTTAAAGTGGAAGAGGTCAAATATGATGAGCGAAGAGGCCACACAGGGCCTACTTAATGGACACCCACTTAGCGGAGGGTGATGCGGCACTGCAGGAACGGGTGTACTTTAAAGGCAATGCGATGAACGTATTCAACTGGACTCGTGGTCTGAGAGGATAGTAAATTTGTAACAGGGTCTGTGTTGTGAATACTTTGGGATTCAGCAGCAGTGCAGGTGAGAGGTGCTTTCTGTAGAACTGCCCAAACTTCTAGTCAATTTGCTGATTGCGAGACTGGTGTACCAACTTCCCATCCAGAAAAATATAGGACAGTGCTTCTAAAAGAGGCACTGCTGTGGTGATACATCAGCAGTATGGCAAGAGAAACCTCTAAATAAATTAAGAAGGTTGTACAGGTACTGGACAACCATCTTGTATTCTTCCATGAAGTCAGCTCAGCCATGACACAGTGAAAAGGAAGCGAGCATTAGGAGACATGAAAATAATACTTGTGCTCATGGAACTGGCTGCTTCAGTTCCTACCTCGCGAGAATTAGCTTGTAATGTGAGGGAAAGCACTACACCTTCTCCCAAGGGAAATCTGCGTGGTCTATATAGGAACCATGGTTAGAACAAAGGTGCTTGAATGTGATGGAGCCTGTGTACTTCTTTGGGTCTTGTTTGGAGACTTCTGTACAATACAGATTCCAGTTATCTCATGATCGGTCGGGTCAGGGATGGAAGTATTGCTTTAATGCAAAAAAAAAAAACAACAACAGTAGATGGACATAATGCAGAACAATGTAATACATTCACCCCAGTACAGGATGCTGGTTTCCGGTACAGGAAGGACCTGACTTGCCAGTTCGGGCTGGACTGTTCCCACAAGGAACAGGGTCAAGACTGATTTGCAAATGGCTGGGTCCAAACTGGGGTGGTGTGGTGAGAAAAAGAAGGATGGATTTAACCCAGATCCTTGTGACTGGGGGTGAATGTTTGCATTGTCCAGCATTCCATCCATCAATTGTTTCTTTTGCATATGTCGCCCCAAGTGGGAAGGGTATGCCCAGACGTGGGTCCTGTGCTCACTACACCACTGGATTCAAGCTAGCCTGGCTGATGAAGGGTGATGCCCTGAAACCGGTCCCAGGATGCTTGTTTCCGGTCCAGCGAGGACCTGGCTAGGCAGTTCGGGCTGGACTGTTCCCACAAGGAACAGTGTCAAGACTGATTTGCATATGGCTGGGTCCAAACTGGGGTGGGCTGGTGAGCAAAAGAATGATGGATTTAACCCAGATCCTTGTGACGGTGGGTGAATGTTTGCATTGTCCAGCATTCCGACTATCAATTGTTTCTTTTGCAAGTATTGCTCTAATGACAGTTGATTCTTCCAATCTGGGTCTCTCTGCTTCCCGTTTACCTTCCTTCCGAGCTCATCTGGGCCCTCAAGACCCCCTGATGCCACAAAGTGGCACCAAAGCCATATGGTTACCAAAGCACTGTCAATTCAACTGCACCACACCATCCTGTGCACACCACTGCATCATAGCCAACTACTGATGTGGACTACAAAACAAATCTGCATATGCCAGTGAACCGACACCCCTGTCTCAATTAAAAACACGGCCCCGGCCCACACATCCATTCAGATAACACCACAAAGTTCTTTAGTTACATCAAACTCATGTAATTTTTAATTAACTAACAAAAAATTACTAAAATTGTCACTTTCCACATTTCTGCGACAAATGCACAACTGATGGATAAAAATCCATCACCAGTACAAAACCGCAACCTAGATTAACAAAGTGCTTTGGTGCCACGTTATTGGTAGTAGGCGCTATATGTGCAACATGACAAGCCCAGTACTCTACTTGTGGTCACTATTGTGCCAACCAGAGCAAAATCTGCCCTCCAGAAAATAATCTATAAATAGCGTCAGAAGAATATTTGAGAATTAAAGACTCGTTTACCTTACTGATCTCTTAAAAGACTCCTAGAAACTCTGTTCAGTCCTATAGGGATGTCATGGACAAAAGAAGCTGATGCCCTCGGGCAAGTTGGAGCCAAAAAATCTGACTCACAGGAGAATAATTTAGACGCCCTGCAAGACTCGGAAAGATGTTACAGAGAAACTGTTTGGAAACAAGGGAATATAAACCTCAGGGTGATGAACAATCTGTATAAACAGTGGTGTACCACAATTCACAATTAATACCACACTAGGTGTGGTAGAAATGCGAAACGGCAAGAAGCCAAACAAAAGCGTGTAATTAACTAATGTCAGGTAAAGAACACTGGGTATTGACGGCGGAAAAAAGAGACAATTTAGCACAGTCCCCACCATTTAAAGGAGCCAGTTCTTACTTTATGAAACACAGTAAAGGACAGTGGTCCTTACTAACAGAGCACTAATGACAAGATAGTTCTAAGTCATGACTAAAAATACAGAAAGCATGGGAAATATAAAAAACAAACAAACATGTAAAATGAGGCTGTCCTTGAAAGCAAAAATCAAATACTTAAAACGTGACCTTCAATTTTGTTTTACTTTAAACTGGTAATTTTTCCATATCCGGAGTCCAACTCTGTAAATCACACACATGCAAAAAGGTACCAAACCCATAGTGTGTTACGGAGACCACTTGATTGCACAGCGCAACACATCCTACCAGAGTCACCTCCTATGCTCTTAAACTCAGTGAACAAAGAAAGAGGACTTCTATAAGATAACTCCCAATCATGAAGAAAGGTATGACCAGCAGCAGACTTAGGATGACTAAAGAGATAGTAGTACTCGGGTTGACTATAAAGTAGCTAGCCACCATGCCACTTACAACACCGGACATCTGGGTTAACAATGACAAAGAAATAAAAGGCGACTGGGGGAGCAGAGCCACTGTGACCACATTGGCAACAATAGTATTGCTCCATCATGTGGTGGAGACATTGGTGCGACTGACAAAAAACTGTACTTTGAAGGCAGCGTCACGAGTTAGTGAAATGCCCAAAAAAGCTGAAGGAAGTCTCACTCGTTCGTGATATTTTTCCAAAATGTCCCTAAAATGGACATCACAGACACACAGCTCCTTCAAGTACTTTGAAGAGAGCGAGGCCAAGTTTGACACAACTAAGAAAACCTCAAGTCTTACAGAGCACTCTACCATGAGACTTAATCTGCTTTTCTAGGTAGGATGACAAGAAGCAGACAATCTGCCAGGTTTAGAGAATGCATGAGCCTGAGTCAAGTCCAAAACCCACCCTTGAGCTATTCCTACTTGAAACAGGGATCTTTTGGTTTAAAAAATTATTTTTTTACAGAAACAAAAAAAAGGTATGCAAAAGTGCATAGAAGATAATTACATCAGTACTACTTTACCTACTCCAAAATGCCTTTGTGAATAGGCCCAAAGTCACTTTCTGCAAAAGGTAGCAAAGACATCTGCCTCGCTTGATATACACCAGACAAATCTAGAACATTTCAGAAGCACACAGAACGCAATATTAGGCACATAACTCACTTCACCAACAGGGGTACTGTGCCATAAAAAACATGCTACCTCTTTAGTGGCCATTTGCTTCACAACATGGTAGCTCATCAGGGACAACATACCACACGGGCTTAGGCATAAAGTCTAAAGATGCTGGGTCAGATTTACAAAGATTTTGCTTTGACTTACACTTGCTATTGTCTTGACATATGCCTGTAGTTCAGGATTAAGTTTAGAGTACTTATGCATTAATCCTGAATTCAGGATTAAATAACTAGTACTACAGGAGTAAGTACCAACTAATCGCAACCAAAATGTAATGAATCGGTCCTAGTGTCCGGCAAAGTTCTTAAGTTAGAGACATGCAATAAACTAAAATTCATAGAGAATTAATAGGATGTGTCACTCCTGAGATATTTCCGCTCAGTTCTCAGACAACTTAATGAATGTTGCTTCCACTTCTGCAAGTAATGACTCAACCATACAACTTGCGAACGTCTCCCAACTGGCTTATAACTTAATAAGGGACATTGCTATATAAACAGTGAGAGTGGCCAGAAAATGTGTAAACTTCACAGGAGCACAACACATCGCACAGGAATAAGGTAATGTAGATCGCCTCTGTCACAAAGGCCACAGCTGGACAGCAGAACAGCCAAGACACACTTTTTTGGCAGGAGATTCACAACATTTTGCCAATAAGTTCATGATTTTACACTCTCACCAAGTGAAAAGTTTCCTTATTCAAATGTGTTTTAATCGGCGAGTAAGATATTCCACCCTTTCCCTCCAAATATCTTCTTCTCTTGGGCTGTCACATGTTAAACCACTGTGAACATTCTGTAGTTTGGCAAGGTGAACTTGGACTGGGGCAAGCAACTGGGATATGAGCGGAAAAACAACAACCATTCACCGTTACATCAAACCAAGATTGAATTGGGGTGAACTAGAAACAAGTTAGATTAAAATTCTCATACACAAATTCTACCTATTCACCCTTACAGTATGTGGAAGTGACCAGTCAATGCGGTCTTCCTCCTTTTTCATAGCGCATATCTGGCCCAAGGACAATAAAGCCGGACTATGCTACTGATGGAACAGGAAGGTCCTCTGAGTGTTGTACAGCCATGTCACATGCCTTGCGTGCCCAACTGCAAGCATCTGACTGTCTGTTTTTTTTGTTGTTGTTTTTGTCCCAGTCTCACATTACATTAGCATGCACAAGAAGGCCTTGGCCTGCATTTGACTAGAGTCCGGTCCTGGAAGTGGAGGGGAGCACCAAGTGAGCCATCAATAGTGACAGAATACTGTCCCTGTAGCTGGTTCATGCTTGTAGTGCGGTGGTGGCAACATACCACGTTTTGCCTTATCATAGTGTGACCCAACCTTTTTACTTGTGTCGTAAGAGTGAAAGCCTACTGGCCCACTCATGAAAGCCTACTGGCCCACTAGCGATGAAACTGGATCCTAGTGCTGAAATCCCAAACGCATGGATATACATGTATCGTGTGTGTGAGCAAGTTACAACTGTTGGAAATGGCCCTTTTTGCAGGGTCATCCCTAAACTTTTTGCCTTCCTCCTGTATTTTTTCTGACCGGTTTGTGTTGATTTTATGACTCTGGGCACTTTACCACTACTGATCAGTGATAAAGTGCATATGCTCTCCCTTTGTAAATATGACATGTGAATTGGTATATCCATGATTGGCTTATTTGGTTTACCTGTTAGTCCCTAGTAATGTGGCCTGTGTGTGCCCAGGGCTGGTAAACCAAATGCTGCTGGTGGGCCTGCAGCGCTGAGTTGCGCCACCCACAGAAGCAGCTTGTAAAGTGTGTCTCAGACATGCCACTGCAGTGTCTGTGTGCGGTCTAGAACTGCCATCTTGGCTGTGAAGTGCACCCACTTCCCAGCCCCTGAGCCTTCCCTTGGCATCATGTAAGCCACCCCTATGGTAGGGTGCGTTGTATGTGTAAGGTAGGACATGCTCTGATGTGTGTAGCATGTCCTGGTAGTGAATTACACCCAATTTCGTTTTTCACTACTGTAAGGCTACCTCTTCTCCATATGGGAGGTTTGGCTATTACATTCTATAGTCCTAACTGACCCATAGAACATGGTAGAAAAACTAATTTAGTATGCCTGAGCTCAGAATATTAAAATACATATTTTAGTGAAGTTTATTTTTATATTCTGGGTTTGAAAATACCACTTTTAGAAAGTAGGTATTTTCTTGCCTAAGCCTTCCAGTGTGCTCTGCTGTTATGTGTATTGGCTGTCTGGGTTTGGAGTGACAGGGCTGGGGAATTCCAGGAGACAGGGTGAGTCTGCCCGGTGGTGAATGGAGTGATCTGCATCTAGATGGGTGCGAGGAGTTGCACCTGGGACCTGAATAGGGCTGTGCCTTCCCTCCACAATGCTGGCTCCACCTCCTATGGTGCGTCTGATGTCTCTGCCCTGCACCCTGAAAGGAAAGAAACAGCCTGATAAACAAAGTGCTCCAGGACTGAGCAGAACTGGTTCTAGCTGGGTTCAGTGACTTGTGACTCTTTAGAACAAAGACTTTTGGGGTATAAATATCTCTGCTGAAACCCCTACAATTTGTATTGCCCCTGGATCTCAAGACCAACCTCTGTCCGTGGAACTGAAGAAAGCTGCAGGAGAGGACTGTCCTGGTGTTCTGTGCTGTTCCCTGGATTGGCCTGCAGTAGTTTTCATTGGACTGGAAAAAGGAGGGAAAAGGAGCTGTAAGAGAACTTTTTAATCTTGAACCTGCAATCACCCAAGGGCTAGAGAGAGAGCTAGCCCCCTGATTGAAGTCTCAGGACCAGTAGACTTCATTTCGTCGCTAAAGCCTCAAAATTATCGCTACACCTACGGAGCGTAAAGAAAATCATCGCATCACTTCCGCTGAAGGCTCGCTGGCCTGATCATCGCCCGCATGTTTGCGGCCAGAAAATCATCGCTACAGCTGCTGAGCGTCCGGAAAATCGTCGCTAACCCCAGTTACCGAGCGGCCGTGACCAGAGCGTGAGGAAAAACATTGCTAACCCTCCGGAGCTATATTTCTTGTGGATTATTTGCCAACATCTCAGAACTGTGAGTAGAGGGGTCGCAGAAACCACTGTCCTTAACTGGACTTTACCTTACCCAGTGGAACTATTTTTGCAGCATCCAGAGAGAACTATTTTTGTACAGTATTGGGATTTCCTCGTTATTTGGTCTTGTGATAAGTCTATAAATATAACTATTTTCTTTGATAACTACCTGTGTTGTGTCCCTTTGTAGTGTTCCTCACTGTATTTACTGTGTATGATCATCAACGCTTTACACACTGCCTCTGAGATTAGCCTAACTGCTCGTGCTACGTTACCACAGGGTGGAGCAGGGGTTGTCAAGGGGGTGCAGCCCTCCACTGACTTAGAAAGAAGGGTCCCTGCTTGGACAGTGGCCATCCACTGCCAACCAGAGACCCCCATTTCTAACACACACTGTATGACAGTATGAGTGAATCAGAGTGGCAAAGGCCTGAGGCTTCCATTTTGGGAGCCCTGGACTGGTCCTGTGCAGAAGATGGAGGTGAAGCTACCTTCCCCAACAGAGGAAGTGCATTGCATAAATGCGGAGACTAGAGGGAGGGAACCTGGACACTGAAGTGAAGAAAGAGGACACATGCTACCCCTTATAAACGTTATTAGAGTCATTACCACAGAGGGCAGCTGATTAGTCTTTCTGGAGACTGCCATCGGTGCATGGTAGAAAAGAAGGGTGGGACTGTAGTCCCTGTTGTCAGGATGAGAATGATCTTTCTAAAAGGGCTAGTATTTTGTGTTTCTTCCTCATCACGGTCAGGTACGGCCATGAAGTTAGGTGCAGACTGCTCCCACCTCTTTGTGAATCTGATATGGGTGTTCATAGCAGGGAGATGATCCTGCTGTGAAGACTATCACTCAAAACAAAGGCTGAGTCTGGAACACACATTGAGAAGGAAAAATGGAAAGGGTACAGATCCAAACTAGTTATGAAAATATAGATTGAGAATATACATCTCCTTCCTGCTCTACCTGTCTAATAGGAGGTACTGCTGACCCATTTGTTGTTTTAGGTCTAGGTTCTCTTTGACCAAGAACACAGTATTGAGAGGACTACTGCAATTCTAGAGCTGGTTTCTTCCTGACAACCAGCTTACCCGAGATAAGGGAACATCATTTGGAGTCAGATCTGGAGGAAGAACTGCGTTCCCTGTCCCATAGCACTCGAACAACAAGCATTGAAAATGCAATAGGTCTCGCCTTTGATTAAGTTAAAGCCATTTGCTTTGCTAATGGTATTGTATAACAAAGCTAATGGCTTTAACTTAATGAAAGGCGAGACCTATTGCATTTTTATTGCTGGTTTCTCATTGAGAGGCAAGCTGTTGATGAACGCAGTGGCGTGTACTTCTGTTTCTTTTGACTGATCTATGGATACACACCATCAGAAGATATTGATGGACCCTCTGAATAGCTATCTCCTAAACCTGTCCACTCCAGCCCACTCCTGGTAGAAACTGAGCTGCCAGTGCTCCGTGGTCTGCTAGTTACTAATGCTAAGTAGCAGTGCATTGAAATTGTTAGTGGGCAAGAACTAGGTAAACAGACAGCTGGCTGTTGTACTATGGTAATGGTGTAGCCACACTTCATTTCCTAAAGGAAACTTTAAGCTAAATTGTTCATTTGTTTTACGCGGAGTTTAAAAAAATAAATCATTGCTACTGCTGCCGTTTCATGAACAAAATACGTCTGTTAAAAACAAAAAAGGAAACAAATATAATAAGAAACCAAACTGAAGTGTTAAGTTGTTTGCTTTGAAGAAATGTATATTTTGCTTCTGGTGTTCACCTGTCAATAGTCCTTGTGCTCGATTTAGTTAGGATTGACTTCTGCAGTTGATTGCCCCACGTCCTCATTGTATTGGATGCAAGATACAAGAGATTTCACTCGCTCTGTGATCTGAGTATGCCTTCAGATTGCGGCAAGATCCCAATGATACAATAGGAAATAGATCTATAACCAATGTGGCCACAGGAAATTAAATTAACTTACCAAATGTACTGGAAAAGCATTGTCATGTGCTACTATAAAGCTTGTCACCAATCGGTCAACAAAAACACAGCTACGATAGTATCACAGCAGCTACGTAACTCCAGAACTAACATGCTCCTTCGCATTTCACTTCTTCCCTAGCCATGAATGGAGGTCTGAAGAGGATTGAGGGCTGAGATGTGAAAACATAGCAATCCACTGTGTAGGAGAGTAGGGTCTGCTATCCTATGGTCACCCCAAATTTTTGCTTTTTGCTTCACTGGTTTTTGACATATTGAGGCTGTGGGCCTGCCAATCAGACCCCCAGCCTGCTGTTCTCTCTACTAAATTAAAACTATGCACCCTAGGTGCATAACCAATTGGAAGTGGATCACCCTGTCAGCCCCTGTACCAGTGTACACTAGGTACCCAGGGCATTGGTGTACCCAAGGCCTGCCAGGGGCTGCAGCATGTATTATGCCACCCCAGGCTTGGCCTAACAATCTGACACAACTGGCTGATCACTCAGCTGGGGTAAGTTGGTGTAATCACCTCTTACTTAGGTGTAGTATACCTATACCTAACCTTAAATGGGACACCTGGTAACCTCTAAGTCACTCCTATGGCAGGCCTTAACAATCCTGAAGGCAGAGTGCTTGGTTCCATGTGAGATGGTGCTCTGGCATGAGCTGAGCCTGTCTGCAGTGGTCGGAACAACTTCCTTCTACTGTTTCCAGATATCGTCATACCATATACTCTTAAGTGCATTATGAACCTCGCGGTTAAATGCTATCTTTGGTTTGGCCTTATCAAAACATGTCGAGTAAGGTGTCATACGAATTGGAATACTAACCCCTCGCCAATTCTGGCGACGGGGTTAGCATTCCACCCTTCTAGAGGGACACGACATGTACAGTACCTGAAACCCGGGTAAAATCAGACATAGCCTCAGCTCCACAAAATGGATGCTGCCACCACAGACACAAGTCTGCCCTCCTGCTGCTGGGAGTCCTTCCAGCTTGGGAGGTGTGGACAAAGGGTTTCCTGCCAGGGGAGGTGCGTGCACCACCCCAGACAGGATTTTGTGTATTGGTCAGGTAGGGCTTGAAAGAAACCAGACATGCCTGTGGCTCACAAGGAGCCTCGGTGCATATGCCAGTTCAAACCGGTCCTGGGGCACACCAGTCCCGGGCCTGGGGCGAGCTGGACAAAGGATTGGGGGTGTAACCACCCCCCTTCCTGGTCCCACCCTTAGGGAGGGACCTAGCAGGTAGTCCGGCCCCTAGAATCCGCTTAAAGGTAGGAGCTGTGTCCTAAGACTTCAGACATCCTGGAATCAACTTGAAACTAAGAAGAAGACGGGAACTTCGACATTCTGCTGCACAGAAGACTGAAGAAAATCTCCCCTGTGGTCAGGGAGTGACCACCTTGCTAACGCAAGCACCATCCAGCGAATCACCGTCTGCTTTGCCGCCGCCTCCCGCCGGAGCCCGAGCCCAGAGACTGACGAGACCTGGACCTCCAGACCTCTCACCGCCCGATCCACAGTCCCTGCAAAGAGGAGACCCGTGGAGGCACCGAGACACGTGGAGCCAGCCATCTTGGAACGACTACGACAAGCTGACAAGTGCAACAACCGAGGCTCCCTCCAAGTTGTGCTTTGGGTCCTGAGAAGCCCAACCCTCGAGCAGCATCTGCACCAAAGGTGAGCCCTCCAGCATCTCCACGATCTGCGTGGGGCCCTTCTGCATTTTGCCACTCGACGCGCCTAACCGGTTGCTGGCCCGCTGGCTAGTGGCCATCTTGGCGACGAAATCTACGACAAACACCGCTGGTCTGGTTGCTCCAGACTGGCCCTTGCTCCCCTCCAAAGGAGCAATCCATCTGACCTTGCTGGTCAGAACCAACAGCTGATTTCCGAATCCTCCTGCAATTGCTTTTGCCAAGGCTTGTTTGCTTCGATCAAGTCGCCGACACCGCCGACAGCGAGAGCCTGCGTGGGACAGCTCGTGAGCCGACTCCTGGACGTCGTCGACCTTCAGGGACCACGTGGCTGCGGAGACAAGCTACCCCTCATCACCTGTTTGCACCCGACATCGCCTGGTACCCACCTGGTGCCACGCTGGTCACTGGCTAGTGACTGTGAACACTGTCCCCTCTGCTTACAGGTCTTCAACATCTCCGATCCACTCTTGGATCCACTGCATCTCTTCCCGACCGACCGCCTGCAGCACTTTTGTCTACAGGCCCCACGGAACAGATAGAAGAAACCCGACGCACTTCGAGGCCTATGCACCCGCTTCCTGTGGGTGAGGTAAAGCTGGCACACCTGTGCCCAAGTGTAGTATTACATCTCTAGTGCCTGTGTTCCAAATCTTAAGTTCCTAGGTCATCCGGAAGATTCCTTTTGCAGTAACTTTGTACTTTTTACGCACCCATTGAAACCTATGGGAGCACGCGTGTGACTATTTGCTCTGCACACGCCACCCGTGGACCTCCTGGTCACTAACTGACGTTAGCTCCTTGTAGGCCCAGCGATTCTAGAGGCCTTAGGCCTTTTCCCTTTTCTGTTCGTGGTACTTATACCACTATTTTAGTATATGGTTTGAGTGGCCACCAGGGCCTATCCATATAAAGTGCAACTTCTGTGTATTCTGTGATAATCTTGTTTGACGATTTGTGCTCCTGTGCTCATAAAGAGACTAGGGGTTACTTTGAGAAATAAATACATATATATTTTGAATATATATCTGTGTGGTGTCCTTTCATTGGTATAAAAGGGGGTTGCATTTGGTAAAACAGCTGGCTTAACACGCTTCACGAGTTTAGCCTCAAAGACTGCTTAGCCTACGCTACCACTAGGGCAGCTAGTCCAAAAAGGTTGACTTACAACCACACCATAAGGGTTGCTTGGCATGGTACAAGGTGGTCACTAGAACTAGTGAACAGCATATACCAGGCCAACTTCTCACATTGGTGAGCAGCGGTTGGATTTGAGCTTGCTGTGTTTTACCATTGTAATCTCTTGGTTACCAATTGAAAGCTCACATAGGTACCTGTAGGTACATATAAAACAGGATTAGATATACTTAAGTTCTACTGAACTTAGTTGTTGTAGAGCAAAGGGAGTAGCACACCCTGACTACAACTACTAGATAGGTTTAGTAGGTAAACCCAAGTGTAGGTAGATTGCAACACATCCACCCACACTTAAGAGCAATGGCTGGGGCAGAGGGGTCCACTGTACCCATCTCTGTTGAGAGTGACCCCCCGAGGGCACCATCCATCTATGCTACCCTTAATCAGAATGAGCTCAGGCATTTGGCAACTCTTAGAGGCCTTAAACAGCCCAAGAACCCAAACTCTGCTGAGCTCAGAGAGCTCTTACAGAATGATGAGAATCAGAGAGCACTCAAGAAAGCTTCCCAGTTAGCCCCCTTAGGGTCAGGAACAGGAGGCCCCCCTTCTGAAGATACTACAGAGGTACCCAGTTCCAATAGTCACCCCTTAGATGGGATGCCTACCACAGAGGATGAGAGTGAAAAGGATACTGACAGTAGTGAGGATGAAGGGAGAACTAGCCCAGTGCCAAGTATTATACTTGGCCCAGCTAAACCAAGGCTATTGGGGACTGACAGTGGGTTCAACCCACTGGATCTCCCCAGTGGACTTAACACAGGGCTTGGAAGGCAAAGGAATCGCTCAGGTGACTCCCATGCTTCCCATGGCTCTAGAGGCTCTCAAGGTCACTCCAGGAGAAGGATGACCACCCCTCAGAGGAGGGAACATGAGGCCAAGATGCAAGAGGCTCAGCTGAGGATCAGGAAGCAGGAGCTAGAAGTAGCCCTGATGGAAGAGAAACTTAGCAAGGCTAGACAGCATAAAGAGAGTGGGTCTATACCCACTGGTGGCAGCATTGTCCCTAAGGACAAAGATAGGGTTTTCGACAATAGAAACCTGTCTAAGGTTGTGCCCCCCTACAAAAGTGGGGATGACATCCACAAGTGGATAACTGCTCTTGAGAGAGCCTGCAAAGTACAGCAGGTTCCTGAAGACCAGTGGGCAGCAATCCTCTGGCTCTCCTTTGAGGGAAGAGGCAGAGACAGACTCCTCACTGTTAGAGAAGAGGATGTCAGAAACTACAGAGTCCTGAAGAGTGTTCTGGTAGATGGGTTAGGCTTAACCACTGAACAGTACAGGTTAATGTTCAGAGACACCCAAAAGACACAGACTCAGGACTGGTCTGAATACATTGAATGTGCCACTAAGGCTTTGGAGGGTTGGTTGCTGGGAAGTAAGGTATCTGATTTTACAGGATTGTATAATTTGATGATGAGAGAACAGATTTTAAATAACTGTCAAAACCAGCAACTGCATCAACACTTGGTTGACTCTGATCTGACCTCTCCCCAAGAATTGGGAAAGAAGGCAGACAAATGGGTCAGAACCAGGGTTAAGCAAAAGAACCAGAACCAGGGCCAAGGGGGTGATCAGAAGAAAACAGACCAAAAGGGTGGAGATCAGAAACCTAAAGACCAGAAGTCTTCAACAGGGCCCCAAACTACTGCTAAGGAGGGTGGGTCCCAACAGTCCAAGAAGAAGAAAGAAGGTCAGAAGAAACCCTGGTGCAATCATTGTAAAAATACAACTCACTGGACTAGTGATTGCAAAAAGGGTGGAGCCCCCAACACTGTTGCCCCTAAGGCACCTGCTCCCAGTACTACTGTTAGCAGTGTTGGTCCCCAGACAAAGGGTGTAGTGGGAATCACTATGGGAACTGAAGGAGATTCTGACTTAGACAGAACCCTTACACAGGCAGTCTTGATCTGTGATGGGGACATTGATTTGTCCCTGACTGTGAGCCCCAGTAACCTGGGCAAGTACAGACAGACTCCTTTAATTAATGACAAAGTGGCTCAAGCCTACAGGGACACATGTGCCAGTGTCACTATGGTGACACCAGGCTTTGTGGATCCTGGACAGTACATACCAGGTGAGAACTACCTGGTGACCAATGCCAGCAATGCCACTACTTCACATAGTGTGGCAGTTGTTAACTTCTCATGGGGAGGGGTAACTGGCCTCAAAAGGGTTGTGGTTAGTGCAGACCTCCCAGTAGAATGTTTGTTGGGCAATGACCTAGAGAGTTCTCTATGGTCAGAAGTGGAGTACAGGACTCATGCAGAGATGTTAGGTATATCATCACATGTCCTTGCTGTGACCAGGTCACAGGCCAAAAAGTGCCTCACTGAACCACAGGTCTTGGATCCTGGAACAATGGACCAAGCACCTACCAAGAAGAAGAACAGGAGGGTCAAGGCTGTGCCTTCCCCCCTGCCTCAGAGTGATGATCAGCCTTCCCAGGAAGCTGATCTAGAGGACCCTGAAGGAACTGTCCCTGAAGAGCTTGAACCTGATCAGGTTGAGTTTCTGGGGACAGGGGGACCTTCAAGGGCTGACTTGAGGCAGGCTCAGTTATCCTGTCCCTCTCTTGAACCCCTCAGACAGCTGGCTGCTGCTGAGGCTGCTGGGAATGCTCAAGGTACCCATAAAGTGTATTGGGATGAAGGGCTCCTTTATTCAGAGGCTAGAGACCCCAAGCCTGGTGCAACCAGGAGGTTGGTCATACCTCTGCAATTTAGGGGCTTCCTTCTTACCTTGGCCCATGACATTCCTTTAGCAGGACACTTAGGCCAGAACAAGACTTGGGACAGGCTTGTCCCTCACTTTCACTGGCCCCATATGAATGAAGATACAAAGGAGTTTTGTCGCTCCTGTGTTACCTGCCAAGCCAGTGGCAAATCAGGTGGCACAACAAAGGCCCCCCTGATACCACTACCTGTGGTGGGGGTTCCCTTTGAAAGAGTGGGAATAGACATAGTGGGTCCCATGGATCCTCCCACTGCATCTGGGCACAGATTTATACTGGTGGTAGTGGATCATGCCACCAGGTATCCAGAGGCAATTCCCCTTAGGACCACTACAGCTCCTGTTGTGGCCAGGGCCCTGCTGGGAGTATTCTCCAGAGTGGGGTTTCCTAAGGAGGTAGTATCTGACAGAGGTACCAACTTTATGTCAGGATACTTAACAGCTATGTGGAAGGAATGTGGTGTCAACTACAAGTTCACCACCCCTTATCACCCACAATGCAATGGGCTTGTTGAGAGATTCAACAAGACCCTAAAGGGTATGATCAAAGGATTACCTGAAAAGCTCAGGCGAAGATGGGATATCCTTCTACCCTGCCTTCTGTTTGCTTACAGAGAGGTCCCACAAAAAGGAGTTGGCTACAGCCCCTTTGAATTGTTGTTTGGGCACCCTGTGAGAGGCCCACTGTGTTTGGTGAAGGAAGGATGGGAGTTACCTCTCAAAAAGCCTAAGCTAGACATAGTGGACTATGTACTTGGTCTCCGCTCCAGGATGGCTGAGTATATGGAGAAGGCATCTAAAAACCTTGAGGCAAGCCAGGCCTTACAGAAAGCTTGGCATGACCAAAAGGCTGTCTTGGTTGAGTATCAGCCAGGACAGAAGGTATGGGTGTTGGAGCCAGTGGCCCCAGCAGCACTCCAAGACAAATGGTCTGGACCCCATACAATCCTGGAAAAGAAGGGAGAGGTCACCTACTTGGTGGACCTAGGAACTCCCAGGAGTCCCCACAGGGTACTCCATGTTAACAGGCTTAAAGCATATGTTGACAGGGCAGACATGGGCTTGCTCATGGCTACAGATGAGGGACAGGAGGAAGAGAGTGACCCTCTCCCAGACCTGTTGTCTCAGAACCCTGAAGATGGCTCAGTTGAAGGAGTGACCCTTGGAGGCAACCTCACTGCCCATCAGCAGACTGAATGTAGACAGGTTCTACAATCATTTTCACATATGTTTTCCTTGATACCTAGTCAAACTGACTGGTGTACCCATGTTGTGGACACTGGTGACAGTCTGCCTGTAAAGAACAAACTTTACAGACAACCTGACCACGTCAGGGACTGTATAAAGGCTGAGGTACATAAAATGCTGGAATTAGGTGTCATTGAACCCTCAGAGAGCCCCTGGGCTAGCCCAGTGGTTCTGGTCCCCAAACCTCACACCAAAGATGGCAAGAGAGAGATGAGGTTCTGTGTGGACTACAGAGGACTCAATGCTGTCACCAGGACAGATGCACACCCTATTCCAAGGGCAGATGAGCTCATAGACAAACTAGCTTCTGCAAAGTTTTTGAGCACATTTGACTTGACAGCTGGCTATTGGCAAATCAGGTTAGCTGAGGAGTCTAAGGCCAAAACAGCATTCTCAACCCCAGGTGGGCATTATCAGTTTGTGGTGATGCCCTTTGGTCTGAAGAATGCACCTGCCACCTTCCAAAGGCTGGTGAACCAAGTCCTTACTGGGTTGGATGACTTTTGTGCAGCATATCTTGATGACATTGCTGTCTTTAGTTCCACCTGGGAGGATCACCTGATCCACCTGAAGAAGGCTCTTGAGGCTCTGCAAAGGGCAGGCCTCACTATCAAGGCTACTAAGTGCCAGATAGGGCAGAGTAAGGTTGTGTATTTGGGCCACCTTGTAGGTGGGGGCCAAGTTCAACCACTGGAGAGTAAGATACAGTCCATCAAGGATTGGTCCCCTCCAACCACCCAGACTCAAGTTCGAGCTTTCTTGGGCTTGACTGGGTATTACAGGAAGTTTGTTAAGAACTATGGGTCCATTGTGACTCCTCTTAATGATCTGACATCCAAGAAGATGCCCAAAAAGGTTCAGTGGACAGTAAGCTGTCAAAAGGCATTTGATGACCTGAAGGAGGCCATGTGCTCTGCACCTATCCTGAAAAGTCCTGACTACTCCAAAGAGTTTATTGTCCAAACAGATGCTTCTGAGTTGGGTGTGGGAGCTGTGCTGTCACAACTTAATGTAGATGGTCAAGACCAACCCATTGCTTTTATTAGCAGAAGGTTGACCCCCAGAGAGAAGAATTGGTCAGCTATTGAGAGGGAGGCCTTTGCTGTGGTGTGGGCCCTGAAGAAGCTGAGGCCATACTTGTTTGGCACTCACTTCAAGATTCAGACCGACCATAAGCCCCTCTTGTGGCTAAATCAGATGAAGGGTGAAAACCCCAAACTGCTTAGGTGGTCCATTTCCCTACAGGGGATGGACTTTACAGTGGAGCACCGGCCAGGTACTGACCATGGGAATGCAGATGGTCTCTCCAGGTACTTCCACTTAGGACATGAAGACGAGACTGGTCAAGGCTAGTTTAATGTCCCAGCGTTTGGGGGGGGGTTGTGTAGGAGAGTAGGGTCTGCTATCCTATGGTCACCCCAAATTTTTGCTTTTTGCTTCACTGGTTTTTGACATATTGAGGCTGTGGGCCTGCCAATCAGACCCCCAGCCTGCTGTTCTCTCTACTAAATTAAAACTATGCACCCTAGGTGCATAACCAATTGGAAGTGGATCACCCTGTCAGCCCCTGTACCAGTGTACACTAGGTACCCAGGGCATTGGTGTACCCAAGGCCTGCCAGGGGCTGCAGCATGTATTATGCCACCCCAGGCTTGGCCTAACAATCTGACACAACTGGCTGATCACTCAGCTGGGGTAAGTTGGTGTAATCACCTCTTACTTAGGTGTAGTATACCTATACCTAACCTTAAATGGGACACCTGGTAACCTCTAAGTCACTCCTATGGCAGGCCTTAACAATCCTGAAGGCAGAGTGCTTGGTTCCATGTGAGATGGTGCTCTGGCATGAGCTGAGCCTGTCTGCAGTGGTCGGAACAACTTCCTTCTACTGTTTCCAGATATCGTCATACCATATACTCTTAAGTGCATTATGAACCTCGCGGTTAAATGCTATCTTTGGTTTGGCCTTATCAAAACATGTCGAGTAAGGTGTCATACGAATTGGAATACTAACCCCTCGCCAATTCTGGCGACGGGGTTAGCATTCCACCCTTCTAGAGGGACACGACATGTACAGTACCTGAAACCCGGGTAAAATCAGACATAGCCTCAGCTCCACAAAATGGATGCTGCCACCACAGACACAAGTCTGCCCTCCTGCTGCTGGGAGTCCTTCCAGCTTGGGAGGTGTGGACAAAGGGTTTCCTGCCAGGGGAGGTGCGTGCACCACCCCAGACAGGATTTTGTGTATTGGTCAGGTAGGGCTTGAAAGAAACCAGACATGCCTGTGGCTCACAAGGAGCCTCGGTGCATATGCCAGTTCAAACCGGTCCTGGGGCACACCAGTCCCGGGCCTGGGGCGAGCTGGACAAAGGATTGGGGGTGTAACCACCCCCCTTCCTGGTCCCACCCTTAGGGAGGGACCTAGCAGGTAGTCCGGCCCCTAGAATCCGCTTAAAGGTAGGAGCTGTGTCCTAAGACTTCAGACATCCTGGAATCAACTTGAAACTAAGAAGAAGACGGGAACTTCGACATTCTGCTGCACAGAAGACTGAAGAAAATCTCCCCTGTGGTCAGGGAGTGACCACCTTGCTAACGCAAGCACCATCCAGCGAATCACCGTCTGCTTTGCCGCCGCCTCCCGCCGGAGCCCGAGCCCAGAGACTGACGAGACCTGGACCTCCAGACCTCTCACCGCCCGATCCACAGTCCCTGCAAAGAGGAGACCCGTGGAGGCACCGAGACACGTGGAGCCAGCCATCTTGGAACGACTACGACAAGCTGACAAGTGCAACAACCGAGGCTCCCTCCAAGTTGTGCTTTGGGTCCTGAGAAGCCCAACCCTCGAGCAGCATCTGCACCAAAGGTGAGCCCTCCAGCATCTCCACGATCTGCGTGGGGCCCTTCTGCATTTTGCCACTCGACGCGCCTAACCGGTTGCTGGCCCGCTGGCTAGTGGCCATCTTGGCGACGAAATCTACGACAAACACCGCTGGTCTGGTTGCTCCAGACTGGCCCTTGCTCCCCTCCAAAGGAGCAATCCATCTGACCTTGCTGGTCAGAACCAACAGCTGATTTCCGAATCCTCCTGCAATTGCTTTTGCCAAGGCTTGTTTGCTTCGATCAAGTCGCCGACACCGCCGACAGCGAGAGCCTGCGTGGGACAGCTCGTGAGCCGACTCCTGGACGTCGTCGACCTTCAGGGACCACGTGGCTGCGGAGACAAGCTACCCCTCATCACCTGTTTGCACCCGACATCGCCTGGTACCCACCTGGTGCCACGCTGGTCACTGGCTAGTGACTGTGAACACTGTCCCCTCTGCTTACAGGTCTTCAACATCTCCGATCCACTCTTGGATCCACTGCATCTCTTCCCGACCGACCGCCTGCAGCACTTTTGTCTACAGGCCCCACGGAACAGATAGAAGAAACCCGACGCACTTCGAGGCCTATGCACCCGCTTCCTGTGGGTGAGGTAAAGCTGGCACACCTGTGCCCAAGTGTAGTATTACATCTCTAGTGCCTGTGTTCCAAATCTTAAGTTCCTAGGTCATCCGGAAGATTCCTTTTGCAGTAACTTTGTACTTTTTACGCACCCATTGAAACCTATGGGAGCACGCGTGTGACTATTTGCTCTGCACACGCCACCCGTGGACCTCCTGGTCACTAACTGACGTTAGCTCCTTGTAGGCCCAGCGATTCTAGAGGCCTTAGGCCTTTTCCCTTTTCTGTTCGTGGTACTTATACCACTATTTTAGTATATGGTTTGAGTGGCCACCAGGGCCTATCCATATAAAGTGCAACTTCTGTGTATTCTGTGATAATCTTGTTTGACGATTTGTGCTCCTGTGCTCATAAAGAGACTAGGGGTTACTTTGAGAAATAAATACATATATATTTTGAATATATATCTGTGTGGTGTCCTTTCATTGGTATAAAAGGGGGTTGCATTTGGTAAAACAGCTGGCTTAACACGCTTCACGAGTTTAGCCTCAAAGACTGCTTAGCCTACGCTACCACTAGGGCAGCTAGTCCAAAAAGGTTGACTTACAACCACACCATAAGGGTTGCTTGGCATGGTACAAGGTGGTCACTAGAACTAGTGAACAGCATATACCAGGCCAACTTCTCACACACATGTATCCTGAAAGCCTGCACCTGCTAGAATTAGCCGCGGCGCACAGCCCTCCCCTCCTTTATTCTACCTACTGCCCTTTGACAGCAGGCTGCACCCCCCGCTACCCACAGTGCCCCGCACCGCTCGCTCCCACGCGCACATAAACAGTCACAGTGACAACGGCGAGCACAAGCCACCCAGCCAAGATGCGTGTCCCCAGACCCTCCCCCACAGGTCCCCGTGTGCCGCGCGCCCTACAAATTGAGAAGGAATATTAAGGGAAGATAAAGATCCCAATTTACCCACCAGTTTTGTGTCATGGAGTCAGGTGGCGCTGCTCGCCGCCGCTATCCGCCCTCAAGGTATGGCTGCAACGGAGGCCACACATATGCCTCCGGGGGGGGGGGGATGGGGGTGGGAAGCAAGAGGCACCGACAGCGGAACAAAGCTTTCCGGGCCAGCCTTTAATCCTGGCGCTGAGCTGGGGCCAGCGGCAGTTCTCTGGCACGCGCTCAGAGGGCGCTGCGTGCGTGCGCGCACTTGCGTGCCCCCCTCTCTTCTCACATGCAGAGAAGCACACATGAATAATTCAGTACCCATCTCCGTGGCTAATGGGCTTCTCTGGCTCTTGCCAACAGGCATCTTTTCTGCGCTCGCGGCACCCACAGAGACAATGGAGGTAAACCGGGCTCCGGACAGACGACATCGCCCACGCGGACCCGAGCTAGAAAGTAAAGGAAGAGGCTTGGGTGGAACGGCATCTCTACTGTATGACCAGGGCTTGCACATTAACAATCCGGCTATCCCGAGGTATTAAGATACAGCCTTTCTTCCAGGGAAAACATCATCTCTGGGTTCACAGCTGTGACACGAGCCCATGTGTGCCCAGTAGGACTGCAGCAATGAAGATGGAATTTGGGGTTAACCTGCTGCACTGGGTGACTGTTGTTGGTGTGACACTGGTACTTGTCCATACCTTGTGCCCAAGTGGCCCATGAAACTGAAGAACACTTGAGCTGATGGTACCCTGAATGGACTGAACACGTGGCTAGACTCGCACTTGCTAACTCCTTGCCACACTGACTACACCATCCCGAAGAAGCTGTTGTCTGGAGGCACTCTGCCCCCATGTGCTGAAGCACTGAATGTCTGCCTGTGGGGCTAACTCTCAGCGTGCCCGAATGAACCAAGCCATTACTGCCAAAAGTGCCATTAAACTGTCTAGTCCCTGCTACAAGACCTGTGCCTGGAAGGAGGACTGCATCACTGCCTCTGTGACTACCACCAAAACTCATTGGTCGAGAGAGAGAAGGTCTGCAGCAACCAAAGGTCCCACCTGCTGCAAACACCATCAAGCCTAGAATAGGGCAGCCATCCGAAGACAGCCGCTTTCACTGCCTTCTCGATACAGCCATGGAGCCTGCGGGAGCCCAACCCAAGTGAGGTAGCTGCATGACGAGCACAGTTGGCAAGCCTCAAGTAAGCACAGCCTAAGGGCAAGAGGTTGACCCATAGCCTGCAGGAGCCCAGATAACAGGTGAGAGCCTGAATGCTAATACAGCCCTAAAGTGACTAAGAACTAAAGAGGAGAGTGCTGCACCTGCACTGTTTCCTACACTTGAAAGACCTAGTATGCAAAGGGGCAGAAGGACACTAGAAAGAGGGAGAGGGAGCCAGTCTTCCTAGCTGTTTTAGACACCCTCATATTTGGAATTTGAAACCTTATATGTTAAAGAGTTGTATTGGATCTTATCGCGTAATAAAGTACTTTTCTTTTTTGCCAAGAAGCACTAGGCTAGACAACCATGTTATTGCATTGCTGAGTGTCTGTTGACATCTGTGCCTGTTGTACCCCCACAGTAACCTCCATTAGAATCCTATGATTGCTCGCCATCGCAACCACAGAGTCAAGTGATGAAGTGGTTGTACTAGGCCCAGTTTGCAGAGCCAAATTAGGACAGGCAACAGGACATTAGAAGCAAACAACTCCAGCAACCTCCAAAAAGTGTCTGGCTGTTCAACTATATTTTTTTTTTGTAGGTCTCGTCTGGCGTTAGCAGCGTGCATGCGTTGCTCTCGCCATGCGAGGGCCTTTTGAAACCGATTCAGCCAAAGCTAAACGTGCACACGTACGGATTGACAAACATGGCTGCTCTCGCCATTCAGTCAAAGCTAAACATGCATGCGTACATACGGACAGGGGACAGTCCAACGCCATCTTGTTTTTTTTTTTACTTCTGTGCCCCCTCGTGCTCTTCTGCCCAGCACTCCTCCTTCACTGTGTACGGTCGCGCACGCACACACTTCTAGACCGCTCGGGGGCTCTGGCAGTGTCTCCCTGGCCCGCTAGGCCTCACACGCTCTCCTAAGACAATGCTCCTCACATGCAGCACCTGCCTCAGGCCGCCCCCCCCCCCCTTCGCTACCTCCGCCGACGCACGGAGCGACTCACAGCCCTTCCGACTCGCTGTGTGCTGGTGGGTGGCGGCGCTGCTTCCACTGCCGCCTACTAACCTGAAGCCTGGATATGCTGCCTGCCGCCCCAGTGAGGCGTACCACCGTTTTTTCTCCTCTCCTTCACACCGCTCACCTCTCAGCGGCAACGACCAATGCATTGTTTCTTAGTTTATTTTTTTTGCCAACTTCCTCGTTATGTAGATCTTTTATCAGTTACGCAAGTCTTGCATTTAGTTTATTTGAAATGGGCATTTATGGCTTTCTGCTGTGAAATAGAACTTGTAGGCCTGCTATCCTGGTTATAGTTTGTATTTAATTGGGTTCGGGGGCTTTTCTGTAAATTGCCTTTGACGCACACACTAGAATCCCCACACGAGACTGGCTTGGCACCCGCAACCTGTCTGTAGTGCCTAACAGCTTGTGTATAGAGTATGTTGGCACGCTTTTGCCGCCTTAGGCCTTGTAAATGAGGATCCTTAGATCTGGTTTCCTAACGGTACTCATATTAGTACCGAAAAGATGAACGGCGGAGTCGCCTCCGTTGGATTCCAGCACTTCTCTTTCAATCACATACAAATGCAACACTTACACGAGTCCTCTGCGCTATCATGCTGCCTCGTTAAATATTTATCAGCCATATCTGGGGAAGAAATGTTGTGCAAAAGAACAGTGACGATGGCAATGGGGCGATGCGGTGGCTAATATATATGAAAGTTAACTGTGGATAAGAGGCGCCGCCGCTGTGTGAAATTCACCTGTGAAGACTGGTAGTAACTAAGAAACACGAGCATAAATACTTATATTTACAACGATTCGCGCAGGCCTGGCTTTTTTTCCGGTGCACATGTACTGACCAGCCACAGAGGCCCTGTTCTCCCACATGGTGGGGCCCGGCAGAAGAGAGGCCCTGTGCACCCCCACATTGTGCACCCCAAGAGGGCCTGTGTCCCCTAAGAGTCCCTGTGCACCCCCACATGGTGAGACCCAGCAGCCGAGAGGCCCAGCTCTCCAACATAAGTGAGCCAGTCTCAGGTGCGCCTGTATGGATGATAGGCCAGGCGGTGGAAGATCCTCCCGCATGGTGACACTTGGCTGAGTAATGGCCCTGTTCTCGCAAATGGCGAAACCAAATAGAAGAAGGTCTGTTCTCCCAATCTCCCCCCTGGTGGAACTTTAAACGGAGAGGACTTGTTCTACCTCCTGGCTGGGGCCGGCGGTGGAGAGGCCCTGTTCTCCCACATGCTGAGACAGGGCAGTAGGGGTCTATCCTCCCACCTGGTGGGACCCGAGGGAGAGGCCCTGTTTTCCTACATGGTAAAACAGCGGTAGAGGGTCTATTCTCCCTCAGGGTGGAGGCTGGCGTTGGAGAGGTCTGAGGCCCTGTTCTCCTCGCCGTGGTTCCTGTCGAGGGTTCCGCTGTAGCCAGGGCCTCGCGGACTGATGCTGCAGTAGGACCGAGAACTGATGGGTAAAGCGGGAGGTGTTATATGTCTGTGCAGTGGGAGGGCTGCAGACCAGAGGGAGAAACGCTGAGTGTTGGTCCGGCGGCAATGATGCGCTTTGTCCGATTGATTTTTGCTGGTCGGACTTGATCGCTTACGGCAGATTGATTGAGATGGGCCCTGGTTCCGAGGTCATTCTTAACCGGCCTTTATCAATAGCTGCTTTTCCCCACACTCGCACATCTGCCCACCATTTGTGGGCTGTGGGGGCATGGGACGTGTTCAGTGAATGAATGGCGAGGCGTCATTTAGCCAGCACCAATCCCAACAGGGCAAAACTATGCTTCATTTTAGCCCCTCTTTTGGGGGTTGGGAGTACACCCAGCAGGCCATGTTTGATTGAGGCCTTCAACATGCGTAATTCCTCGCTGTAACTCCCCCCAGAAACTCTGTAGCCTACTGCACTCCCGCGTCATATGCAGGAACATTGCCGGCTCTACCCTGCTTCGGGGACACGCAGCCGATCATGCTGCTTTAAACCTATGTAACCGTAGAAGTGTTAAGTAGGTGCGGTGTAAATGATAAAATTGGGTGAATTTGAACTGTGCATTACTATCCACATTCCTGACCTCAGCGCAGGCTCCCTTCCACTCTCCCTCCCCGAGTAGTTCAGGCAAATCACTCATTCATCTATCACCGACCACCGACCTCTCTATCCTACGGTCAGCCTTCAAGGCCTTATAAACGCGGGATATCAGACCTTAAGGAATCCGGGTCCAGCAGTAGCCACAGCGTCTGTTTCCGCCGGCTCCACAGAAAAATCTACCCAGACCTCGCGTGCCATGCGGACACCTTGGCTTATTGAAACAAGCATTAAAAATGCAATAGTTCTCGCCTTTCGTTAAGTTAAAGCCATTTGCTTTGCTATACAATACCATTAGCAAAGCAAATGGCTTTAACTTAATCAAAGGCGAGACCTATTGCATTTTCAATGCTTGCTTAAATGATGTAATTGACCCAGAATCAGAGGATGTTGAGCCAAGGCCAGAATTCAAACCTGATGCCTCATGTTCCAAAGTTGGCATCTTTAACCACTAGGTCACATCCCCTAATGTGACTCGATGCCACAACTCCCTGGGGTAATACGAGCATTACAACCACAAATATCTTCATTTAAAGTGGTTTGTGTAGTGCTTATGCCACCAAGTGTACAACAATCACAAGCATGCATTGTGAACATCTACAGCGTAATGTTACAACACCACAACGTGCCTCACTGAGACCAACCAAAGAGACAGGAATCCGTTTTGAAACAGATGTTTTAATATAGCGTGCAACATGCGGCCAGGATAGGGGCCTTGCTGGGTACCCTGTGTTCGGGGATAGTCTAGAAATTGTCTCCCTCTATTGAAGTGCTCCAGACCTATATAACTGGAGGAAAGAAAATACCCTTCGTTGTGAGAAGTTCCCGTCTGACATCCTCCTGCTTCCCTGCCTCCCAAAAACAGATTTGTTTAGTGGAGAACTTGGCCTGCTCTGAATTCCTTTTATGGAATTTGTTCCTCGCGTTTGACAGGGCATACCGAGCCCATCCCCACCTTCTGCACATCAAACCTTATGGTTAGGACATCTTGCGGGATGGCGTCCTACACCTCTAAATCTAGACAATCAAAAACAGAACTGAATATGAAAAGGGGGGGCTCTTGGCCCCCCCGCCCGCATGGCGGTGCGGCGACCGTCCTTACCTACGGGACCTCTCGGGGGTGGGGCGTGTCCTTTGGGGCACGCCCTGCCACCGATTGGTCGCCACCCTCCCTTGACCCGGATGTCGTTAATCGACATCCGGGTCGGGGGGGGGGGGGGAGGGGGGCGGGTTACGGAGGATTAAAGAAGCGGGGAGCGCCCAGGAGACCCTCTTGGTCGCTCCCCCACACAGGACGTGCCCTGGGCTCGGGGCTTCTTATTTTCCCACCCACCATCCCTGGAGTACGCGGTTGATCAGTTGCTAGTCCAATTTAGTGTGTGCATTGCTAGGATGTTGTTAGCTTAATTTTTTCAGGCGTTGTAAAGTATGACTGAAATGATTATTTTCTGATGAGGTTTTCTGTAGGACTTTTTCTCCCAGTGTAGTGCCCAATACTGTATCTGGAATGGTATGTTGATTATGATGCTTTCTCGTAGGCCTTTTTCTCCCATTGTAGTAATGGTACTGTATTATGTGTTGCTGCTGCAAATGTGTTTAGGCCTCTTTTTCCCTTTGTAGCTCTACGGTGTTATACATGATGTATGATTTAGTCAGTGTAGTTGTCCTTTAGAATTTTTTCCCATAGGTCGTCGTATTTATTAGGAATGGGGCGTGCGGTAAGGTCATGACCGGTGAGCAACTATTTTAAGGTCTGAGGGGGCGGGCATCATCCTATGGAGGTTCCCTCCCAGGGGGAGGGGACATTGGCCCCTCCTAGAACTTCAGGGGCAAGGTAACTGGTGCTTCAAAGGGGCGCGGGTTGGGGAGTCACGCTTTCCTTAGGCTGGTAGCCACCCCGCGCGCGCATACTCATGACGTCACCGGATGGCGCAGAGTAAGGGCCCTCCTTAAGTGGGTAAATGAAGTTCACGGCGTGGACCAGGTAATTACCGGGCCCGGCTGCGCATGCGCACATCTTTAGGGGAGGCGCAGCTAGTAGGACCTGACACCGGTTAGCGACCTTGCCATATGGCCCTGAAATGTTAGTATACAAAAATGCAGAGGAGGATGTTAGACTCGGTTAGGAAACAATCTGTATTAGAGTTTTTGTTAAGGATAGTCACTCACACCTGTTGACAATAATGTATCTAATGTCCTGCTGATTTTTGTATAACTGTTTATCGTGCAATCATAAAATTTATTGTTTTTAACTTAATAAATACGGCCGGGGGGTCTTGCGACCTCCCGCCTTCCAAAGATACCACGTTCTATGTTCCTGTGTCTGGGGGTGGGTGAGGTCATAGGGAGGGGGCGGCAGCCAGTCACTGACCATGCGGGAACAAGTACAAGTAGTAGGCACAAGCTCTGTGATTTTGTACCAGGATACTAGTTACCAGAAGGGAAGTACACCCCAGTGTAAGTAAATGTCTTTTGAGCTCCAGGACAGGGGTGCTTGACTGCCAACCTCCCAGCCAAGTCAGGACCGTAACTGGAGAAACCTGGAACTTTAGAAACCCTGCCCTTGAGGGAGATTCCCAGCACCTGCTGATGGGGAGCACAGGAGGTACTCCGCAGGAGGAAAAAGCCATCCAGAAAAAAACGTAGCCCGGCGGAGTGTAAAGTGTGGGAGCTTTGCAGGCAAATTCTACAAAATAATGAATGGGGACACTACGGAACCTGAAGGGAGGACCGGATTTGCATCCACAAAGGGTAGCTTCTCCCACCCTTCGAACCCTGCAGTGTACACCCACTAGTGGCTGAGAAAACAACGAGTTCACTCAGTTCATCTCATGGACCTCAGAGTTATCCAGGGTGTGCTACTACAGCACACTAATTTGGAGACCAGCATGTGGATGCTGATCAGACACCGCCTTTTAAGCACCCGGCTAGTGAATGAATGAGGTAGCATTTGTAAAGCGCCTGGTTACCCGAAGGCATCCCAGCGCTAAGAGTTACGCAGATACCCGATTCAAGACATATTAAGGGAAAAGGAGAGTTTTTAGCTGCTTATGAAAGTTCATGTAGTTTAATTGTGAACGAGTGTTTACTTTCTGATCTTGGAGCTCTTTTGGGCTGGTAGGGATGGATCATCGCACATATCATCGGGGATCCTTTTCCCGAAAGTGCTTTATGTGCAATGCACATAGCCTTAAACTGAATCCTCTCCTGAATTAGGAGCCAATGCAGGGAGGCAAGAGCAGGTATGGTTGAGAGACGTTTCGGGATATTTAGGAGCAACCGGGCTGCCCAGTTATGCACTGTCTGTAATATATTGGTTGTAGAAAGTGGGGATCCTAAATATAAAAGCATTGGCGTAGTCATGCCGTGACAAAATCAGTGCTTGAACTAGCAGCCTTATAGCCATGAAAGGTAGTAAGGGAAGGATTTTCTTGATCATCATCAGAAGGCCATAGCAGGCGGCTGCTACTTTCCGAGCTTGTTCCTTGAAGTCCAGGTTGAAGTCAAGCAAGACCCCCAGGCTTTTTATGTGCTTTTTGGGGGCAGGGGGAGGGCCCAGACAGTTAGGCCAAAAGGAGTCTATAATGAGGGGGGCAGAGTTGCCAAGGAGCATAAGCTCTGTTTTTGCCCCATTGAGATTCAGATAGGAGGTATCCATCCATCTGGCAACTTTTTCTAAGCAGGAGGTTATGCCTGGTCCAGAATTGCCATTTTTTTTCAGCGAAACGACCAATTGAGTGTCGTCCACGTAAGTGACAATCTGAACCCCAAACGGAATGACTATTTGTGCCAGGGAGCTCATGTAGATATTAAGTAAGGTGGGACTCAGTGCTGATCCCTGAGGAACTCCACATTTAAGGGGCACTTGTTTAGACGAGATTTCATCCTCAAAAACTGAAAAGAATCTGTTTTCTAGGAAAGACTGTAACCATTTAAGTGCCATTCCCGTCACTCCTACATCCTTAAGTCTACTAATCAACAACGGGTGATTAACCGTGTCAAAGGCTGTGCTCAGGTCTAATAAAATGATTGCTGCGCAGCCTCCGCTGTCAAGGATTTTTCTGATTTCCTCCACAACCGACAGGAGTGCGGTCTCTGTACCCTCCTGTGATCTGAAACCTATCTGTGAGGGGTGTAACTGGTTGTTTTTTACCAGGAATGCAAAGAGGACTGAGTTCACATGCTTCTCAGCAATTTTACTTATACCGGACTGCAAAGATATGGGTCGGTAATTTGCCCATTCTTCCGGGTCCAGACTATGTTTTTTTAACAGAGCCTTGACCATCGCCTGTTTCCACAGCGGAGGCACAATTCCAGTGAGAAGGGAGGCATTGATCAGGTCTAACATGTTTGGAGAAATAGTCTCACTGATCTTCTTTAAAATGGTAGGAGGAGCAGGGTCTATTGGGGAGCCAGATTTAAGATGATTCAAGATCTTTTGTAAGGAGGTTCGGTCCAATGGGGGGAATTCCTCCAACAGGTCCTGTTCCTTTATTGAGATGATTGAGGGAACCATCTGTTGGTCTCTTTCCAGGGGAAAGGACATATAGATGGTTTGTATTTTAGCTCAGAAAAAAATTCTGCTATCTGGTTACATCGGAGTTGAGAATAATCTGCAGTCTGTGGGGAGGCGGGGGGGTTCAAGAGCGATTTTGCAATATGGAACATTTTGTGTGGGGAATTTGCAGCAGATGTGATTCTATCTTGATAGTAGCAGCTTTGAGCAGATTTTATTTCTGATTTATAGTGTTTTATGGCTTCTCTATATTTGACTTTGTTATCGAGTGAAAAGTCCTTTCTCCACTTTCTTTCCATTAATTTGCATATTTAAGTTTCCGAAGTCCAGGGGAGTACCAAGGATTTCTATTGATTCCTGTTTTTATATGCATCTCTTTTTAGGGAAGGACGGTGTTAAGTGAGGACTCCAACCAACTGTTAAATGTATCATTTGTGATAATAGGATTTGGGTGGGATATAGGTCGTGTTCTCCAAGTTTGTCACCCATAATTCCAACGGAAGTTTTGACCAGGTGCGGATAAGCTTTTTAATTTTCACCGCTGGTGGGCTCATTTCCTGCATGACCCAGGTAAATGGGAGCAGGAAGTGATCAGACCATGGCAGTGGGTTGGGTTGAGAGGCAACCAGAGTTTGAATATTTGAAAAAATGGGATCCAGTAAATGGTTTTTGTTGTGGGTTGGACCTACTATTTTTTGATTGAGCTGAAAGGCCGCTAGCCCTTCAACAAGTTCTGATGTTTGAGAGTGTTGTGTGTTGTCAAAGTGCATATTAAAGTCTCCCAATAAGGTGAAGTTAGGCAGGGAGCTGGCAAGGTTGGCTACGAGCTCTGGCATAGTCTGACAGAATTGGCCAGCAGGGCCTGGGGGGCAATATATTAAAACACCTGACAGAGTAGAGACATGGGTTACCCTGATCGAAAACAAGATACTTTCACAGCCGGGTATGGGATTGGTGGTAAAGCGGCATTTAAATTCATCCCTGAATAATGGCAATACCCCCTCCCCGACTAGCGTCTCAGTCCAACCTCTGTATTACGTAGTTGGTTGGGAGGGCCTGTACAAGTGCATAGTCAGTCTCTTTGTTCAACCAGGTTTCCGTAAGGAATAGAATATCTGTTTTTTCATCTTGTAACTGGATATGGATTTCTAGAGCGTGCTTGGAGAGGGACCGACAGTTAAGTAGGAATATTTTAAGCTCCTTTTTATCCGGTGGGATATCGGATCTTTGAGAGGAGAGTCAGAATTTGAAACCACAGCTAAGACATTGTAAGACATTATGATCAGGATGCATAGAGTACCTGCACTTACTTTTGGGCATCTCTCTATGAAGTTTAAGCTGCTCGGAAGAATAACAGAGCCTTCCGTTGTTGGAAACGGCAGGGTTCCTGGCCCCTGGTCCTGTTCGGGCACAGACGGGCACAGACTGGCTTGCCTTAGGCGCACCAGCGGCGCGGTCGCATCATCGGCTCCTAATGAGGCCAACTGTGCGTGTCGGCGTCAGGAGCTCGAGCGCGACTTGGGCTAGAGTGCTAACCTGGGTAGGAAGTTGCCTCCCCCTGGAGCATTGAACACAGCTCCTTGATTCTACACAGTACAATTGAGGTAAGAACAGTATTAAAAGCAGATTTAAAACAATTAAAAAGCAATTTCTAAGTAGACGCTCGCAGCAGCCCTAAAGTGCTTGCCAAGTTAAAATATCGGTAAATGCGCTCAGCCTTCCTGCAGTCCAGTGCATCTACGCACTCCCTTGCTCGCTGCTCTCAGGGAGCGCTCATAAGCAGGACAGGCTTCTTCAGCGAGAGGTCTTCCCAGATAGCTCAGGAGATTTGTTGGTGAAATAGTGCTCCTCACAAGCAGCTACTCAAACAAAAGCAGACGTAAGACCCGTGAGAACATTAATCGAGTTACTTGTTTAAATAACTAATGAGACATTTTTTGGTAGATGTCGGTTTCTTACATTTTCCCATGCATATCTATGTGTAGTATATAGCGGTGAGTTGTGATTTAAGTACTTCCTTTCTTTATAAGATCAAGTGCTGTCTGGATAGCCTAATCGTTGCTTGCTATTCTGAGTTCCAAGCCCGTAACACACAACTGTCCCTGAGTAAGCCCTGGATCGCTCTGCTTCACTCTCTTGAGGATCAAGTGCTAAACCAGTTGTACTTGATGTTCAACTATCAGTTTAGTACGTCGCCCTGGGACAACAGAGGTAAAAGTCTATAATAGTCAAACGTGTTGAACAGTGAAAAAAATATATATATATTCTTGCACAGACTCTCCAAAAGACATTGTATTTGGTTTGCACTAGGCACCTTACCTACATTTACTAATTCGGCAATTTTCCAATACTTGTTTATCCAATTTTGTATAATCTGTGTATATTGCTGCTATAATCCTGTCTTGAGTTACTATATAAGATAGGAGGTCGTTCTATCTCGTCCTCCATCAACTCCATCCATTCTACTTATTCCAACGGATAACTCATGATCTTTACTTCATTTGTCCGTTGATGCATTGTTACGTTCCCCTCTCCCCACTTTTGGCATTTTGCACACCTTATCCACCTTACCAATTTTTCTAAGGGCTAACTCAGTTATTTTAACTTCGAGTTCTACATATGTATTCATATACATTATTTATTTATTTGATTCGAAATACATAAGCCTTATCTGGATAAGTTTATTGTTTTAATATGCGAGATTCACAAATCAATATAATCTGGCTTATTAGATTCACACTTGTTTTGCACAACATGGGAGATTTTCCCTTTCTATTTTTGTCCTTTCATATTGTTGTATACACTTTTCTTGGCACACGTAAACCCACTTACTCGTTAGACCATTAGCTTAGTCTCTGTAATTCCAATATATTACCCAATCCTGTGTATTGCCATTTGAACCTATTTAGATCCAGCAGTATTTTACTGCATACACACATGTATGTTATCTGTATTTGGCATCATTGACAATGTGGGTAACCAATCGATATATTTTCTTCAAAAGCCGGTCATTCCTTTTTAGTTGTATATTTTATGTATTTTACATGCATTTACGAGCAACTAAAGGTTTGACAATATATTTGTATTGTATTTTATTTTCGACTGTAAGTTGGTTTTAAAGTTACAGTTTGATATCATTACTGTTTCTATGTCTATGGCTTTCGTATTACATGATGTGGCTACGTAACGGCATTGGCACTTTAAATAACTTCATTGTATTGGCTCCGACATGTCATGTGAACAAGGCTTTGACGAGCTGAAACGCGTCATGGCGAAGAAGGAGTAAACGTTAATTTTGAGCACCTACTCTGGGTCTGTGTCCTGTTTTGTTCGGCGGATTATCATCACCGGATTGGAAATGAAGTAATATATATATATATATATATATATATATATATATATATATATATATATAGATTGCACATACTCTTTCTGGTTGGGTAAAGTCTGCATAAATAGTGTGAATTGGGTTGCTCCATTTATCAAGATACAAAACTTAGAGTAGTGCAAGTCCTGTTTGTTCCAAAACGGACTATGCACGCCGAAAACAACCCTCCAAAATGTACTAGCTCAGTTTCTGCAGCAGTGCCAAACGTGATATAATCTGGTGTTAACACGGAAACCCAATATTAATGAACTGATAAAGCCAGTACGCGGTGAGCCATAAGTGACGGAAAGAAACAGACACCCCTACGAAGGAACGCCTCATAGTAGCATTGTTTTTGCAGTATCAACATCAGGAAAAGTAAAGCCAGAGAGCAACGAAAAGGCAGACTGTGATTTAGACTCATTTGCCTTCGATTCAGCCTTGTTTTTGTTTCTATTTAAAATAATAAAAAAGCTAAATGGCAAGGGAAACTCATTTTACTCCCTCCTTCGTTTCTTTAAGACAACGAAGGGTAGGACTACAATGAAGGTTTCCCGGTCACCTAAACTGTTCTGCTATACAAACACAGAGAGGATCATATGAAAGGCAAGGGAGCCTTCAGTATGGCTCATCTTTCATTTCCAGGTAGACAAAAACAAATGGTAACAGTAAAGAGAAGCCATCGGGAGGGAAAGCGCACAAGGTAAAGAGACAAATGGGAGGGAGGAACGCAAGAGTGGCAGCAGATGGGGCTCACGAGGACCAACCAGTAAAGGGGGAAGAGTGTAGGGAGGTATGTGAGAGAGGAGGAGGACGAGGAGCACGTGGGGAAAGAGGGAGGGGAGGAACCAGAGATGTGGTGTGCAATGGTTAACAAGGAGTGCCTTGGAAAGAGGAAGAAATGCAAGAGGGTGACAAGCTGGACAACAAGGAGCGCAGCAGAAAGGAAGGAGAGGTGGCGGGAACAGAGTGATACTCACATGAGGGTGCCAGAAGGGTCCAGCAGACCTTCCAACATCATGTCAGCTGGTTGCTTGCCAGCAGCAGCTCCATCATCAGGAAAACTGAGGCACCTCACCCCTCAGAAAAGTCAATGCAAGGCGGAATATGCAAGAATTGGGTGGACAGCCATCTACTAATTCTCGGTGGATGCCCCTTTACCACTCAAAGTTTGAGCTTGATAGTTTTGCCTGAAGGTGAATAAATGTCAGTGCTGACGGTAAAAGTTCAACATGAAAAATCCCCAAAAAGATTTGGGAAGGAGATATGCATTGGATTAGACGAATGCCAGGAAAGGATTCTACTGTCTTGCCCTTCCCAGTTTTGCCCTTCTGTGATTAAAGCAGGAGTCCCACCTAGGAGGTCATCTGGAGGACATCGATCAAAACAGCAGTCAGTGATATTACCTTTAGCATTTCCTGCTGGCACCAACATTATACTGCAGCAATGCTCTTTAACACGCCTTCACCACCCACACTTCTTTCACACACCTTGCTCTGGCACGATCCCAGCTGACACTGGTGTGTCCAACATCTTTCTTCTTATTTTTTTTTTTTTCCTCATTTGCCTCTATCGCACCATTTCGCTTTTCTTACCAGCCGAAATGTCCATTACCTCATTTGCTGACATGAGTTACCAGCGGTGGAGTCACTAGGAGGCGCCCTGGAATGATAACTCACACCATCCAAGACCCAATGCACACCAATACCAGGTGGAGGAAAACCTACCACAGTGGAAAAAGGTGCTATCAGCCGAGGCGGAGAAGGGCTTAAGCATGGGACCCCTGATCTAATAGATTAAATGGAAATACTTCCATCAGCCCCAAAGAGGTGCCCAAATTTCCTGCCTACGACGGCCCTTGATTGACATATCTAAGTTTGCCACATTCTTTACAGATAATATCCAGTCTTCATAACTAGGTGGAGTCTGGGATACCCAAAGTTTGCAGATCTCTCTGCGGGCCAATAAAATACCAAATTCGCATGATTCTTATTGCCTACATTTTGAGAGTCCAGCAGCCCAAAAATGACTAGTAAAGCGCTTACCTTAACTTGAATCTTCAAAGAATCAGATAGCGCTTTACTCACGGCCATGCAAAAGAACTGGATCTTTAGGCAAAGTAAAAACACGTGGAGATAGTCTTCCTTCATGCTTCCACACTTTGGACACCCCACATCTCCTCCTCTCCCAAACTTCGATATTATAACCTCTGGGGAGACCAATAGGCCCTATGAATGGTGAAAAGATGGTTCCTTCTCAGGTATGCAGGTTTTAGTATTTTATACAAAGTACACATAGATACTTGCCATTGGTCTTCAAGTGTAGCTGACGGCAAGCATCTCCACCATAGATCGCCTGGGAGACTGAAGTTTCCATCTTCCATTTCCACCATATACCAGTACCAAAGTGCGATTTCCTTAATTGGAGACCGCCTGGAAATCAATTTCTTCTCAAATTCGTAGTCTCCAATTTTTGTGCTAGAAGCTTGAAACCAGCTTAGAACTAGGAGGTATTTGAATCTTGATATTCTTTGATCCGATTTCTGGTTGCGATCCTCCCAAGAGATCAACTGATCTTCGTATACCAATATGTTTCCAAACTACTATGCCCGCTTCCCTCAATGGTACAGCCAGCACATCTTTAGCCCATTCGGGGGAACCCGGAGAATCCCAGATAGGCGCAAAATGACTAAAATATGCCAATTTCACAGCTCTCTTAACTCTATACCATGTCTCAGCCATGCCTCGTAAAATTTTCAATCTAACTTTTTTAAAGTTTTTTGGGTCTGCGTACTTAAACATAAAACCTCCTTCCATCAGATTGTGGCTTCTCAACAGGACCTCAAAAAGTCTACCCACTTCTGAGTTAGAGGGAGTGACCAGAAGCATTCTTCCATTTTTTAACAAAAAAGACCAGGAATACAAAAGCATATTGGGTTGCGCTAGGCATCCTTTTTCCAACCTCCTTCTCAACTTCTTCCAAGAGATTCTTGGCCCCTTAGAGGCCCAGATGAAGGAGCCAATCTGACTCTGGAGTTTTAAAAACCAAGCTTTACAAAAGGGGAGAGAAATAACCCTAAAAAGAAAAGTAAACGTCGGTAGGATTACCATTTATATAAGGTTAACCCGACCAAACAGAGGGAGATGAGCCCAGTTCTTTAACAGGATAACCACTTCCTTCTTAACTATCTCAAAATGTTCTTTCGTGAGATTAGCAATGTCCTGTGTAATCTTTACCCCTAAGTATCTCATGTCCTTAGTGCATCTTATTCCATCCGCTTCTAAATTCCAAGTCATAACCTCGGTTTTTTGCTTATTAATCTTATACCCTGAGATTTTCCCAAAATCAGTAGTGATTGTTAAAAATGACTTGAGTGCACTGTGAATATCCCTAGTAAAGACCAAGATGATATCTGCATTTAGTTCAAACTTTTTACTCCAGCCATTATATTGGAATGCTAGAATTTCTGATGAACCCCTGAGCCTTCTAGCAAATGGCTCTATATATAGATCAAATAAGAGAGGACAAAAAGGACAACCCTGTCTTGTTCCCCTTGATATCTGAACTGGTTCGGTCAGGCTCCATTGACTAGAACTCTAGCAATTGGTGCAGCATAGATGCCCTCCAAAGTTCTACATATATTTGGACCAAGGTTAAGAGATTTAACTACTGCTTTTAAAAAGACCCACTTAACCCGGTCGAACGGTTTGGCAGCATCAAGTGCCATAACCGCTAAGGGGAGCTTATAGGTGGTAGCCAAGTCTATCGCCCCCAATAAGATTAAATGTCAATTCTTTGAGCGTTCTACCACAGATAAAACCATCTGACGGTCTTCCCCACGAAGTCTATAGGGCCCTGGCGAATATTTTGGCACCGATCCTGCTACCCATGTTTAATGAAATTTGTATGACCAGAGTGGGTTTTCCAGACTCAAGGAAAGAGGCCCCCATTGCTTTAATTTTGAAACCCGGTAAATCCCCCAAAAAGTGTGATTCATATAGGCCAACATCACTTTTAAACTGTGATTACAAGCTATTTGCAAAAATCATAGCAGAAAGGCTTAATGGGGTTATTCCTTTGGTTGTGCTAGTGTGTCCAACATCGCTCATAACGCTGCTCGGCTGCTTGACATGCCCTGAACCGCCATTCACCACTAACACTTCACGTGACTCACGGTGCACTTCATGGGAATGTTAGCTGAACAACCACATCCGAGCCAGTCACTGAACCTAAAGCACACGAGAAGCAGGCCTGTACGAGACTGCAAAGAAAGGTTGATCAGCGGGCATAACCTTTTCTAACATCAGTCAATGGAGTGATTATAACAACAAACAGGCTGCAAACAAGCCCAGAAATCCCTGCTCAAAGAACCAACAAAAGACCTGGTTAATCTTAACGCCTCTTAGGAATATATTCCACATTCGGCACCAGCACAGAATGCCTCATGCTTGCAGAGATATCTTTAAAAAGGTGTATTTAAGTGGACCTCCAGAGTAGAGAAAAAAAACTGTTGTCTTTGCCCAGTCCTGTGCATCTAAAACACCAACAAGAATTATAGAATGTTTCATGGTGTGATTCATAGGATGGCCCCTTTAAGCTTCTTACAAATGTGTGTACTGTATGGGCTACCCTCACAACCCTGAGCACATGCATCATCAGCGCCCTGAGCATTACCCCAAAACATCAAGCCTGTTTCCATTGCAAGCAACTGCTGCGGTTTGCTCCTCCCTTTCCTGAGCAACACAATCAAAATGCCACTCTCCAGTACTTTCCAATCAGCACGCGCTGGTCACAGACAGGTTGCACCAAGCAACAACCTTCTCATTCAAACACTTATGTAAATTTAGGAGTAAGGGCGAGATCAAAGTGCCTCAATATGCTATCCGCTACATAAATGCACACAACACGATTTACTATAACAGTCTAGATACATTTATAACCTTTCTGCGGTAGGTAAGGATAGAAGATGTTCTAAGAACACTGCACAGAAATCAAAAGAGAAAGCTAATAGGGTGAAACAAAATCACTCTAGTTTGGAATAATCCGCAACTTAATGTTTCAAGGACTTGAACAATTTTATCATAAACCAACTATAAAAAAAGTCCTATTGTTCTCATTGGTGTAAATTTAGTGTAAATAACTAGTTTCAGTTATAATCTTCGGGAGCAGAATAAATGAAGTCCAGTGGCATTACAAGGGTGCAAGCAGCGAAATCAAATCAGGGAAATTGGGTCCTCAGCCATACTTGGAATTAAGTGGCCCTTCACTTCCCTGGGAGTGCTGCAACATCCAACTTATGGTGCAATGGGCCCAAACACCTCTGGAGACCAGTGCGACAGCCTTACCCGGGCAGCAGGAGAGACTGCAGGTTTATGTAGATATGGCTTTTGGTGTGGTGACTAGTCAGTTGGGTAAGCAACTAGATGGTGATTTGGATAAATGAATGTCCTTTTCGAGCATTGTTTCAGGAAACACTAACAGTAAAGAATAAGAGGTTATTGCCGATGAGGAGGCGTATTGGTTAGCTGGAGATTCAGCTCAACGAGAAGACAGAAGTAAACAAGTGACTCAAACGAGAAACCATATGACAGAGTCAGAGGGATTAAAAGAAAGGTCCAGCAAGCAAAAAGATATGTTCAAGAAAGGTGGGAAAAAAGGGGGGTTGATGGGTGGTCACACTTTTGCTTTGTGTAATTAATCATCCAGGAGTGGGGATGTGATCTTGACCTGTTCCTCCAAGTTTGAGACAGGTTTAGATGTGAAGGAGGTTGAATCGAAGAGAAGAAAGACAGACAAAAGAATGATAATGGTCTTAAGTGTTTGACAGACCCATTAGGGGAAGACAAGTTTGATCTATTATTAATACAGCATCACTTATCCGCAAAGTGGACACCATTCCAGCTATGTTACAGACTACGTGGAGTACCGTATTAAGCGAGAGATGCCTAAGGAGGTCAGGACAAGTTTATGATCTGAGTACATCAGACCAACTTTGATAAATAACGTGGTTGCCATAATAAAATCGGACACTAAAGTCTTGGCAATCTTGAGTAAGTCATGAACAGACACAAAAGGTTAAACAGATGCCAGGGCAAACTTTGCGTGTTGGGCAACACACATATGGTGCCATAAATATAGAAAAAAGAAAGAGGATCCTGATGAGAACTGATCAGTAATTTTTAGATCGTGCCACAAATGAGGGTGGTATATTAACAAATGCATGTTGTTTTGAGAACAATTTATAAAGGAGATGTTGATGGAAGTGGAAGCTTTTAATTCACTTCCGGAAGAGAACAGTGTTCAGTTATAAGGATTTTGGCTGGATCAGGAGAAAGTGGAGTCGATTTCCTAGCCAAGGTATCAGCTGTGCATCTTTTATGAGTGGGAACAGACTTCAGATTTCAACAAGGACTAACAGAATCCCACACAGGCAGAAGAATCAAGCACGAGGTGCTGGGGGGTAGATTAGAGTCAGAGGGGCAGTTGTATTAACATTATGAACAGCAATTTCCCAATTGCGATTATCTCCAAATCACAATTAGGAAATCACTACCCCCAAGGTACGTAAAAAAAATTTAACTAGCAATTTCTAGCAGGTTGCAAATCGACCTACCTCATGAATAATAATGAGGTAGGTCGCAATTTTAGTAATGACAGCCATCACAGGGATTGTGGCCTGCTGGGGTCTGCAGACCACCATGCCTGTGATTGCATATTAATCAAGCAATTTATTGTGCGTTTTTTAATGCAACCCATTTTCCTTAAAGGAAAGCGGGATGTGTTTAAAACAAAAGAAAGAGCAACTTTTAAGGTTCGTTTTTTAGGAGTACCCAGTGGTCTGTGGGACCACTGCCTGAGCTTAAAAAATATTTTTTTTTACATTCTCAAAGGGGAATGAGATCCACGGGAACCTCTTCCCATTTGCGAATTGGTTACCACCACTTTTGAATTGAGAGTAAAGAATTGATGTTTTACAATCGAAATTCAGTCGCAAAACATTAATACATACTACTGCGAATCGGTATTTGGAAGGGACGCCCTAAACACATCACTTACAGATACGGATTCGGCAACAAGCTATGAATCGCAATTTCTATTGTACATTAAAATACTATCTTTTGCAGCCGCAAAAGGATAGTTTCTGTGAATTGGGCCGTTTGTGACCTCAAAAAACCTTTGTAATAGGTCCTAGAATCTCAACCTGTATGTTTAAGAAATTCTATTTCATTCCCTGAAGAGACGGATTTACCCAGTTCCTACACCACTGGAAGGTGACGAGTCAACAACCATGGATTATAAAGACTGTACAAGGGTATGAAATAGAGTCTGTTCAGAAATCAGTGCAGCAAAAAGAACAGAACGACAAAGAGACCGATTTCTTCCAAGAGGGCAGAAAATCCAGGCACTAGTCACTAGTCCAACTTTGAGGAGATGGGTAAAGGATGTTATGAAGAGGGGATTGAGGTTTGAATTTTTGGAGCCCAATCAGCATATGGGGGCGATGGCCTCAGAGTAGAGTAGGAGGAGGTTTAAATGATATTTTAAGGTCTGTTTAATTAACCTTTACGGAAGTTTTAATTTTAGCCTATAGAGTGCGTGGAAAATGATTCGGTGAGGCTTTGTACGTATATAATGTTAGCCTCAGTGCCTTGCCATAAAACACTGATTTTCCACAGCCTGGTGAATAGACTTAACTAAAGACATGGGAGGCTGAGAAAAAAAACCTTTTCTAGCTTTATTACATAGCAGTTTCAATTGAAATGAACACGATATTTTCTTGACTCTTCTGTTCAAGCAGACCACGAGAATGCGAGATTTAAAGAACAGTGGATGAACTATTTTGCTGGATTATTTGCAGCAGAAAAAGAAGGAAGGTTGCTGTTGGCTTCAGGGTTTTATACAAGTTCAGGAATGCTTTAAACATTTGCATATTCGGACTCTGTGTTTGTGGGTATTGGAGCAATAGAGGAGAGATGCATAAGATTAGCATCTCGGCCTCCAATAAAATCATGATTTACTACCTACCAGGCTGTGGAAAATTCTGCATTATAAATGACGCTCACGGAAATACCGAAAGTGGCAGGGCGGAGGGTTTATACCAGGCATTGATGGGAATACAGAAAGTTGGGTATTATTCCTGGCGTTCACATCAACATACTGCACTTCTATTTCATTATTTATTACAAGTTATTAAAATGTCTGACGATATTTACCTATGCAATACTTCTTATAACAGAGAATTCACAAACAGCTCTGTACCCAGCTTCTATTATACTACTTCTTGCACAACAACAGATTAAAGTGTGATTGACAACGAAACGAATGCTTACAGCACATCATCGCCAATCTGATAAGAGCTGGCCCACAGCACGAAGAGGGTGGCATTGCCATAGCCCACAACCAGGAGGTGGCTGCAAAGAGCATGAGACTGATGCTCTGTCCAGCCAGCAACAAAACTACAGAGGATCCAGGAGGGGGCATGAAGGTTAGAATGCCAACCAAAGATGTGTTTGTATTCATCTGTTCGCATAAACACACTTGCTTGGAAGTCCAAGGCAGGGGTGTCCACTGTAGGCCTTGGAGGGGCAGGTCCATGTCAGATTTTCAGGATCTTCACATAGGAATTTACATACAACGAACCTAAATGGAAATTGATGACAGTTCTTGTCAAAGTCTGACTCAGTTACAGCACCTCAGAAACTACACTTGAATAAAGTTAATGGTGTTTAGAACAAGAGTTTATTTTAATATATTTTCCATAAAGGCACATAGGCAGGGAATCACTGGTTGATACTCTGGATAACAGTCAACTGCAAGATGCATCTTGTACAAATTCACTCCGGCCCAGGTGGCCTTTTTTTCCTGCTTCAAAGACCTGTAGAAAAGCTTTCAAAATTTGTTTCACCTACAATGGTCTGAAAGATGCAATTCCTATAACATCAGTTTTACAAAACAGTGTTGTGTTTAACCAGAATTTCCCTGTAAAGAAGGACAATGGAACAATGACTTACTCCAACATCCAGGTTACTTGAGGAAAGATCTTTGGAAAACATGTAGTATTTCTCTTATCCTATTGTTTCCCTTTAAATAGTCCCCTGTAAACCACTACAGCAAAACAGATTTTTTTTATGGCCACGCTAAAAGCAGAATGCACTGGTTGACAATGTCGAAACCTATTGATACAGGATCCCCTGCATCTGGCACAGTTCTACAGCGCCACTCGAAAGAAGGACTATCCCCGTAAAATATACCTTGGTGAATTCTAGGCTCTTCTCTTCTTTACAAATGAGGTGCCATGTAGTTCCTATAAACCTATATAGGAACAGTGCGTTTAGACAACATACACTGTAGGATTGGTGTCCGGACTGATTCTAGACACCCCCACCGGGTATGTTAGCCTGTGTACCAGTTAGCTCACAGTGCCACTAGAAACCTCTCTTACCAAGGAGAGAATAGTTCTTGGCAACTATGGAACATGACAACCCTGATCCCTCAGGATCGTGGAAACCGTGGGATACTTTTCGCTCAGTCACTCGTGCTCACTTTGTCTCAGAGACATACACAGAATAAACGATGGGGATGTTTTCTAATAAACATTTATTGAACCCGCATCATTCTAGTGTTAAATAGGTGTGCTGAAACAACCATTAGACAGAAACAGATATAAATGATTAGAAGCACTAATAGAGTAAAAGGATGGTAGATTTCTACCATCGTGCTAAAACAATGAATACAGGCAAGTATATAAAATACATGACAGTAATAATGCCAAAACAATCAATACAGTCAGGTATTAAAATGCCTGACAGTAAAATGCGTACTCCTACAATGTGCTCTTAACTAGATGTACCTAAGTGTACCTAGCATGTTTGTAGGTGTAGAGCCAAGAATCCCTCTAGGATAAAGTCAACCTTGAAGTGAGAGACTGTGGGACCCCCGTCTGGGTCTTGAGATGGACACCCCGCGAGGGATGTCAGACCACTACGAGCTGGAGTATCTGTGTGCAGGAACCTTAGCATCTCGCGTCAGTTTGTCAGCAAGGAAGTCCTTTTCTCCTCTGACTACCTCAGCAAGATATGGCGTTTATATACACAAAGTGGTACCCTCAGTGGTTCTTCCTTGTTGTGTCATGTCTGACTTAGGAAGACGGAAGGAATGACCCTTTTACATAGTTATTATGCAGGAGATGGCAGTCCTGCTGAGATTCCAAGAATCCAGATGCATAATGGATGAGGCTAGTATTCAGGTAAAACCCTATGTCCTGTAAGCAGTATTGTAACTAGGTAAAAAGTCAGTACCAAGAACCGTTATGTAGTGTAATGGTAGGGGAGAATATAGGTGAAAGGTTAGGTGACTACCTGAGCCTATATTGGGGTACTTATATGAAACATAACAGAGGTAGCCCACTCTTTCTAGCGCAATCCAAAACTGGCTGGTCATGTTAATTCCATCTTCAAAACAGCACAAGCTAAGTGAGGGGGGGGGGGGCGCTCTGAAGGCTTTAGCCAGGGGCTCCGTTTCACCCAATTCTTGGAATGGAGGTCTGAGAGCCACTTCCTGAGTACCTTACATTGAAAGTCTCTACCCTGGTGGCAGTGCTCATCTTGAGACAGAAGGTAGGTCTGCAATCATACAGGACATCTAGTCTCTGCACTTTCTGCACTGGTTCCACTTGAGAGGAAGTATGGTCCAGTTTATATTTCACCAAACATCAGAACTTCTGTTTCGAACCCCCTCCAGGGCAGGTATTTTCCTCAGCCTGATATCAATGTCATACGCAACGCAGTCTCATACGTGCAAGTCCTAGAGAGATGAAAATAACCTGCTGCTTCAGAAGTCACAAGTGAACATCTCACACACTGGCTTTCTGAGCCCCACCCCCAGACTCACAACTTCTGACCTGGTTTTATGAACGAGGAGCAGTCCAGAAATAAATCCCAGTGCCACTGTCCAGCTAGGGCTAACCTATGGCAGTATAAAGGAGTCTGAGTTGATCAGGTGAAAGAAGAGGTGTACAACTTTGAACAAATGTTCCAATTTGGCAGACAAAATGGTCGTGTTAAATTACTAAACATCTGTAGATCGTCTTCAGAACAACAAGGGGTGTTGTGGATAGGGGCAGATATCTGAAGCAGAAATGGGAAGTAATATAAGACAGCAAAACGATGCAAGTTTCACACTCGCTACATTAAAGTAAACTGCAATCTCCCATTTTCTTATTGTGACACCACCCCCGAGTGAGAGGACATGCTGAATTCAACCTCAGCCTGCTTTAAAATCATATCAGATTCACAGACGTCCAGGATGATGCAAACTACTCTTAAGATGTCACGCTTTGAGGAGCTAGGACTGTGCACAACACAGACCAAGCCAACTCCAGGGAAAGGCATCTGCCCAGGCGTTACCTGCGGACTGCCCTAGCAAGCAGCCACGGGTGCAAAGGACGCCCTCCCTGCAGGGCACTGGAAGCAATCTACACGCCAGAAACAATTACATTAAAAACACTTCTTGCACTAGCAATAAATGGAGAGTGGAGGAGGCAGCTGGAGGGGTCATGTGAACTGGGCGAATCCCAAGGAGGACACTGAATGGCTGCAATGACAGATCACTCTATATACTATTGCTCTGAAGGAATGAATGCATTTTATTCTACAACATTGACTGCTTTTGAAGACCTGCCCCCTCTCCTTTTCCATCCCTCCGACCCTTCTGCGCAGCCTTGAGGTGCATGGGTCAGTACTCTTCTTCCTACACCTCCAGCCCACCATCCCCGATGTATGACCTGCCCTCCCGCCTCTCGCCGCCCCTGCAGCACTCTAGCCGCACCGCTGGGCTGGCACTCTGGAAAAGCGAGGAGAAAGGCACAGTTCCTACCCAGTCCTGGACAATCGCCAACAATGGACGTCCCAGGGAGTCCCTTTGACGGCTGAAGTCACCTTGAGACTATTTCCACATTTACCAGCCTTCAGTCAACATACATGCAAGGAGCACAGACCGTACACAAGATGGCCTTTAGGCGCTCCCGCTATGCGGACACGTGGAAGAACGCTTTCACAGAGACAGCGCGACTTTCCCAGGCACAGAATGCGTTCAAGTGTGGAGGGCAGGATGAGGAGTCATGGCCCCTGGCTTCAGAGTCTGCAGCTTCTCGTCTGCAGGGACGAGGCGGCCCTGAAATCCGGCAGCACAAGGAACGAACACTTGCAGGAGTCGAGTTACACTTCTGAAAGAGGACAGAGATGCGATTTCTCACAGTGGAGAGAAGGCCGTGGAGATCACGAGAGTCGAGATTAGCCTTTATATGCAAGAAAAAAAGCGTAGCGCGTATCCAGCACCCGTAATGACAAAGAAAGGCCGCGGCATTCTATTCCACTTAACTTCGTGCCCTAGTTAAATGTTCTTGTAAAATGTCAGATTAGGCGTATCACCGAGGCAGAGCGGATGCCAGATAAGCCTCTCTCACTGCAGAGCACGCGGCCCTGGGCCTGCCAGCTCACAATGTTAACACACCACAGGGCAGCATTTATTACAAACCCGTAGCCAGCAACCCCCGTGGGGAGGAGGGGGAGAGAGGTCCAGTCTCTGAATAAAAGGGATCATACGGCTCTAGGGCGGGGGCTCACTTCGGGTGGGAGGGTCGTATATGCAAGTATATTATGGTTTAAAAAGCACCTGCCACCACGTTCCTGGCCTCCAGCAATTTTCAGGCAACAATAAAAATGTCAAGATAACTCCGGTGATCAATGTTCTTCCTAGAGAGAGATCGGAGGCTTGTTTGGTGGATGTATTGACTCATGGTAAGGTAGCGCGGTGGGTTAATATGCCTGCTACAAAGAACGTGTACTATGCAGATCACAAAGTGCACACAATGTAAACAGGTCAATGGGTTACTGATTTTCTCTGAGATCCTTTTGTTGCTGTAAGTTAAAATCCTAAAATAGAACAGTGAGCTATTAGTCTAAACTGTCTACCAGCATGGATGACATGTGTTCCTACACATTGTAGTCATCTGTCGCACCTAATATTTCCTATACACTAATTTACACACCTATGATGGATCATCTCTGTAAAGTGTGTGTGAGATGAAAAGTACTCTGACACCCTACACTGGTATGAGTGGCGCCATTAAACTAATTAAATGCATCTGAGAGAGAGTGGTTATGGAGACTTGAGGGGCGCTGTTAAAGGGTGGTAGTGAGGGAATTTATGACGGAGGTGGTCATTGGGGACCACCAACAAATATTGTCGCACAGGGCACCACCAGCGCTAAAGCCGGCCCTGGCTGGGAGTTCGACCTACTACTGACTTGACTTGGCCGGACTTTGCTGTTAAGACTGTCATCGCAGTGACTGGTTTCTGCAAGGCTCTCCGAAGGCAAAGGGGACATTTTGAGCAGACATCAGAGTAGGTGTATGAAACACTTGCCAGTTTGCAGGTGACACCGTGTCCTCTGTAGACACAGGATTACCGAAGGCACAGGTTGGGAGTCGCAGGAAGTGATTTGGGTCACTTAATTGTTAATGAAACTATTGCAGTGATCAATGTTTTTCTATATTTTGTTGCAAGAAAATAATATGCTTTTTGTAACGGCAGGAAAAAGTGCATGAATTTTCATCCTCTGACATGGTTTTTTAAACCAGACAATCATGTGTTTAACTATGTGCGCCTGAGTGAATCTAACACTGGCATTTAATTAAAAACAAGCATTTAAAATGCAACGGTCTCGGCAATATTATAGGTAGAGCTATTGGTATTGCTCATTATTTTTTTTATAATTTTTGTATCCCTAAATAAATGGCATTGTCATTTCTATTGGCATTAGCTTTTTTTTGCATATGTGATAACTATTGCATTAGCAGAGAGAGAGTGAGGTAGTGAGAGAGAGTGAGGTATTGAAATAGAGAGTGAGGTAGTGAGAGAGAGTGAGGTAGATAGAGAGTGAGGTGGTGAGATAGAGAGAGTGAGGTAGTGAGAGAGTGAGGTAGTGAAAGAGTGAGGTAGTGAGGGAGAGGGATGTTGTGAGGTAGTGATATATAAGCATAGAGTGATGTTGTGATGTAGTGAGATAGAGAGAGAGGTAGTGAAAGAGAGTGAAAGTGAGTTAGTGAGATAGAAAGTGAGGTAGTGAGATAGAGAGTGATTGAGGTAGTGAGTGAGAGAGAGTGAAGTTGTGAGGTTGTGAGCTAGAGAGTGAGGTAGTGATGTTTTGAGAGAGAGAAGTTGTGAGATAGTGAGGTAGTGAGATAGAGTGGAGTAGTGAGGTAGAAAGAGTTATGGAAAACACAAATTATCTAAGGTGAAGATAAATATAAACGGGACCTGCAGCGGGGACTTAGATGGCCATAAGGATTTTTAACGTAGTTGTTGACGACTTAATCAGTATTGTAGAGCACGTCATCTGAGTTCACGTATCTGCATGTATAGCGCCAAAGAACATTCTTGAAGTGTTCGCAGAGAACAGCGCTTCTTCGTTCAAGACCTCTTTAAAGTTATTTATGTGGCAGCCGGGAAAACGCGCTTTTGAGCATGTTCTATTTGTGTTTATATTTACTGCACTCAGATTGTCATCTGCCATTTTGCAACAGTAAATGAAAAATAAACAAATCTTTAGCTGTGTCATTTCCATGAAGTCAAAAGGTTGCACAGGCACTAGGGTAACCAGATCTTGAGAACCAAAAACCGGGACATTTGGGAAAAATAGGACTACAATTTTTCATCCACGTAATGGCGCAGAATGACAGCTGTCATCAACATAGGATCACAGAAAATGTATTAAGAAAGTAAATAAAATGTATTTTTTACTACCAAAATCATACCTATTAATTACATTGCTTGCTTACAACCCTTGCAAACTAGCAAAGCTTTAGAACATCCAAAAAGCCTCTCACTGTTTCCAGTCAACTGCCTCTAAAAACCGGGACATGAGCCAATATTGCCGAAATCTGCCGGGGCAGCTGGTGAAAACCCGGGACTGTCCAGGCAAATCCGGGACGTCTGGTCACCCTAACAGGCACCCAAAAGGCATGAACTAATTGGCTTTGCCAACACTTTAAGACACTGGTAAATTTGATTAGCTGATGTAAGGTGTGCACTGTTGTTGCCTATTCTGTACCTTTGTTAGACAGAGAACCGTGTTATAAAATGTGGAAAAATATTTCTATTTTGCAAAAGCCAAAACGATTGTCAATTGCATTCTTATTAGTCTTTCCGCGTCATAGTTATGGCGGAACCTGTTTCCTGAGACGCTGTTGGGTGTTGTACCTTCATATGCTGTTTCTTAAGATGGCCACCGCGCTGTTGACTTTAGTCTGTGATAGAGGGTGGGGCGGGGGTTACACGCATCTACGGCGTGTCAGCTGAGGGAAGGCTGGACTGCAAGTCCCATCAGTCTTTTATTTCCGGCAACTTGTGAAGCCTTAGACCAACCAGAAGGCTCGGCCAGGAGTGGGGAAATACAAAGTCTTCGCATCAGTGGAGTTGAAAATTAGGGAGTTATGAGCGTTATTATTGCTGACACTGTTTATTTCCGGTGGAGACTGGAATATACTACCCTTTGAAGAAGTAAGGAACTGACACACGGATATGAACCGCAGTTAGGGGGATCTTACGGTCAGATACAGGAGCCGCCTAGTACAAAGAGGTAGGAATCGCAAAGATGGAAAAGAAAACGATTAGGCAGATTCTCGGTATCTGAGGAACGGGGCTAAAACGGGCACCAAAACAGACTGCTGTGTTGTTAAGAAAAGAAGGTGGCTTAATTAATTCCCAGTGGACGAAGCACTTGCAGAGAGTTCGACGTGGCACACTTTCACAAGTTCTCTGAGAAGGCTGACGATTGTCCACGTTAAACTTTAACAAGCACACCACTGCCTTTCTCCGAGGCGAAGCAGAAATGCCTCGGAGAAACGCAGCGGTGGTTTCAGATTCGGGGGCGTGGCTAAAAAGTGGAAAGAACAGCACGGAACATGCCCCCGAATCTGAAAAAGACGGAGCCTATTTGGAGGGACGGCTCTCTCCTCCAATGGCTGGCCTCCGTTTAGGAAGCCAGCCAATGGAGGAGAGGCAAAAAGAGAGGCGGGCTAAAGAGCCACTCTCAGAAACATTAAATCTCCGACTTCCGGTTCTGCCTTCGGCAGACCGGACGGTCCTCGACCTAAAAACTGCTCACTCCTTCACCGTGTTCAATGGCTTCAGGATTGTATAGTCATTGAGCCCATCCTTCAACCCTCTCTTGCTCCGGAGTATGCTTGCTTACTGGTCCATGTTCAATGCAGGTCTGAATCATTCACTGCTTTGGTAATACGCATATCGCCAACCGATAAGTCAGTCTGTACATGTGGTGCCCAGATCAGGCATGCCATTCCATAGTGCAATGAAAACACAGCCTAACGGTTGCAAAAGGGTATAAATCTCTCTTAGTGACCAATGACATGCTACTGAATCTCCCGAAGCCCATGCCACATTGAGCAAGTAGTTTAAGATCACTTAGATATGATCATGTTATGCTAATTCATGTTTTTAAAAGCGCTACCTCCATACCCAGGTGTTTAGCACCTAATAGTTACGACTTAAGGCCTAAAATGGTATCTCTCTTTAGCATGTGAGTGCACAGGGTTGCTAGTTGCATTGCTACCACTTTGATTTCTTTTTCATATCTGCATCCCACTGCACTCTCGTCTCTAAAATGTGCATTTCCCTGAAGAGCTATATTTGAGCACAAGTTGGAGCCGGACTCGTCTCTGTTCACTTCTCCGCAACTCACCGCTGATGATTAATAGCGATTACAAACTAACATGCTGGATCCCTAATGCAATTTGTGGTTGGAATCTGCTATGCATATTTCCCTTCTTTCCAGGCACCGGTGACCAAAAATGACTGGTATCTGTTTGTAGCTACGATGGGTAATTCGAAATCCCTCAAGTAAAATTAGGTATTTATACTGAAACAATCAGATTTACATAAAGCAAAATTAATTACCTCTAAGTGCTCGAGAACAAAGAGCTTGAATACAATTTCATATGTAATTATAACTAGTGATCCTTTTTTTAATGCAAATATTGGGGGGGGGGGGGAGGGAAAGTTTAAAGATGGAATAGTGCGTTCGCTTTCAATAGCCCATCAGCTCCTTCTTCAAATGCAGCGGTTTGCAACTAAGAAGTAAGGCAGCAACCACAACATAATCTCTCCAAGAAACACTCATTTTCAGGCATGGACTGCGGAGCACACAGGCAAACTCCTCTGGCTCGTCCATCCATGCACATATCGCTCCACACGGACCTATAACCGGAACTAGCCATCCTCTATTCAATATAACCCACCATTAAACAAACAGTCGTTTATTCCAGCCTCCTAGGCCCACATCCAGTAGAACTCACCTCTAAACAAGAAAAAACACTATCAAATACACTCTCAACAAACGACTTTGATTCAGTTCAACATGAACTCCAGAACCAGAAAAGGAGCGCAGATCTGAAATCACTACAGGATCATAGTAATGACTTATTTACCCATTACTGCCCGAGCACTTGGCCAACACAAACGAGTTAAAAAAAAAAACACAATCCCAACTCCATCAAGGGGACAGGAACTAATTGAATCCTTTTTTAATTCAAAATGGAAATGTTACAACCCCAAAAGAAATTGCAAGATAAATACGTGATTCAGAAAAATCTATCCTAAATTCAAATTCCCATATCCTTGGGATACCACAACATTAGCAAACCCCGCCTTAGCTTATGGTTAAATTCAAGCTTTCCCTTTAACAGCCCACTCTGCTATTGTTCATTCCAATCTTAGTCACTGATAAAATAATGAGACGCAGGCATTATTTACATAGCCATATTATGTCCGAATGGAGGCCTCAGGATCTGTGGAGCCTCGCAAAATTCCGCTTGTCAGAATATATATATTTTTTTTACAGGGAGAGGGGGATGATTTTAGCTGAATACATTTCCCACCGCTGCATGGTCTGTCTTGTACTGAACTTCACAGCCCACTTTTGAACATTCATTTTTCGGGTTTCAAACCGTGTTATGCTGCTCAATTAGCTGCAGCTCTCCCGGTTTCAATGGTCAACTAACCGGTTCTTCTCTGTACTTTCACCAGCCAGTCTCCGCCGCCAGGGGGCAGGCAAGGCGGCCCTGAACCCAGGCAGCGAGCTGAAAAGAGAAGCAATGTCCCAGAATGGCGAAAGCAGCTCTTGCAGCTACTCCGATGCCATCATGGGTCACACAGCAAAAGGTTGGGGGCGAGTCGGAGTAAGGGAGAGAGTGAAGCAAGCAAGCTCAATTGACACATTGAGAGTTTGAAGGTGTTGCCCCCCTAAGGAAAGCTCATTTTGATAAAGAATTGTATGATAAAGCAATAAGGTTTACAAGACAATTCTGAAGGTGTAGTTTTGAATATTGAAAAAACCCAAAAGAGAGTCCCATAGGTTATATTAATAATTATTGTAACAATTATTACCTGCTCATGTCTGGAATACCACTGTAGCCTGAAAATGCGCTACATTTAATAGCATTATAAAATAGAGGTGGGCGAGGGACTGAAGGCTCAAGCCAGATGCCCTGAGGTCCAAAACTAACCGAGCCTTCATGTAGCATCGACCTGCCACCTCTCAGTCTATCTTTATGAGCCAAGAATTAAAGACTAAGCATTAACCTTAGATAGAAAATGAAAGAAAGAGATACATAGTGGCTGAATTGAAAAGTGTGAAACCAGATAATCAGGGGCTAATCCCAGCTTCCCACTTCACCAAACTGTGTTATCATATTCAAATATTTTATTTCAGACACCCTCCTTTTTAGGTCTCGCCTAGCGAAAGCAGCGAAGCGCTGCTCTCGCTATTACGAGTACCTTTTGGAATCGATTCTGTGACGGGCTTGCATGCACGCATCTGCATGGACAAACATGGCTGCTCTTGCCATTTGTCCATAGCAGACCACATGCGCGTGTCCGTAGTGACTATGGATAGCCCAACGCCATTTTGCATTTTGGTGCCCTAGCAACGGAAATGCTTTTTCCTGTACAGCGTGTGAGTGCACGCCCCCCGGACCCTCCCCCTGACACTCCGTCCCTCCTCTCCCCGATCCCTGCCTCTGACACACTCTGTCCAGTGCCCGCTTTTTCCTGTACGGTGTGTGAGTGCACGCCCACCTGGACCCTCCCCCTGATCCTCCGTCACTCCTCTCCCCCCGATCCATGCCTCTTATGTGAGCTCACTTCCTGCAGCTCGGGACTATTTCTGGTGCAGACTGTGCATGTGCGGAGCTAAGCGGCTCTTGTGAGTGCGTGTGCACCAGCAGGTAGGGTGCGTGTGCTGCAGGTGGGGCGTGCAAGCAGGGGCGGGGGTGAAGTGTGTACGCATGGGCTCATGGTACCCCTGTGCATTGCTCCCACGTGGGGGGGTTTGAGGGGCACGAGGGCCGTCACAGAGCTGGGGCGGGGGCTGTGGTGCCTCTCGTGCATGCACACTGCTCGACGTGTCCCTCGAGGCCGAGTGGGACAAGGAGTGGGCGGAGCATACCTCATGCACTGCGCGAGGGGGCGGGGCCCTGGAACACAACTTAAGGGCCCCCGTCGTGCAGGCATGGGGTTCGACCCCTCCCACATAAAATCACTGAAGGCTCGCTTGCACATGGAGCTATGGGCCTTCACTCTTGTAAAAGGGGTGGGCTTCACTCTTGTGACAGCTGGACGGCTGTGGGCTTCACTCTTGTGACAGATGGAGGGCTGTGGGCTGTACTCTTGTGACAGCTGGAGGGCTGTAGGCTTCACTGTTACTAGGGACCAAGTTGTACAAAGAGTATTTTTTTCACAAGCGCAAGATCTGTGGTGCATAAATTGACATGGTCTGCCAATTCATAAGCTCAATTTGAAATGTGATAGGGCACCAAGTACCCCTGTCAGGTATGCGAGCATACATTAATAAAGGTGAATTAAAAGTGATAATGTGAGTCGCGAATGGCTTCGCGACTCGGGTCAACATTGCAATTCATTGCAAATCACAACGAGCATTGAAAATGCAATAGGTCTCGCCTTTAAGTTAAAGCCATTTGCTTATGGTATTGTATAACAAAGCAAATGGCTTTAACTTAATTGAGGGCGAGGCCTATCGCATTTTCAAAGCTTGTTCTTCATTATCACATATGACAGCATCTTCCAATATGGAAGTTCAGTACCGGGGTTGTATAAAAACCTCTCGTGTATAATTTGATAGACTTCATAGTTCCACTATGTATGATAAGAATCTTGAGTACATGTAGGGTTCAATTGACTACTGATCGGCATTAGTTTACAAATGGTATTTTTGTAACCTGATCTACGAATGTGAAACCCTCTCGCCTTTGGGACCTTATATGTATTTAGCTACGCAGCACATTAGCCCGGGTGCTGAAACACCTACTGTTCTTTAACATGGAGGGAAAGTAAGCACCAAACTGCATGACACGCCAGGTATGGGAACACATGGAGAGAAATATTGCCTTTCAGTGAGAAATGGTATAGTCCAAAGCTCTGTTTTTAATATAAAAGTAGGGCCTTCGGTTGTCTTTTCAGTGAAAATACAAGATTTGGAAAAAATATTTTTGTCTACAGGTGCTTGTCGAAGACAATTTCTATGAACTGGGGTCTAGAGAACGCTAAAATGATTCTGGTATTTTACTGACCTCTGCTTGTCGTTTTCTATCAAGAAAGTGAAATAGAGGCATTTGCCAGAAAAATTTAAAAAAATAAAGTCCCGCAGCAGAAAGAAATTCTGTTTTTACTGACCTCTGCTGGTCGTTTTCTATAAAGACAATTAAATAGAGGCAGTTGAACAGAAAAAAAGTCCCTAAGCGAAGCAGACATGTCCTAGATCCCTACTCCACTTTCCACAAAGCACATACAAATATAAGTATATACTAAAGTATACACAAATGTATCTACGAGAGGTCTTGAATGCTCGACCTAAAAATTATCATGCAGCATGGCACAACCATGATTTGGTACTGAGAAAGGTGTAAGAAAACACCATAATTCCAATAGTGTGCAAGATTGCAAATACTACTTGGCGCAAAGCACAGGTATGTGTGTCACAAGTACCAAGCAAAAACTTAGTAAATCCGTCCCTTCATGTGCTGGCATATGAAAAATGATATAATTCTGCATAACTTATTTTCTCCTGTCCTGATATGCCCAAGATGTACGGAGCTTTAACTGCACTTAGTACATAAGTATTGCAAAAATATTTCACATTAAAATACATCCCTCCTATGAAATAACAAAGGGTCTGATATATTTAAATATGGGCTACTTATGTTTCACATAAATTATTTCTACATTTGTACTTAAGCTACCCTGGTGAAGTATTTACCACGAGCCATGACAGTAAACATTCATAAAGTGATACATATCCTGAATAGGCGACGAATACTATTTATTCAAACGTTGAGGCTGCAATACGGAAGAGTGATAAGTTTACTCCCCAAAAAACGCCTGCAACTGTTTTTCTAGCTCCAAGTGTAAAATAGGAGCATCTATCTCATAAATGTACATATTTTTCCAACTATCATTGCAAATAGTTTCTTTTTTTACTTAAAAATATTTTGGATAAGATTTCCTTTTTTAAGTTTCAGTCCCTGCAAAACCTTTAGAGGTTGATACATCTCTTATATTTCTTGCAGCAGAAACATCTTCACTTCGCCTTCCAGATGTAAAATAAGCGTGCATTTAAAAGTGGCGGGGCGTAAAATTATTGTCATACTGCACTTTGACGAGCGAGCGCAGCGAGCGAGCCCAAACAACCTACGGGGTAAAAATTGTTTGAAAAAAAGAGTGGACAAATGGTGCATTTTCCAGGAATTATTTCTATGACACAACAGCGGTGCAAAGGGAAAAGTAAAGAACAGTGCTTACAACAAAAGTCAACCCGAAATCCACCCCCTTCCCCACTCAAGGAGATTACAAGATTAGGTCGATGGCTCCCTTCGGTTTATTGGAGTTCAGAGAGTGGAGAAGAAGGTGTCAATAAATTGTCCCTTTACATTATTAAGCCAAAACAACCACCAGACACACCGGCATATCATAAATACTCTTAGATTTGCAAAACAATTACGATCTCTTCACAAAGCCCTCTAAAGGTGTTGGAGAGGTTCTCTAAGGACCCCTGACTGAAAATTAAAGTAAACAATCTGGAAAAAAAAAAACATCTCGTTCAGCCATCGACATGGAGAAAGCACTCAAGGTGCGTTGTCCATGGCCTTTCTGTCGTGACTGGGAGGGCCAAAGTCGTGTTTGGGGGGGGGGGGGGGGATGCCTCTCCCCCACCCCACCCAGTTTCTGAATATACCTAAACTGTTTGCAGATTGTGGCTTTCCTGCTGAGCTATCACGCCACATATGATAGGCAGCCGGATAGTTCCAATGTGGTAGTTCCAATGTGTGTACAAACCAGAGAAGGAGGAGGTGTGCTCTAATGGCTAGATTGGCGACTAGGCAACCTGGGGACCTAGATTTGAATCCTGGCCCCCATGCTTAACTCAACATCGTGGGTTTTGTTTTTTGTAGATGTAATGGTTGCATTAAGAGCCTGTACTGACGCTTAGGGACTCGAACAGTTGCTCAAGTAACCTGGCCTCATCCAGGTTGTTCATGGGCAGCCCCTCCAGTGGCAAGTCCCAGCGGTTTTCTTAGTCGAGTTATATTGAAAAGCATTTTCTAAAGCAGAAGGAAACGTTTCACTTCATGTGGTGTGTCCGTGTGCATTGCTACAGTACGCGAAGCAGTGGCTGAAAAACTACAGTCTGATAAACACCACACCAGTGCCCTGAACGCATTTTTATTAACAGTGTCACGTACGTCAGCACATTAATTTATTTTAAAGCCACCCACGTGCCGTCACACGGGTTAGTGAATCTATTAGAACCAGAAGCAGGCATCACTCATGGATACTGCAACTACTTTAAGAACTGTCTTTATACTTAAGATGTGTGCATTTTTACACCAAAATGTGCACAATGCTGAAGTGGTTGTAAGTGACCAACAATTTCATTTTTGTTAAACTGGAAAGTACTGTTCTTTTTATGCGAGGCATTAATTAACTGAATACTACTACTTTGTAAATACACTGGATGCTGCCCCTTTCCCGTTCAAGATAATGTTTCCATACAACAACAAACAGGGTGAGGAGAAAGGCGCGCACTGCACACCGCTTACAAAGCATCGCATAATACAACGTAACATACCATAAAAGATGTCAAAGCGGGGTGGCATAATGCAGCAAGGCACTCAACAGTGCAGCACGGCATACCACCACATACGAACCAATACAGTTTAAAATAGCTAATAATCATAACACAGGATACCTGCGTGTCCACACAGAACATTGCTCACGGGGTACCTGCGTGGACACATAGAACACTGCTACACTGCACATGGGATACCTGGGTGTCCACACAGAACACAGCTACGGTGCACGTTCGTTAGACACATAGATACCCAGAGCACTTCTGCAGTGCGTATTGGCTATCAGCATGGACACAAAGAGCACTGCTACATTGCATATTGGTTACCTACATGGCTGCACATATCACTGCTACTGTGCACCTTGGCTGCCTGATGGCCACAAAGCTCTGCCACAGCGCGTGCCTCTTATCTCACACCCATGTGTGCCTAAACGTCTCGTGTGTCCCCACACAGCATTGACCTCACTCTTATCTAACAGCGTTCACACCGGGGATTCAACATGGTCCGCGCACCCACATTACTATTGAGCCACAGGGCGTAACTTTTTTCTCCTGTCTTGCGGTTTCCCAGTTCTAAGCTGTGGCGTTTGATTTGAGTCTCGAAGACATGCCTCTAGAACAGGGTTTCACGCACTCTGTTCCCGGGCACTAATAACGGGCATGGCACCGCGCGTGGCTGTTAAGAGCGTTTCTTTTATTTTCTGCTACACTCGTTGCTCTAATGGAAAGGCACTAAAATTCGGTGGGCATGGTGACTGAACACTTGAGCTAATCGAAAATAACCTGCACTGGGAACCACCTCTGCAAATTGAAGGGCCGTTTTCGACTGGGGTTCCATTGTTCACACAAGTCGCGACTCGTGTGGTGGGGGGAGGAAGGGGGGGGGGCTGTCACGCGGGGGTGCGGTTTTTTAAATAAAATCCTACCTGTCCTGAGCAGGTCCGGGTCCGCGCCACCTCGGGTCCGTTCTGACGCCTACACTCACTCACTGGAACAGCCCATCAATCAGTGCTGGCAAGACCCCTCTCAGCTAATCCTGGTGCTGGAGCAGCACCAGGATTGGCTTAGAGCAGGCTTACACTACGCCCGCCTACCCATTAGGAGACCGAGGTTTGAGCCTTGGCTCAACCCTCGCTCTCCTAATGGGCATGCGCCAGCCTTTGGAAACACTAGTGCGCATGACTGGGCACGGTGCAAAAAAATCGCCCTCCGTCCCCACTCATGCGCACTTGTGTGCTGCTGGCTGCCCATTACCCCAGACAATGCCTGTCAGTCAACATGACGCCAGACCGCCCACCCCCTTCAGACTCTGAAGGGGATGGGCGGTCCAACGTCATACTGACTGACAGTTCTCCCTCAGCGTCTCTGAACTTAAGTAAACTGAGAGTCTACTTAAGTTCAGAGACGCCGAGGAAGCTGCGGGCGCGGGGCGCGGGGGCAACGCCCCAACGCCCACAATGGACGCACCGCCACTGGTTGCACCTATAAATGTTTATAACAGCCGCATTAGGCATACCTGACCACAAATGACTCCTGGGAGAAACATCAGACGCACACGTTTCCACAGATGTGGACCAGTTTTTGCAGTTATGTAAATAGGGTTACATAAGTTCCTATTTGTTTGCATATGTAATTCACATTTTCGAAATTTCCATTGCAAAACGGGCCCCAATTGTGTACTTATCAAAGAGCTTAAATTGGGGGGAGAAAAAAAGCCCTCGCATCTCACAGGAAGTGACGCCACTACAGTCACTCATTTGCTGGCGAATCCACAGAATATGTCCCAGCAACTCACAAGCACAGGAACTAGGGAGCAGCTGGGACACACTGCTGCCTGCCACTAGTAAACACGTCTAAACACCGCCAGCCAACCGCAAGCACATGAATTAGAGAGGGGATGTTACACACCACTGCCTGCCTTCCACTACTAACCACTTCTAAACACTGCCAGCCACTAACAAGCATTGCCTGCTCCTGCGAGCCAGCCGCTTCGTAAACACTATGCATCTCAACTATATTGTACTTGCGTTGCGTTCATATCTCACTTACTTTCCCTGACAAGGCTTCAAAGCGCTTTACGGAGGCTAGCAAGCTCCTCCTCATATTGTTTGCCACCTTTACTCATTGAATAAGGTTTCTTAGCATAGCTTGTGGTAAAAGACTGGTTTCCAGAGTTTCCCTCACATATGACAGGCTAAAAGGTTCGCGAAAGCGATCGCAATTGTAAAAAAAAAAAAAAAAAAAAAAAAAAGACATAAACCAAGAGGCCGTGAAAGCGATCGCGAAAGCGATAAGGCCACGCTAATTAAAAGCACACGCGAAAAGGCATTTTAGTTGCTATGGCAACAAAATGGTGTCGGACTGTCCACAGTCCCAGGGACACGCGCATGCTGTTTGCTTTGGACAAATGGCGAGAGCAGCCATCTTTGTCCATGCAAACGCGTGCATGAAAGCCCTAGGCAGGATTTTGATCCCAAAATGTACTCGCAATGGTGAGAGCAGCGCATGCGCTGCTTTCGCCAGGCGAGACCTAAAAACCGCAAAAAAACTGGAGAACAGGACAGCCGCATTCTGCCCTGAACTGCCATGTCTCCAGGACTGAGCTTCTCTCATCTGCAGCTCTGGAGACAAAGCCACTGTGTGTGCAGCCATGGCTGTAAGAACACTCTTCACTAGGCATGCTCGTTTCTCTGCTTACACATGCAGATGCTTAGGATTCACCCTTGACAATCAGGCAGTGCTTCGAAGTGACAGTATCACATTCTCTGATAGCCTGTGGTCGCCTCTACTGGGGAAGAGGTGAGAGCTACAGATTGGGAGGAGCAGAGGCTGCCAAAGACTGCTGTATATTGTGAAGGACTGGAAGACAGGGCCAGAGACCGTGTATGAGAGGCAAGCAGAGCTGGCTTTAGGGCGGCGTGACCAGGGCCGGCTCACCCATGGTCAAAAACGTGGGGGGGGGGGGGGGCGCGCTACTGGTCGAACAGCCAGGTCTTGAGTATCCTCCTGAAGGTCAGCAGGTCTTGGGTCTGTCGTAGGCTCAGTGGGAGGGAGTTCCATGTCTTGGCGGCGAGGTGGGAGAAGGATTTCCCGCCGGTGGTTGTTCTCCGGATGCGCAGGATGGTGGCAAGTGAGAGGTCGGCAGAGCGTAGCTGGCGGTTGGGGATGTAGAAGGAAAGTCATCTGTTGAGGTAGGCTGGGCCGGTCTTGTGGAGTGCCTTGTGTGCGTGGATGAGGAGCTTGAAAGCATCCTCTTGTTGACGGGGAGCCAGTGCAGGTTTCTCAGGTGGGGGTGATGTGGCCGTGGCGTGGTACGTTGAGGATCAGTCATGCTGAGGAGTTTTGTATGCGTTGTAGTCGTTTGATGAGCTTAGTCGTTTGATGAGCTTGGTCGGGGCTCCCACGTAGAGGGCATTTCCGTAGTCGAGTCTGCTGCTGACGAGGGCGTGGGTGACTGTCTTTCTAGTATCTGTCAGGATCCATCTGTAGATCTTGCAGAGCATGCGTAGGGTTTTGAGGCAGAAGGAGGAGACGGCGTTGACTTGCTTGGTAATTGTGAGCGTTGAGTCGAGGATGATTCCCAGGTTGCGTGCGTGGTCGGTGGGTGTCGGGGCTGCCCCCAGTGCCGTCGGCCACCAGGAGTCGTCCCAGGCTGAAGGGTTGGAGCCGAGGATGAGGACCTCCGTCTTGTCCGAGTTCAGCTTCAGACGGTTGATCTTCATCCAGTCCGCGACAGCCTTTATTCCTTCGTGGAGGTTGGCTTTGGCAGTGATGGGGTCCTTGGTGAGGGAGAGGATCAGTAGAGTGTCGTCGGCATAGGAGATTATGTTGAGGTCGTGCTACGAGTGCGAGCGGGGCCATGTAAATGTTGAACAGTGTCCGGCTGAGGGAGGATCCCTGGGGTACGCCGCAGATGATCTCCGAGACTTCGGATCGGAATGGGGGGGGGGGGGGGGGGAGGTGAACGCTCTAGGTTTGCCGGAGAGGAAGGAGGTGGTCCATTCCAGAGCCTTGTCTCGGATCCCTGCGGCATGGAGGCGTGCGCGTAGTGTGCAGAGGCAGACGGTGTTGAAGGCGGCGGAGAAGTCTAGGAGGGTGAGTGCTACGGTCTCACCGTTGTCCAGCAGGGTCCTGACGTCGTCGGTGGCGGCGATGAGGGCGGTCTCGGTGCTGTGGTTTCTGCGGAACCCTGACTGGGAAGGGTCCAGGATTCTGTTCTCTTCGAGGTATCGGGTTAGCTGTCTGTTGACAATCTTCTCGATGACCTTGGCCGGGAACGGGAGCAGGGAGATGGGCCGGAAGTTCTTGAGATCTCTTGGGTCTGCCTTGTTTTTTTTTTTTTTGAGTAGGGCGTTGGTCTCGGTGGGTTTCCAGTTTCTGGGAAGGTCGCAGTCTCGAGGGAGAGATTGATGACATCCCGCAGGTGGGGTGCGATGGAGCTGCTTGCTTTGTTGAAGACGTGGTGCTGGAATGGGTCTGACGGAGAGCCGGAGTGGATTGTGCTCATGGTCTGGATGGTGTCATCGATGCTCATGCTGGCCCAGGCTAGCAGGGGGTCATGGTCGATGGTGCGCGGAGAGTCTGTTGTGTTGCTGTCTGTTGGGGTTGTCTGGGTGTTGAAGCTGTCATGGATGTCTGCTATCTTGCGGTGGAAGAAAGTGGCGAGGGAGTCGCACAGGACTTGCGACGGCGGAATGTCGTTGGAGTTGGAGAGTTCCTTCACAATGTTGAAGAGCTCCTTGCTATTGTGTGCGTTGTTGTCGAGGCGGTCTTTGAAGGAGGTTCTCTTGGCAGCCCTGATGAGGTGGTGGTGGTTGCGGATGGCGTCCTTGTGTGCTGCGTGGCTGTCCGGAGTCTGTTCACTGTGCCATTTCATCTCTGGTTTCCGGCAAGCTTGCTTGGAGGCTAGGAGTTCTGGGGTGAACCAGCTGGCCCTCTTGCTGTTGTCTCTGTGGGGGGGTTTCTTCAGTGGGGCGAGGGTGTTGGCGCAGTCATCGATCCAGCAGCTGAGGCTGTGGGCTGCGTCGTCGGTCTTGGAGGGTTCGGTGGGTGGGCTGAGAGCGAGGTTTGCACGTAGTTGGTCTTCAGTGATTTTGCTCCAGCAGCGGCGGGGGATCTGTTAGGTGCAGTGGTGTGTGGTGGGTTTCTGGAAGATAAAGTGGATGCAGTAATGGTCGGTCCAGGGGAGTTTGGTGGTGTGGTTGAAGGAGACGTGCGGGCTTGAGGAGAAGACTGGGTCGAGAGTGTGGCCGGCGGAGTGGGTGGGCGTGGTGACGAGTTGCCTCAGTCCGAGGTTGGCAAGGTTCTCGATCAGGGTTGTGGAGTTGCTGTCGTTTTTGTTCTCAAGGTGAAAGTTCAGGTCACACTGTAGCACAGAAAGGGCCATTGTGCCTGCTGTAAAGCACAACATGTAACATGCAATCGCAGATCCGTATTCTAAGGCAGGAACAGAGGATTCATATTATGCTTCTCTTTCTTTACTTCACAAATACAACAGACAATCAGTAAACAAACAACTTTAAACTACATATCTCATAAACCCCAACAGCTTCATCTCTCCACCAATAACAGGAGTCATAAATATCAATATAAATCCATAGAACCTTAGTCCTTCCTCTTTCTTTGCTGCTGCAGTAGCAGAGCGAAGTTCACTTTTCCTTATCTTTATTATAATGGTGGTAAAGCAATATTGTTGTAATTTGCAATCTATTGGGTATGGTTTTTATCTTAGCGATAGAGTGCTCTCGCTCACAGGGGCCATGCCGACCGGGTCGCTTGGCCAAAATGTGAAGTGGGAGCGGGAATGAACGCACTTTACACATCAGAGCGGACGAGTCCCCTTTTGTTTTCTCTTGCTCGCGCACTCACTTGAGGAATCGAGACAGAGCGGCTGCCCGTCCCCCATAGAAACAGACCGACACACGCGGTCTTCTTCATCAAGTTGAAGATGGCAACACAGACTTCGCGGTGCCTGCCTCCCACTATACAGCAAGTAACCCGTGCCACGGCCGTTCCTTCTCTAAACGCGCCCGCCCCTCCAATCACACTCGAACCCCTCTATTTACAATCGAATCTCCTGTGGGTCCAGATTCAATGCGTATGACCTTACATGGTTATTTACCGCCCTAATTACACCATATTCTTTATACTCTTTGGCTTCCTTCTGGTTGCCCAATTCTTCATGCTCACAAAAATATTTTTGTCCTGATGATGATCTCAAATCAGTGAGATCGAAATGCCGTCGACCTCTATACAACAAATCTCCTTTTACTGTTTAAATTTCAATCAGGAGTTTGTCAATGCGATGTATATGTTGTAAAATGTCACCTTCACTCACCACTTCACGCTTGTTGTCACTTTCCTGTGAGCACTTGAACTATATTTCCACAAAAAACGTTACTATATTGTTTAAAATAATCTACTAAGCAAAAGCCAGTCGGTGTCCCCGCCTATATCCCAACGATTGCTTATTACTGTTCCATCTGGCACTAATTGCCTAACATATACCTAATGTTATAGGCACATTGATTAACACTGCCTTAAACTCAAGAGCTCATGCTACTTTGGGACCTGTTCAGCCCTCCATGAACTACTGTTTCCCTACAAAAACCCCGGTCGCTTGGCCAAATTGTGCAGTGGAAGCGGGGATGAACGCGCTTTGCATGTCAGAGAGGACGAGTCCCCTTTTGTTTTCTCTTGCTCGCACATAAAGCCGATCTGAGCAATTATCTTCTGACCAGCTGCACGCGCTTGGGAGAATATGTGCCTCCTCCATTCCCAGAGAACGCTCGATGGAGTGCAAAATGTTTGCAATAAGAGCAGATCTGGTATATTACGCTTTACTAGTGGGGAGGGATTAAACTGATAACACGATACAACCAAGCATTTTCATGGCTTTTATACAAAATATATATATTTTTATCCCTTTTATCCATCAAGCATTAGGATGTCCTTTCTGTAGGTCATGGGTACAGGGGTACTCTGAGGACCAAAAGTTTAAAATAGGTAGCCTGTATTGTGTTAAATGCTTTGAGCTTTTAAGCCTCAAAAGTGTTCTTACCATTGCTTGATGTGTCCCCAGCGATACATCCATTCCCACCCTTTTCGGTATTATTATCCATCATCTTACCCGTGCCAAGACACCAGTTACAAATCATATTACCCCTAAACTGTTCCACCGCCAACCCACCTGTCACAGTCCTTACAACATGAGGTTGCCCTCACCCCTCAAGACAGAAAAATGCGCTTCCATAAGTATTATTGATTTATTTAACTGAACTAGGTCAACTTCATCTAAAAAGGGCACTCCAACTCTTTCTGCAAGTCTCCAAGAATTGGGATTTGAAGTAAGTCTTTAGAAATCAAATCTACATCCAGCCCAGGAAAGACTGTTCACTGGCGCCATCGTCAAGATGCTCCAGGGTCGAATGTTCTGTCCAGAACCAATCACAATGACTTTACGGAACAATCTAAAACATCTTTTATCCATTCCAGAAGCTCTGGCTCAGAGTCCAGGGGTCAATGGCATCTACAACAGCAGTGATTCCATGGACATGTCCTGATCTGAATCAACTCCTTCACAACCTGCTAGCCCATTGGTCTTCAGCCTCTCAGAAGGTACAGAAACTGATTTAGTGTCCCATTTGGTAGCCCAAGAGCTCCCCTGGTGGTTGATCCTGCAGAATATCCTAAAAAGGAGTAACTCTGGTTATTGCAGTCCTAACAAAAGACACAAGTATATGGGGTTAGATAGTCACTTTGGAGGGGATGAAATTCAAGGATAACCGGGGTCCCCTGGAGTCTATTCAGTTATCGAGCTGGAAGGAACTTGCTGTAGTTCTGAAAGCCCTTTGTGGGTTTCCTCTCCAGTTGAAAGGGAAAGCAGTGATTGTCAGAACAGACAACTTGATAGCCAAAAGCGAAGTCAACCATCAAGGGGGAACCAAGGTTTTATCTGACAACACTACCAAAATTGCTTTTGCCTGGGCCGAATCACATCTAATCTCCCTGAAGTGCACATTCTTGAGGTGGGCAATTTCCATGCAGGCATCCTAAGTAGGGACATCTGTAAGCTTTCAATTTAGGAAGAAAACTTCCAACATTTCATAGGATTCTTGGGCTGGAGGTCATGTGTGTCGTTGTTCAATGCTCTTTTTCATCAATCATACTCAGAGATGTGGAACGACCAAAAATAGGGGGTGGATGCCAGGTCAATCGCATTGTCATTGGTCCTTCTGTATTAATTCCCTCTTATTATCTTCTTTCTCAGGATGCTCAGAAGATTGGGGGCAGGGGGCGTTCATACTGACCGTGTTTCAGATAGCCCCGTATTGGCCCAGAAGAATCTGGTTTACAAACAAAAAGGAGTTAACAGTCTCCCAGTGATACCATCTTCAGCTACACCCCATCTTCTTTTTCTTCCCCACTTAACGTGGAAAGCATTACAGCTGCTGCATCTCCAAATGTGGAAATTGAGGGGGCTGGGTCACGAAGTCTAGGTTGTTAGTCATTTTGCACTTTAGATACAACAGTCCAGAAAGCCTTCTATTCGCTCTTCATATTCAAAGCACGGGATGAACTTCGATAGTTGATGCAGAAAAAAGGATTTTTGTGCTACAGCTTGTGATCATTTTAGAGTTCTAGGCTTTTGTCCGAGGGGGTTTCTGAAGGGTCTTTTCTCTTCAACCGTATCACAGTAGGACGTCATTAAGGGTTTCAGATGGCCCAACAAGAATACTGCTATGTTTGCTCCATTGGTTAAAAAAACTGCAGAAAGGTTTTAGACTAAGTAGTGATCAACCCTTTGGTAGTGCCATCATGAAAACGTACTCATAATTTTAAAAGGTCTTCAAATATCTCTCTTTAAACCCTTTAAGTCTCCATCACTCAAATGGTTAATGGCAAAGGTGGCATTCCTGGTGGTGATTACATCAGTTACAAGGTTGGGGGAAGCAAGGGCTTTGCTTTACTCTTTCCCATAAATTAGGTTCTTCCCAAACAAGACACTGTTAAAGTTGGATCCAAAATTCAAACCCAGATTTAATTCCCAGTTTCATTTCGATGAGGAGGCTGTCCTTCCAGTTCTTCAGCTAGACTCAGTGTCTGCTGAATTCCCCTTGTTTTAGGCTATAAGAAGAGCCCTTGTGATCAACTTCAACCATGAGTAGATGGGTACAACAGGCAATAGCTCAAGCCTATACTTCATGGGGGTTGGGAGGGGGGGGGTTCTATTCCTGGCAATAGTCAGCCGGCCTTTCATAGGTGTAGCAGCCTCATTAGCAGAGATCAATGGTGTTCCTTTCCAATACACCTGTCGAGCTACAACATGGTCATTAACTCTCATAACATTTTATTGTTTGGATTTAGGAAATTATGTTAATTTTGGGCCAGGAGTATTAGAATATGTTCTAAAGTAAATAAAAGTTGATGAGGTTACCATTCAACATAAATACACTTTTGGGCAAAAGGGAATGTTTACAAATCCTTAGTGATAGAATAAAGAAACGTGATGGTTTGTTGCATCCTCATATTGTAAGAACTGTGACAGGGAGGGCATGTGAAGGGGTAATGAACTCATTACTTACTGGTACTCTTCATTACCTGATATCATCAATTGAGTTCAAATCAGAACACATCCCTCTGATGTTCAAAAAGTAGAAACATTTGATAGGGAAAGTTACATTTCTACTTTCTATTGCACAGTGGATTTGTTCGGTCATTGTGCAATCTTGTGTCAGCTCTACAATTCTCATGGAGTGACAATGTGCTGTGAGGCAACCTTCGGTTGAACTGGAACAATACAAGTATTATGCAGCAGTATTTTTATAATGCAAAGCTGCATGTTTAGTAACAGCCGGCTGTGTAAGAAAGCACAGAGGGAGAAGGGGGGGAATTCAAAGTTGTGTACAACAACAGGGAATCATTTGAAATTGCTGGGCCATGAGCCAGTCAATTAAGAGGGTCGATAAAAGTGCAACCCTGAGGGTAGGGTACATGCAGGCCCAGATCCTAATAAAAGAAATAATAATAAAAACCATACCAGGTAATTCTAATTTCATAAAAATTCAAAGACTTACTTGAGTTCACTTGAGACAACAGACGCCAACAGGCCCCCACTGGTGGTAAAAATGTGCCTCTATATGCACTGTCCCAGCCCAAACGCATTAAATTATTCTGCTTATTATGCTTCTTTTTAAGTAGTTTACAAGGATGAAAGCAAGTTCTAAGGGCACGTGACCTTACACAAAATGTAAAAAGAAAGGAAAGGGTCAGAAGTAGAAAGGAAAGGCTGTCCCAAACAGGGCATCAGTAAATCCAATTCGATGGCCCAGCAAAATGCAGTACAGCAATGTTTTTAGATTTTTTTAAACACCTAAATGATGGGTTGAAGGCTGATCACCAATAGGAAGGGAGTAACAAATAGTTTATGCATTGCTTGATAATCTGGAACTGGGGTTTCCAGCTCGACCGAAAATTAGCTTCATTGTCTTCATCCCGAGATACTAAACATACCGTCAACACATCTTTTTGGAAAGTCTGCATGCAAGACTGGGTAAGTTAAAGTTAATTCTGGCTTCTAACCGAGGAAGTGAAGGCTTCTGGGAAAGGGGTGAAAATGTTATGGTGCCCAGAGAGGTAAGAAGCAAAGTACAAGACTGCTTTCAGATGAGGGACACTTGACTCACGTAATCCTGATAGAACGGAGTTTCCAGAATCAATGTGGGACACAGGTCTCTCTTCTATGGCTGGTGTTAAGTAAAATAGGATGAATTTCTTCATTAAAAGGTGTTTATAAACTGCTGAGTGTGTAATGTGCTTGCTCCAGCACCTATACTTACGCCAGGGTACAGAAGAAACACTACAGTTTATTTTAAGATCTTTAGATCTAGGAGACTGACTTGGAGCTCAAATAGCCCACATTTTTTTCTGTTAAGAAGAGACATTCTGTTTTGCTGGTATTAAGCTTACGGATGTTCAGAGACAACAAGGAAAGGGTATTCACCAAGAGTTGACGGTTCGAGTGCTCTGGTTTTGCGTGGCTCAGAGAACTGGCGAATAGTGGCACTTATGATTCCAAGTGGTTCTATAAACAGACTGAGAAGGAGTGAGGCGGAACAGAGCAGGACACATGGAAGGTGATGAAGTAAAATTACTCCTCCAGATCCTTTGGTGCCTCTAACCCAGGAGGCATCTGAACAAATCAAGGACTTAACCAAGAAAGCCCAGGCAGGACCTCAGGATCTGTGATAATGGTCTGTGATCAATCATAATGAAAGCAGCAAAGTGAGACAAAGGGATAGGGAGGCAAGAACTCTCGCTATCCATTTTTCATAATGCATTACTATCTTGTGGCTCATGGACTAAAGCATCCATTGCACGGATCAATGTTTGACTTAGGCCACGGGGTCTCAGGTGCGAATCCCAGTGGTTCCACTCAGCCCTTCATTCTGCTGATGTATACCGTTGAGTAAAGAACATTGGTTATTCGTCAAGAACACCAAGAGACAGTCCCCTTTGGGGTGAGTGTGCACTCGCAAAATAAGGCGACATCTTATCTATATTTTATTCTCATCTGCATTGTAGTTTCTTAGCAGGTAGGACGCTACAGAGGAAAGCAGAACTTATTGGATGGAATATTTATAACAATAGCATTAATGCTTAACATATGTGAAACTGTGAGACTGCTGAACCAAAGGTCGATCGATACCTTGGCCTTCTCCTTTGGATTCCTTTATGTCGAAATGACCTGCTGAGCACACGCTTTCCTCATATCAAAAGTGTTCTTACATTTCAATTCAGAATGAATGGAATAGTGCAAATCAACCAACCCTAAGGTGTACTGTAGCTGATTGTTCCACTCAATCTGCACTACTATGGGATGAACCTTCGAGTTGTCTGCACACCGAAAGAGGACAGGTTTCTTCTCCGTGGATTACATGGTTCTTTAAATAAAGCATTTTTGGGCATTTGAGACTTCTTTCTTCAGAATAGAAGGAATAAGGTAGTGTCCTGGGTGATGTCAAAGTGGAAGTGAAACCCCTAAAGGTTTGTGCGGTCACTTGCATGGGACTTTAATAGGTCTCGGTGGATGTGATTTGTGAAATAGTCTCAGGTGTGAAACTTGTATTCTGCAAGGTAGAGGATGGTGACCAACTTGACTATGAGTTCACACTGAATAGAGGGAAAGCACCAGAGCATACTAGTCTGAGAAACGTGCCAGCTTTGTATGTGGCAATGATGAAGAAATGAAGGGCAACAATTTGTTTAAGAGAACTCCCATTGCACGCAGCAGTTTGAGTTTGATGTTCATTCACATGAGATTGAAATCATATTCATGCTTTTAGGGGAAAACGTTAAAGTTTTGGAATAGTGTTCTTTGAGATGAATAAGAGTACATTTTTAGGTCTCAGTTAGGCATGCACTGTCCCGAAGAGACCTGTTTTACTCGATATGTGGGCTTCAGCCCGCCTATAGGCTTCCAATTTGCTAATTCCATCGTCACTCTCATTCTTTCGCCCCATTTGTCCATGGCATGCATGCGTCATGCCTCTTCCTGTGTTTAGCCCTCCCCAATGGGCCCATCACTACTATTCATCCACTGCTCCCATGTAGGAACTGTTTTAGGAACTACTTTTTTGTTTAAGAGCTCTTCACATGAGCGCTCGTGTTTTCACTCGCTCCGAGCTCAGTTTCAGAGAATCTTCTTCTTATCTCGTCACATTTACTATGCATTCAAAGACCGAGATCAAATGTCAGACGCTGTTGTCTGAGGATACCTGTTTACTTTCAAGAGCAACGTCGCAATATGTGTGTTCGGGGGAGGGGGTCACTTGTTACATGCCCACAGTATTTTAGGAACAGAACTACTAGTAAGGAATTGTGCATGCGGAGAGATTAACGGACGGCACGTCAAGTTGAACTTTGTGTAAACATATCGGCCATCTTGGAATGGAGTACTGTCTCTTGGTGCAAAGTTTACGACCAGACAGTGGGCGCTTTATGCTGAGCTTTCCATTACTGAGAAGTTCTCGTTCTAGAGTGTAACAGATGTTAATTTCAAAAGTATTTGTGTATCTTAATGTAGTATTCTTTACTTTTTAAAGAAAATTAATTTGTATAATCTGGCTACGTTTTATTTCAAAATGTTATACTCCGTGAATTATTTCATATTTTTTGTTGTGAGCAACGGACAGTAGCAGAATTGTACAGTTGCTTAAGGAAAGGCATTGGCAGTCTAGTCTATCTTCTAGTACCATGGCAGAACAGGACAGGGTTCACCCAGACAGTCGAGCAGTGACAGAGGTCAAGTGCATTACAGTTAGGTTAAGTGGATGTTTCAAGTTACTAGACCTGCAAGTCTAGTGAAATTGTTATTCTTTTTCGAGCCCCGGATACCATCATCTTTCTTAAAGACTGAAGTGACTTAATTAGATCATGGGGTGTGTCCCGTTCCCAACTTTACGAAAGTCCACAAGTTGCTATTGTACGCATATATTATTGACATCTTGGCATCAGAACAAAGCAACATCTACTAATTAAAGGAGCCAATCGCAACACTATTTTACTGTAAATAATGGTGCATTTCGAGCCGTTTCTGTATAAAGTGGCTTTAAACGTAAAATCGGCCAGAGATGTCCAACGAAAAGAATTCCAATTCACTGCAAGTTACTCCTCTCCTGCCCCCCCCCCCATCTAAAAAAAGTGTTTCAACACATACACACATGACCAAAACAAAGCAGTATTCAAAAACTGAAAATTCGAAGTGGCAACTGCAGAAGCACTGTTTCAAACCGTGCCTGTATCTCCAAATCTAGAGCACTGAAGTATCCCTTCAATTAACAGAATAGTCTCTATTCAATCTTTGAACAAATGCCAGAGCTCAGGATGGGCTAGGACCTCAGCGCAGAGGCAGTGTTGGGCAGAATTAGATTTAATGCGCCAACTTCACTTGACAGAATGTTGCGTTGTGGCAACAGCTGACAATATTGGAAATGGGGAACCAGATTCAAGTCTCGGCGTTGGCTCGACATGCTGTGATTCTGGACAGATCACATAATCTCCCCGTGCTTAAAACACCACAGAAATGAGTGTGTCCTTGTTTCAATTCATGTAAAGCGCCTTCAATATCTTCACTTAGAGTTCAGACTACATAAAAACTGCAGAAAAAACTACAAAGAGGTAAAAAAATAACTAACTTTAAGGAAAGACAAATAGATACCCATTTAGTGGCTGATTTGCGCAGGAGTGAAACTAGAAAACATGGATAAATCACGGCTTACACGCTTAAATTGGGTGATCTTTGGCAAATATTTTAGTTCACCAAAACTCCTTTTTTTCATGATCACCCAAAATAGAAATTGAAAATATGTGCGTGGAGAATACCAGTTGTATAAAAACAATGCATTTCAATTGGTAGACTATAATACCACCAACATCTTGCAGTCTGGGGCCAAGGGAGTTGGGTGGCACCACTCCAAAAATAGAGAAAACATCCCCAGCTATCTCCTCTGCATACTTGCCTGTTCGTACCTTTGCTATCAGTTTACTGATTCTGCTTTTGTGCAATTTCTCTATATTTTTGTAATACCATGCTGTTTTCTTTACGCTAGCTAGGTTTATGGTGCAAACGTTTAAAACTTTATTCACTTTTCTCTCCCTCTCAAGCTATGTACTTAAGATAGAATTCTATGCTCAACTCAATCGCTATTCTCCGTGTAGCTGGCGCTATATTATAATCATCATGGTCTCATTTGTTATGAACTACAGCCAGCGTAGGTCGTTACCGTCCACTTCCAGTCAGTATCTCATCTAGTAATACTTCCCTTTCATCGATAGAAAATGACCCAGGTGAAGGTACTAGTAATCTTGAGATAGCACCCTCGACCTCCCTTTTTTTTACGAGAAGTCCAACGATACAGACTGGGAAACAAAAAGAAAAATGTAAACCCAGAACAAGACGGGAGGAAAAAGGAATAAGAACAGGGGTTCAAACAAGACAGCAAAGCAGAACAACTCAAAACAGGAGATAGATGATACCGGCACAGAAACCATTTGTGATAACGATAAAATACCTTGCCAGTCCAAAGAACCTAGCATTGTTAATCTTTCCACCAAAATCTTGAATGTAAAAGAACTACATGTTCTACAGAAGGGCTTGAATTTTTGTACAACTACTGATTGTAATTTTGTTGATGTACATACAGATGTTTATAAATTTGTACACAAGCTACAATTAAAGAAATATTTTGCAGAACGTCCAAGTGTCCCTACCAATGTGATGAAAAATACAGATTGTCAAACATCCTTAACCATTGAGGAGTTTCATGGTATACACATTTTAGCCACTCTGGATAACTCAAATGGCTGATATGTTGAACATAAGGGAAGATACCACCATATATAGTGGATTGAGAAATAAATCAAAATGTATACCATTGGGAGAACATGATGCTCATATTGATGAATATTTTAGAAAATGTAACTAAGCAATTACACCTACTTGAGGATAAACATGGTAAAGATTCACACTGTATACATCATCATAATCTAAGAAAGAGCAAGCCCTCCTAAAAAGTTTACAGGGAGATCCCCAACGTGTAATACGTGAGGCTGACAAGGGGGGGAACATAGTGGCTATGGACCTCAAGGATTATTTGGGGGAAATAGAAAGACAACTTGATGACAAAAGATGTTATGAACAACTGAAAGTACATCCTATCGCTGAGATTGAAAGAACCATCAATGCTAGGTTACAAGACTGGCACGAGACCGGGTTGATATCCGATCATGAGTATCGGTATCTACAGGCGCAGAAATCCAGATTTCCCTGTATAGACATACTCCCCAAAATACATAAAGGGGGGGTTTTCGCGCCGGGTAGACCAATAATCTCGGGAAATGGTGGACCAACCGAGCGACTGTCAGAATACGTAGACGGCTTCTTACAGCCGTTTGTGAAAAACTTTAAAGTATGTAAAAACAAGGGTATCCAACAAAGGGAATTAAATGGTTCAATGGGGATTGTAGGGAGGCTCGTAGTCTATTGGGACTAGCCATCAGGGAAGGTGACATCCTCATCCTCATCCTTGCCAGGTCGAAATATAAGAAAGCCCTGGTTCGGGCAAAAAGATGTTGGGATGATAATAGGTGGCAGGACCTAAAAAGGGCTTGCGAAAATAATAATCAAAAAGTATTTGGGATGTGGTAAAACGGGGCTGGGAGAGTTGCCCAACAGAATTGGTAAATTATGTAAGCCAAGATCTTTGGGTATTGCACTTTCAATCCCAATATGCAGGTGGCCCTGATGAGAGGAAGACACCCGAGCTTCTCTACACTTATTATGATGAACCGGTTTTTAACGAAGATTATATTAATATCGCATTGGGTTCTCTGATGGGTGGTAAAGCGCGAGGTCCTGACGGGATCCCAGCTGATTTATTCCTCTCCAACAAAAGTATATGGATCCATTATTTTCTGATTTTATTTAATGAAATAGCTAAAAGTTTGCCGATACCAGAGTCATGGAAGGGAGCTGAGATAATTCCCATATATAAAAAGGGTGACAAATCATTACCCGGGAATTATAGACCTATTAGTTTAATTGATTCAGCACAGAAGATCATGGGTCGGCTGGTCTTAAAAACAAAATACAGGATTGGATCAGTACTAATGACATTTTATCTCCCTTCCAGGCTGGTTTTTGGGCATGTACTAGTACTATCGATCAAACCTTTCGTTTTACATTATAATATTGGAAGACGGTGGTCCTGGAAAAAGGCAGCCTGTATGCTGCCTTCGTAGACTTAAAATCAGCTTTTGACCTAGTCTCTCGTAATACATTATGAAGAGTTCTACAAGACCTAGGGATGCCCCATGCACTATTATCACTCATTGCCAGACTTCATCAGGATACATATGCAAAAATCAGATGGGGTGGTCAGGGTCAGGTTACCCCCCCATTTGGCGTGGAAAGAGGAGTGAGACAAGGTTGTGTGATGGCCCCAACCTTGTTTTCTATCTTTATAAATGGGGTAGTAAAATTCCTGGAAGACACTCCAACTGATGCACCAAAATTGGCGGGCGTAAGAATTCCAATTCTTATGTTCGCCGATGATACGCTGTTATTAGCGAAAACACCGAGCGGCTTACAGCGTGCCCTATCTCTGTTCGAGGAATTTTGCCATCTCCGGGGCTTTGAAATAAATGTCTCTAAAACAAAATATATGACATTTAACGCTCATAGATCGTTCAGCGGAACAATGCTGTTAAATAAACGTCTGCTGGAGCAGGTAAAAGAATATACCTACCTTGGGGTTGTCATACAGAGGGACATGAAATGGGGCAAACAATTGGACATGGCTACACTAAAACAGACAGTTAGCGGGAACACTACTAGCTGAGTTTAAGGCATCCCTTACGAAACCAGTTACCCCAGTTCTGACGATTTATAATATGAAAATCATTAGTGCTGTTCTTTATGGAGCAGAGCTCTGGGGTAATAAAAACCTGTCTAAACTGACTGTTGCAGAAAACTGTTTCCTACGAAAACGTATTAATCTCCCGCAAAGTACTCCCGTATTTCTCTTACTTAGCGATCTAGGAATGAAGGCATTGGCCGACAGTGCCAGATTGCGTCCGCTAATGTATTGGCGAAGAATCTGGACAACCCCAGAATTGTCCTCGTATGCTGAGGGTTTTAAAGATTTAATTAGAGATGACCAATTAAAAAAATTAAATGGCTATCGAATCTTAGGTTGATGCTTGAAAATATTGGTATGGTCGATCTTTGGGAGGACCCAGAAAAAAAAGCAGTTTCCTTCGAAAATGCAATTGAAGGAAAGTTATTGGAGTTGGGTAGAAGCCAGCACCTTCAGGAATAGTGATCCTTCGACGTTGACAGGCCAATTTCTTATGGCCAAACCAAGTCGAAGGCTTGAAGCCTACTGGGACACAATTACAAAGCCCTTAGATAGAAAGCTTTTGTTTCAACTAAGAGCTGGCACACTACCCGTTAAGTCTTTCACAGCAAGTTGGGGGAATTCGGCCGATACATCTTGTCCCCTTTGTCATGCATCTAGGGAGTGTCTGGCCCATTTGTTATTCGTGTGTCCTGCATACGCCATTCCTCGACGCATTTGGCTGGTCCCCATATGCCGTCTATTGGGCACTCGAAAAACCGAGGTTGCACTTAGACTGATATGCACTGAAACTTGGCTTCCTCTACTTATAGCTGTAGCCAAGTATCTTGGTTGGGCATGGATAATACGAATGAAAGTGGTGGTGCCTCTCTAACCTATGCATGTTATTTTGACCTTGAATGCAAAATTGTTTTGCTCCCATTAGTACCCGGTCTTATTGTTACCCTCCCCACGAATGTAAATTGCTTTGCTACTATTTGCACTTTGTATTATAGCCTGGTAATGAGCTTATGAATTTTATTCTTGTTGTTTTTATACTGTTTTATGGTCTTTTCAATGGAGAAATAATTACTTCCTATTAACTTTTCCCTATTGGCCTTTTATTGTGTATTGGGTTGTGCTTTTATGACATATTGTCGAATAAAGCTTTTATGATTGAAAAACTTGCCCTCCTATCTTAAAGATAGTAGAGATGTACTGTGCAAATTAGATGACTTTGAATGGGACAGCAATGATCTTATGTTTGTCACCATGGATGTTGAAAGCTTATATACATGCATCCATATGGAACGGGGCTTGGAGGCTCTTAAACACTCTTTATTCAAGAGAAATGCTCAACATCTAGAGCACTCAATGATGCTTCTTGAAATGTCACGCAATGATCCTAACGATGAATGTCTTTCTACACAATGGGACCTGGTTTCTACAAAAACAAGGCACGGCCATGGGATCCAGGTTTGCTCCGTCCTATGCAAACCTTTTCATGGGAATGTATAAGCGGAGCATGCCTGGGGACCGGGCTCAAAAAAATGGATCAACAGTGTCATTTTCTATGGTAGATACATAGATGACATTCTATTGATATGGAATGGATGTGAAAAAGAATTATTGGACTATCATAACTACTTAAATACAAACAGATTTAATGTTAAACTGACCAGGAGTCATTCAAGACAAAAGATTGAGTTCCTAGATCTTAAGCTGTATGCTTGTAACAAAAAAATACAAAGTGAAATCTTCAGGAAACCGACTGCATGCAATAGCGTGCTTCATGCCGAAAGTGCACATCCGAGCACAACCATAAATGCAATACCGTATGGTGAAATGGTTCGTGTTAGGAGAAATTGCAGTGACGAAAGATGCTTTAATACCAACTTAGAAACTACAAAAAACAACTTTCTAAGTAGAGGCTACTCACAAAAGTGCCTTGCAACAGCGGAAAATAAAATTAGAAAGCTAGATAGGAATGAGAATCAAACAAGAAAGGAGGGTGTAATCTTTGTGACCCAATATAATGCCTACAGTAATCATGTATATAACATATTACGAAAAAATTGGCATTTACTGACTAAAGCACAGCTTCTTATAGGCACTATTTCCATCAAGCCTAAAATAGCATACAAGAGGGGTAAGACTATCAAAAATATTCTTTGCCCTAGTTATGTTAAGGAACAGAAGGAACAGATTGGTACATGGTTACCGACAAAGCCGGCTGGCTTTTTCACGTGTGGCTCATGTAATGTCTGTCCTTTTGGATTGAATAAAAAGTCCAAATTCAGATACAATACTGCAAGGGACTACAAGATTAATTCCTTCATAAATTGTAATACCACACATATTGTGTACGTGATTGGATGCCATTGTAATAAGATTTATGTTGGTAGCAGTATTCGTCAATTGAAAACTAGAATACAAGAACATGTAAGAGCAATAAGAAACAGAGATGACAAATATCCGATTGCCACACATATTTCAGAATTGCATCCGGATAAACCAGAAATTTGGTTTCATGCAATTGACCATGTGAAGGCACCAGAAAGGGGTGGAGATAGAGAGAAGATATTGAGGCAGGCTGAGGCGAGTTGGATCTGTCGTCTCAGAACCATCAATATGGGCCTAAACATCAATAATGAATTTTTCCATTTTTTATAGTATAGAAATATATACATATGGTCTTTGAAAACATATTGTATGCAACAGTTTAAGAAATTGCCACCTCTTTTCTATGGAAAACTTATGTACTGTGCACGGTCTGTTACTTTGTTGTAATCCTGGTACTGTTTATCTATATAGCCCTTAGGGGGCTGGGCCTTGATATGTGCATTGTGTGATCAGCACTCCTAACATCAGAGTATGCGATAATAAAACATATCTACAGATTGCACTGTCAAATGAATATTGCTTTCTCTTTCACATGCCACAACCGCCCAAGAGCTTGTATGTAATGAAATGTTGCTTATACGCTTTCGCTATAAGAGCATTGTTGCACTAAATCTAACCATTCAAGGGTATGAATGTAAGGAAATGTTTTCCAAGTTTTGTAAACTAGTTCCTGCATAAGATAATACTGAGGTAATTTCAATGAAGGCTCTGAATAAGTTTGTATCTTACTGTTAGACCTTGCGCCTATAAAATATAAGAAATATATAAATAATGATAATATATATTTTTTTGGGGTTGCTTCCCACTCCAAAATGGCGTCCATATACGACATCAACAGCAATATGTGATGAATGAGTATATCTCATTCGGACACCAGTGAACATACAGTTCTAAGCACGACTCGGGCAAGAATTATATATACAAGATCTTCATATGGAATGTTCTAAAAAAAAGATTAGAACAAACCTTTTTGTTGGCTTCGGGATCACATATGTCTGTATCCACACCGAACCATCCCGGACTATGGGGTTCCTTAGTATTCCAAGATGGCGCCTGCAAATTCACATACTTTTTTAGAATATGATCCTACTTGATAAGATTAAAAAGCGCTGCGCATGATTACTGACCTTTAAAAACTTAAGACCTTTCTTTGTCGTTTCCACGTTGGGTCTATACATGTTGGAATCTCTTTGGGCTATGTTTACATTTAGCTCGCGGGAGTTTCAACACATTACAAAATGGCGTCACCGCTTCACACATAGATGCGGTTTTATGCATACATACATATGAAATGATCTACAAGAGCATTCGCTTTGCTTCTGGTTCATTAAAATATCTTTTATGGTGGCGTCTTTCATCGTTTGAAGTCGCCACCGGCAAACATATTAATAAGGATATTATAAGCATGCATACATCGAATTGACGACACGGACTATTTTAAATATAACCCTGTAATAAATGCTTTGCATGGACACTGCATTAAGAATTATTACGAAATTTGAAAATAACCTTCTTTGTCGTTTATTCGTTTAAAGTTTATATATTTTACATCAAACGGTCATCTGTTTACACCTGGTTAATCAGAATTTAACACCTTATAATATGGCGGCTCCGTTTTACACACAATCGGCCTCATTTAAGATCTTAAGTGAACACAGGTGTTACATAGGAGAACTATATAAGGCTGAACCTCGCGCTAGTCTCTAACACATGGACCATGCGCTGGAAGGATTGCTCCTGAAACTGGGAATTTTGAAGTAAGTGTCAATAGGGAACTTTTTCCTCTTGCTCATTATAGAATATTTAACAAAACTGAAGTTAAATTTGAACCTCGCGCTAGTCTCACTAGTACATGGACTATGCGCTGGAGGATTACTCTTGAAATCAGGAACTCCTAAGTAAATGTCAATAGGGAACCTTCTAGCTCTTGTTCTTTATTGAATGACTAACATAACTGAAGTTAAATTCCTAATGGGTTGTCTTGGGCAGTATGTTTACAGTCACAACTTTAATTTGAATATACTTTATGTCTATCCAAAATCAATAGTTTTTGTCGGTCCAAAACCCTTATTTGGATAAGGGATAGCCAATGTAGACTTACCATGTATGTTCACCAATACACAGAGCATAGTATATGAATTTTGAAAAATAGAACTGGCATATAACTCCAGCAGGAGGAGCATGATAGATCTTAATAGAATCTTGGTATATAGTTGAGCCACAATAGAAACTCTATCCCTACGAGTGTTCTTATAAATCTGTATGAATGTTTTTAACATACTTATTTTCTTTCATACTCTTTTTTGATAGATATTGAGTTTTGCCCTTACACGGGATATGTCACATTGAGAATACCACAAAAGGATACTTAATACGGTACGCTTTATTTTGATATTGAAATTAACTAATTGATTAAGGGATTAGGTTTTATTATACACAAAGGAGGAGGCTTTGATAAATAAAACAAAGATGTGATATTGATGAGTATATATACATGGTCATATCATGTTGCTTCTTATTGTATCCTTAGATAACAAACAAATTTGGTTCATAAAGGAGCAAACGTATCTTGACTTCAGTCTTGAGGGAACATAGAAAGAAGACTTCTATGAAATAATTTTTTGGTAAGAAAAATTCCCCATTCAGCCAATAAGACATAAGAATTACTATGTAGAAACCATCTAAATTAGACAAAATAGCTATCTAAGATATATTTGGGATGGGACCACTATCCACCCTATGAACTCATGTTTTCTTAAAGGAAATAATCCAGTCCAAATTGTATATTCTGTTTTCAGCAGGTTGAATTTTTGTATTATTTGTATATCATGTATAATAATGTAGATCGAAATATAAGATTTTTAAATTTGTAAATAAGACTGTAAATATGACACTGTTTAAACATAGAGCACATTACTTATTGTTTATATGTATGTTTATGATTAGTTGTAGCCCTGAAGAAGTCCGTAAGGACGAAACGCGTTGGCTACGCAGATTTTAAAAGAAGAAAATTGAATAAAGGATTTTGAAACGAAACCTGCTGATTGGATTAATGTTGTTTGAATTTATAAAATCGTATTGTATACAATTCCTATGGTGTGCTGGATCATAGTGTTTTTTTCTTCAGATCTTAGTTTGGCCAAGTGATATGGGCTGGGAGGTGAACTCGAGTGGCCACATGGCGGAGAGCAGCTACAAGTAGAGAATACTGATGCCGTGGAGGAGGAGGGTAGGACGTTGACTCCAAACTTGCAGGATTTGATCAGCACCGCTGTTTTGAAACACAGTTTAAAGCATGAATCAATGCCACACAATTACACAACAGAATTCAGCTGCACATAATCCCATACCACACCACATAGTTCCACACCAAACATAATTCCACTCCACAACACATAATTCCACACCAAACATAATTCCACTCCACAAAACATAATTCCACTACATATCACATACATCCTATCAACACCAGAGTTCCACATCATGCCACATAATTCAACACCACAGCACATAATGCCACTCCAAAATATGCCACTCCACGACACACAGTAGCACTCCACATAATTATACTCCATGACACACAATCCCACGCCACATAATTCCACTACACTCAATATCATGTAATTACTATCCACGTAATTTCCACTGCAAATCATGCCACATAATAATACTGAAAATCACTCACCACACAATTTCACACCACACAATTCCTCTACAACACAAATATTTTCACACCATATAATTGCACTCCACTCAATATAATTCAACATCATGTCACATAAATTAACTCCACTGAATGCCACGCAACTCACCGCCACGTAAATCCACACCATGCAACATAATTACACTCCACATAAATCTGCTCATCACCATGCCACATATTTTCACACCAGATTTATATGCCACATTTACACTACACATATTTAAACTTGACACCACATACACCCACTCCACACTGCTACATAAGATATGGCCACAAGATATTGACATTGACTACACGAATAGCTCTCAGGTTGACAATAAAAGCAGAGAGGCAAATCCCGTGAAAATATTTCATTTAGGACAGCGTTACTTGCTCCGATGTTTTAAAGGATACAAAAGTGACGATGCAAGATTGATTTTTGCAGTTCGATTATTATAGCATTCATGCAAAACAACACTTTGCTGCATACACCTATAATCTGAACACAGAGGGCCATACCTTGCCAAGGGCTCTGTTGCTTCTGCAGCTAACATGGCTTTCCTCTCTCCCTTGCGCAGGGCACACTGGTAACACAAGTGTGGCTAAACCGACCAGGAACTTGGCGAGGTTAATTATTAGCTCAACTACTGAGTCTGGAAGGAAGGATTACTGCACAACGAGGTAAACCCATGCCGTCTATGCGCTTTCCATGCCTTTATAAGGGCCAATTCTCACCATATATTCCCTCCCTTAGCAACAGAAAAGAGATATCATCTGAGACTGAACAGAGGGTGCTCAGAGACAGCAGCAATCTGCTGTTAGTTGTTTAAACTGTTTTTTAGGGATTGTACACTCGTTTTGTGGCTAGGAGAGCGGGTAAAGTTTTGTACAAAAAGTATTATTAGAGGACAAAGTTTATTAGGCCCCTGCCTGCAGCACTCCAAAGTGTGGATTGAGCCTGTCTGTCTCCTCGAAGATTCTGAATTGAGGAGCAGCTTCCTGCCCCCTGGCCAGCAGCCTACGTTTGCTGATTGGCTACCTAGCTCCCAAGCAACCCTAAGCCCTCCTCTCACCTGCCCAGGCCCCTTAAGGGTTTGTTGGGTGAACCCCAAAACATTCACTTCCATTTTGCGAGCTGCAGTTTCCCTGTATGCAAGACTGCAGTGAACCAAGGACCAGGAAGTGGTAAGAAGGAAAACTTGTACTGTCTCTTTCCTGAAATTTAAAAAGTGATTTTCCTCTACTAGTGACTGCATCATTTTCACCCGTTTTGCTTGTGGTTGTTACAGTTTAAAACTAAATTTTTACCTGCCCGTTAATGGAACAATTTTCACCTGTTTGGCTTAGAAATGTGAGTTTTTTTTACTTGCCAGTGATCGTTTCATTTTACCTGTTGAATTGTGGGCTTTGCAGTCCGAAATCTGTTATATTTTCAAACTTCCCTTGACTACCTGATTTTCCCTCCTTGTTTCTTCCTTGATCTGTGCTCAGGTCTGTGTAAGCCCCTCTTCTCCCCTGTTCTCCATTGGCTGGCCTAGTAAATGCTGGCCAGCCATTGGAGAAGAGGTCCCGTCACTCCAATCATGCCCCGTCCTTTTCGGATCGGGGGGCGTGTTTTTTAAAGAAAGTCTCATTCTCTCTTCCAGCCAATGGCTGGAGGAGAGAAAAGACAAACACGCCCCCGAATCCGAAAATGCCGATGCCTTTCTCCGAGGCATTTCTGCTCTGCCTCGGAGAAAGGCGGTGGTGCCCTGCTTTCTCTCCCCTTTACACGTTTTCTTCCATTCCCTCCTTTCGAGAGCTAAGAATATAATACAAGTCACTTCCTATTCTACGATCCCCTTATTTAAAACGTAGTAAGGTTTGCAGAGGAAATAATGTAAAAGTATACCGGGGAAGTAGTAGAATCCGGGGACGTAGAATCGATTACAAATATTAAAATGTGGCTTTTGATTGGCCAAAAGCCCAGACACATCATCAGTGACAAGCACGCTACGTTCTCATTCTGTGCGTTCTGGAACCTGAGACTCAGTTGTGTGCGACGCTCTAGCCTCCTCCCGGACTCTATTGGCTCTGGTGTCCTGAGATACAGTTGGTTGAGATGCTCTCGCCTCTTCATGGGCTCCATCCGCTTGGGCACCCTCAGACTCTATGGGTGAGCCGCTCTAGCCTCTCAGGCCTATAGTTACCGGTTCCACTATTCCCAGTCGTACGGCTGCCGCAGCCGCTCCCGGGCCACCGGGGGACTGTTACAATGGAGTCGGTGGGCGGAAACTCGCTTCTCAAGGGCCTCCGAGTGTCAGATATGCTCAGGGCGCTCAGCCTCGCATTACGTCCTGGTGGCGCCTCTCCAGTGCCCGGCATGTGGTTCAAGGAGAGCAGCGCCAAGAATCTGCGGCACCGGGACTTCCTGGCACCCAGGGCTGCCCTCGGCAAGCTTTACCAGCGTGGGGAGGTACGGGGCGGCTAGACATGAAGTGAACCCCACGAGCTCGTCCACTCCATCACCTTCCCCGAATCTTTGATTTAGTGTTCAGCCACCATGTATCCACCCAGTTACTCAGTCCTCCCACCAATCCTTCTATACAAGCACCCGTTTAATTTATCCACCCAGTTACTCAGTCCTCCCACCAATCCTTCTATCCAAGCACCCGTTTAATTTATCCACCCAGTTACTCAGTCCTCCCACCAATCCTTCTATCCAAGCACCCGTTTATTTACCTGTTGTGTCCACCCATTAATTTATCCTTCACTTTGCTACAACACTTATTTACTCCATTGATCCACTTGCGTATCCACCTATACGTTTATGTATCAATCTTTTCGTGCGTACACACATAAGGTTACCTTCTGCGACTGTTTGCACCGCTTGATCTTTTATTTATTCACGACTCTACCCTGTGTTCAGCTCCTCGGTTCGCCTGGTCTCCTGTCTGTTCACTCACTGAACCAATAAATCGTCTGTACCCATAGTAATTCAGCGGTCCACTTGTTAATTAAGCTGTTTGCTCTCACATTAAGCCATCCAGTTCGCGTATTCGTTCTTTTGATCAGTGTTGAATTCACCCAGTCGTTCATGTCTGCCTTTGTTTACATGCCTCTTTCCTTATCGATCTCTCCCCTGCCCTCTTTCGACCCACCTGTTCCCCCTTCTCCCCCTGTACCCACACCCGTGTAGCGGTACATCTCTTACGTTCCCTCATTAAATCGTCATAATCCTGCTTCAAACGTGGGTTCGAGTCCCTCATTTATCCGTCTATGTACTTCGCCAAACACTTATTCCTTCGTTTGTCCGCTATTCATTCATACCTTCAGCAGCAATATTAGGCATTCGTCCATGGCACGTTTTCAATGGCTTTCCTCGCAAGTTAAGTGTTACTGGATCCAACAACCACACCGAATATTACAAACTAGGCAGCTCGCATTTCCTGCAGCCCTGCAAAAGAAGAATAGTGTTTTTGAGTCCGAGACGGGTTCACACATTTTGTGAATTCGACCCTGATTATCGAACACCCCAGACACTGCATAAAAGTTACTTCCCTTTGATTTCGGAAGGATGCTTACTTAGCATGTGCGCTGCGCGCACCTTCATTGACACTGGTTGTATGAAAGACTTCGGAAAGAGGTCCCTGTAAACTTCAGCACTTTCATATACATCTAATTCCTGTCTCCTGTGAGTCGGGAGGCATTTCCTAAGACCCAGGTGTGTTTAGAGACTCGAACAATACATGCTCGGCATGTGTGTGAAGGGGCAAGGACATCGGATTTGTTACTGAAATAATGCAGGCGGCGTGGAGTGAGCAAGTATGGGAAGGGTCTGTTCGAGTCATTTCATGAATGACAATCATGAGAGTCCAACGTTGGGAGTGCTGTTTCTGTCTAGAGTTGTGTAAAGGGATATAAACTACATTCGAAAGCTCCGTACTTTTTGATGGGGGTGGCCTGCATCCAGAATAAGTAGCTTTAGAGGGATTCTGGGTTCTTTGTAGGGACCTAATTGACAGTGGCCATGGGAGGGGGTGAGTTGGCCACCTCAACGGATATATAGGTGACATATATGCGCATATTGCCCGTAGCTGTAAGCCCTTGACTGCGCCGCACCTACTTTGCACACCAGGTTGTATGAATGCCCAGTGCCATTTAGGGTATAGTTCTTGCACAGGAAGCCCACTATTAGTGGCTGGCTAGAGCTCTCACCACTACTCCGCTACCATTCAGCGAGGTCGGCATTGTCCACCTAGTAGAGAGGATTGTTCAATTTATTTATTTTGGGGTTTTGTAGAGTGCCCTGTATCCGCAACGGGGCCTTCTGGTGCTAGAAATGCTTTAGTAACTAAGGGTTAAAGCCAGCTGGTGGGTGAAAATCCATGTTTTCAATCTTGGTTGCAAAACCTCCCTCTTTGTGTGTCTCTGTCTTGATTGTGTATGGGAAGTAAAGGGTTCAGTGGCTTACAAACAAAACTGCTGTGCTGCACTCCCTCCTTATGGACTTGCCTCTCACCAGTGTTTTGCTAGAAGCAGCGTCAGTAGAAGAATCTTTGTTTAGCATCTAAGAGTGTTCGTTCTCGGTCTTCCTTGCAACAGCCTCGAGCAGCTGTTCTCAATGACAAATAGTTTTAGAAAACACCAATGTTCCATTTTCACGAATGGTTCTGTTAAGGTCAAACGTAAAAATTACTGCGTGCTTATGAAAGGGCCGGTAGGTAAACCTCAATAAAGAATTCTTACCAGTGCGCCTTACTCCTTCCAGTTGTGATTTGAAAACCTCACAGCCATATCCTCCCCGAAGGGCAGCACAAAGAACCCAGACTCTTTGAGGGTTCTGTGTCTGGCAAACAGGAATACACCCGGGCCCTCAAGCCCATAACCCTATGTACACGAGGACCCTCTGCCTTAGAACGCAATTATGTAAGTGCCCTCTCCCCAGAAACCAAACTACCCTGGTGGGGCTGGAACACTTTTCAGTTAATTCTTGATAGAAGTATAAATTCCTAAGATTGCCCTGTGACTCTCTCTCCGTTGTCAGAGTATATACAGCTCACTGTGTCTCTTTTTTTTTTATTTTTTATCAGTCATGCATACATGCTCCCCTTTGTCCTTAGCCTGGCTGGAAAATGAGCAGCTAGCGTTAGTAAACCCTAAGAAAGCGACATTTCCAAAATCGGTAAACATTCACTTGTATTTATGTATTGATCATTATATTCTTTATAATACAGGTGGGTTTGTGCACAGGCCCTTTGCCCTTTAAACAAGGTCTCTGCGATGCTCTTAATTATTTGTAATTGCTTTGAGATATGTTACGATATTGCTAAAACTAACATTTTAATAGGAAGTGCTGTGTTTTTTAAGGAAATAAAATAGCACTTTCTTTCATTCAAATTGAATCAAGGCAAAGCGTGTTTCACTTTTGACATCCAGTGAACGTTGGATAATATGGAAATTCCAACATGGCCATTAGGTGCAAGCCAAACAATTTGAGACCGAGCAACGTCGTTAGGGCCTTAGTTGACAACCATTCATTAAGAACAAGCAGTTACAATGCAATGGTCTCGGCATTGGTAAAGTTAGAGCTATTGGCATTGCTCATGACATTATTTTTGTTTATGTTTTAGTTTTTAAAACATTTTAAGAAACGGCATTGTTATTTACAATGTCAATAGCTTAATCTGTGTGTGGGTGCAAATGCAATAGGTCTCGCATTTGAGAGTGATTAAGCTATTGACATTGTAAATAACAATGCTGTTTCTTTAAATGTTTTAAAAATAAAGACAAACAAATGTAATGAGCAATGCCAATAGCTCTAACTTTACCAATGCCGAGACCATTGCATTGTAAATGCTTGTTGTCTTAGCAAGTGAGTGAAACCAGTTTAAACCCCACCCCCGCTTCCCCCACTTAGCAACAACAGAGATTATATATCAGAGACTGAACAGAGGGTGCTCCAAGACAGCAGTAATCTGCTGTTAGTTGTTTAAACTGTGTTTTTTAGGGACTGTACACTCCTTTTTTGGCTAGGAGAGTAAGTAAAGTTTTGTACAAACAGTATTGTTAAAGTGCAAAGTTTGTTAGGCCCCTACCTGCAGCACTCCAACGTGTGGATTGAGCCAGTCTGTCTCCTGGGAGATTTTGAATTGAGGAGCAGCTTCCTGCCTCAAGGCCAGCAAACATTGCCTGAGGTTGCAGGAACTTTATATAGACTGCAATTGGATGCTACATGTGTGCACTGATTGTTGGTTCTATCTGTTGGTTCTGTTGGATTAGGGTTTGTGTGTTTATTGGTTGAGTATCGGAGGGTGCTGATTGGTTCCTGGATCACCGATTCTATTGATGTAGTGTTTAGGGTTAGTTATCTCATGGTGGAAAGGTTTAGGGTTTCAGGTTGTTTTATGGGGCTAGGCTTTCTATTGGGTGTAGGGCTTAGGGCTTCCAGTCGGATTGGATGCTGGGACTAGGGTTAGGACTAGAGCTGGGGTTAGACTTTCTATTGGACGTAGGGCTTAGGGTTTCCTGCCTGATTGGCTGCTGAGACTAGGACTGTGATTGGCTGTAAGAAGCTGGTTGTCCTATTGGTTCTAAGGCTTAGGGCTAGTGTTGTGACTGGTTAGGGTTAGGGCTAGAGTTCTCATTGGTCGAAGGGGTCACCTGACTACTAGGGCTATACAAGGCCAGGGTTCAGGGGTCTCTGCCAGGGGCATCAAGGCGAAGGGCAGAGAGGACAAGGGCAATTGCCTGTTTGAGCCTGGTCGGAACTAAGGCCAGAAATGCTGTGAACATGTATATACACTAACACCCACCCTACCACATCCACAACCAGAGTAACATACTCACAGCACAAGTACTCTAATCATTTAGTACAAACTAGCCCAATACAAATTTCAATGTCTCAGCACTCACTACAAAAAACACCACAAACCTCACCCTTCTATTCCAGCTACCACACTTTAGCACCCTCACCTACAAACAGTAGGCAACTCTATCCTATACCACTAACCAATCCATTCATCACTAACACAACCCAAATCCACAACGTATTTAACTATATCCATCCAGATACACACTCCCTGCTCTAATTACTCCTAACAGACCCCTTTTTGTCACTAACAAACCTATACTCAGCCTTCCGTCATTTCTCAGACCAACACCCTTCTCTTCCTTCTACCACAATAACACAACCGCACAACACTTATACTCCACTGCACCACACATATTACCTCTTACAGCAATCAAGTCGAAGACAAACACTCTTAACTCTACTTCATCCCCTCTTACACACAATATACACTACTCAAACACATCCCAGTCCATTTTCCTTACAATCCCCACTCACAAAAAATATTTTACAACCAAATCCATCTCATAAAATAAATCAGCACCTCGTTTCACTACTCCTCAAAAACAAAACATAACACGCACACCAGCACAACAAAATCTTTCAAGCGCAATACCTCATAATACTTTCCATCACAAACTACAAACATACACCTATCTTTCAGACCACACAAATGAACAAACTCCAATGCCAAGCGTTCTCTCTTTCACCACACCTTACACATATGCAGCAACACAGCAACTCTCTTTAAACCGCCTGTGATCCATTGGACAATTTAGAACCTTACTACATGACCCACATGCTGCACCACCACCCCTAACTTATACACCTTCCGCCCTAAACAGACGCAAACAAAATAAGCGACATGCCACAACTCACAACTTCGCTTCTCCATGTCTAGTGCACAACAAGGTTACAGAACAAAAACAACACAGTGCACCAACTCACTCTCAAACACCATCTCCACCGCCTACACACACACAGACCCATCAAAATGCCTTCTTAACCTGCTGGATGAAGAACACAATACAGAACAGCTACACAATTGCTATCTTCATACAGCCAATACCAACACTAAGGACACACCTGCTACAAGCCCACAAAACACTACTCACTCTTCTACAAAACAAAGTCATACCATTGCCAAAAGCACATTCTCTAAACAGTCTAGAAATAAATGATCAATCCCTCTCGAAAAACAAACTTCAAACCTACGACCCTCTCACTGATGCAAAACCGGACATACTATTCAGAACTGAATCATGGTTGGGAGATGATATGTCTCCAGTCCTGCATGAAGCTGTTCCTCTAGGCTATCAAACTATCACCCAAATAGGCAAAAAAGAAGGTGGCCTAGCTGTTGTGTTCTGGCAAACATTACATATCACTAAAGCGGACGAAGTCTCCATAAAAGATGGTTAGGCCTTTTTCACCAGATGCAATCCTACACCATCTTCCTCCTGTAACGTCCTGATCCTTTACAGACCTCCACCTAGCAATACGACATTCCCAGACACAATACTAACACGGTTTCAATTCTGATAACACTACACTCCAACCTATGCCTTCTGGGTGACCTCAACATTTGGTTTGACAAACCCAATATGCCCCATCACATAACAATCCTCGCTGGCCTAAATGCACTAAACCTCTAGCAGATCATCCACAAACCCACACACATTGCTGGACACATCGTAGATGTCATTTTTGGAAATACAGAATTAGTTACCTTTCAAACAATGACTCCAGTCACATGGTCAGTCCACCGTTTGCTTGTTTTCGAACATAAAACAACACTAAGCGATGTACCCAAAACCACCTTACATGCATCCACCTATCGACTATGGATCAAACTCAATTTTGAACACTTAGAAGCAAAACTAACATCCAGTACAAATCTAGACACAAATTCTGTTAAAAAACTATGAGTGGCTACAAGAAGCTTTTGATATCCTAATGCCACTAAAAACAACAACAGAACAAAAGAAAACAACCAACTTGGAGAAATACAGAGATAAAGGTGATAAAAACAAATTAAAAACTGCAAAGTGACTCAAAACAGACACCAATCAAGACAAACTTCTCCTAAAGAAAATAAACAGATTATACAAGTCGCTATCAAAAAAGCTAAGAAAAGGTACTATTTAGACAGAATTCAAAATGCAAAATGTGCAGATAAAGAATTCTATAAAATTCTCAATGAATTTCATAAATCAATTTGCCTAGAAAGAGCTCATCCGTTACTCAAGATTTCACAGACAAACTGGCAAATCATTATACGGCCAAAACAGAAACGTTGGACTCTAATTTAAAAGACACACAAAGTACCAGCACTGACCGTTTACCAAAACAACATTCCAAGAATACTCTAACCCAGCATCTCTGTTCCCCTCCAACACATTTCACACAATGAATTTATGGACCTAGTCAAAGCAAGCAGGCCTACCAGCAGGTCTTCTGACCAGTGTCCACCGCAAACCTTCAAGACAATTCTTCTAACAACCTCTGCTGCCACACAGGTAAGAATCATCAACAATTCCTTAACTACCAGAAAATTTCCAGAAGAACGCAAAGTGATACATACTTTCATTACTGAAGAAAACAAACTTGGACCCATGGAACCCTGACAACTACAGACCAATTACATATGGGACCTTTCCTGGGCAAACTGATAGAAAGAGCAGCATTCGCCCAGATGTCATAATTCATTGAAGAGAATACCATACTTTCAGACTTCCAAACGGAATTCCGTCCAGGAGGAGGCACAGAATCTGCCCTCATTGCCATCTGGGATGACCTGAAGAACATAGTTGTCCGAAACGGAGTTGCTGAGCTACTTCTCTGGGACCTCTCGGCTGCCTTTGAAACGGTTGATCATTACACTCGGATACAAAGACTCTACGAAGCTGGTATAGAGGGGACTGCTCTAGACTGGACCACATTCTACCTTTGCAACAGAACTAATGTCATCCATACCACCCCTTTCTCGTCCAAACCATACTGCACGAAAGCAGGGGAACGTCAAGGCGCTATCATCTCACCCATGCTTTTCAACATCTACACGAAGTCATTACCGGCACTGATCATTTTCACCTCACTTGCTATACTTACGCAGATATTTGGTGTTATTTTACGTAACTGCTATCTTTCTTCTTTTTCTTCTCTTTCTCTTCTTTTTTCATTTCTTTCTCTTTTTTCTTCACCAACTTTTGCATATGGGAACTAATTGTGATGGATGTATGTTGCAATATTTTTTGATGCTCACGTACATTCTTTGTTTTTAGATGTCTTATTCTCTTGTTCTGGACGCTCATGTAGCTATTGTGTTGTCCTGATGATGACCGTGAATGTCTACAACGGTCAAAACGTCGTTGACGCTTGAATGTGGCCTCAATTGATGAAGGACGCATTGTTATGCTCTGTGTTCTAATCTTGTTATGAACTTCCCATTTATGTATATACCCTTCCCTTAGCCACTTGTTTGACTACACACTGTATTGTTGATCAATTTTATTGTTTGCGTACTGTGTTTAGCGCCATTGTCTTTTATATGTTTGAGTAATTTTAATGAATTTGTTAATACATTTTCTATGTATTTATATTTTGTTGTACGAGTTTCACGTATCTTTTCTGTTTTCTTCTTTTTTTCTCTTCTAACTAATTTGTTTAATTGTCACAATGTATGTGATTTAGTTAGGACTTAATTTTTGTTGTTGGATATATGTTTTGTTACCTTGAACCCCTGTTAGGACTCGAGCATTTGCCCATGGTTCAGGTTCTCAGGGTTGCCTCTGTTGTCTACAACCATACCTATGCAGATGAAACTGTCTGAGCCATGGATGACGTGGAGCAATATCAAAATGAATGCTTCCAAAATGGAAGAACTCATGTGTGGCGATTTGAAAAATGATGACCCGCTCGACGTATTGCCTGATGATCTGGGAACACGGCCTAAAGTATTCAAGGAAGTAAACCCCTCGTAATGACCATGGACTCCAAGCTATTAAGGAATTCCCAAGCGGACGAGCTAGCAAGATCAAGCTTTGTTACTATAAAAACTCTGACAAATCTTCCCCCATTTGGGATTTCCACACAAGGCCCAGGCTACCATCTCTCTTGTTCTGTCCAAACTCGATTACGCCAATAGCCTCTACCACGGATCACCTTTAACGCCTATGAAAAGACTATAACGGATTCAGAACTCGACTGCCAGACTATTCTTACATATAAAGCCGCAAGACACATCTCCTCTGCTTTGAAGGCCCTGCACTGGTTACCAGTTGACAGAAGATCAATGTTCAAGCTGTTTTGTATCACCCACAAAACTATACATGGAACGGGACCGCTCTTCATCAGGAATAAATTCAGCAAACACATTCAATAGAGGAACCTCCGCTCTACAGTGGCACCTCGCCTCAAAATCCCAATGTACAATAAATAAATCATGGGTGGGACATCTTTCTCTGTTCAAACAGCCAAACTATGGAACTCTTAACCACAGAACATAAGATCCACGGATAACCACCTTATCTTCAGAACACTACTCAAGAATTGGCTCGTCCCCACATAACCACAATACGCAAACAGAAAAACACAGCATATACCTCTGTATATACGCATTTATTCGCACTTTAGATATGTACCTATATATGTGTATTGCTTTGTATAAACTTGTATAGTTGTTTTTAAAAAATAGATATTCGTTAGTTCTTTAATCTACATATACTACCTTCCTTATGCATATATATATATATATATATATATATATATATACACACACATACACACACACACACACACACACCTTTCATGTACTTATGTATCTATATATTTATTACTTTTCTTCTAATTAAGCATAGCCAATGCACTACCCTATTTCTCACCCTATACCTCTATCAACATGTCCTCTACCTCCACTTTCATTCATCCCAAACCCCATACCACTACTATGATCCCCAAAATAAAACTTTCTAGACTCTTCCCTACTCTACACCTCCTTGCATTATCTCATACCTCTTTACTATTCAGATCTCCCAAACAAGCCTTGCTAAACCCTTCCCTCTGACTCTCCCCCGCTCCACATCCCTTTTACTCATCCCAAGCCTTCCTCTACTGCTATGAGCTTCAAAAAAAATAATTCTAAATCCTTTCCTCTTCTATCCCCCAACTTTGCTTTTCAATCCAAATAGCAGACTAACGTTGTCCACCACTCAAATTACTTTCAGATTTTCACTATACTAATTCACCACTAATACTTTATGGGTTCCGGAGTAGTGTGCTAATCACTGAAAAAGCACTTCAACACCTTGTCAGGGGTAACAAGCATTATATAAATGCAAACTTTTTTTCCTCTTCTATCCCTCCACTATCCTTCTCAATCCAAATAGCCGACTAACATTCACCACTCATATTACTTTCATATTTCACTATACTAATTCACCACTAATCCTTTATGGGTTCCGGAGTAGCGTGCTACTCATTAAAAAAAAGCACTTTGACGCCTCGTCAGGGGTAGTAAGCGCTATATAAATGCACTTATAATAAAAGATATTCGTTTTGCGGAAGCTTCTGGGTAAAAGAATTTTTGTTTTTCTATAATTTCTCGCTCTTTTTACCTGAAAACTGTTAGTAAATTTGTGGTTTGGAAATGAGCTGGGCATGATTATAGTTAGACCCTTTCATTCAGTCACCCTTTTCAGGAGTCTGTGCAGGTGATTAGGGAAAACGCCATCACTCAGCACAAAAGAGTCAATAGATGAGGTGGGCTGACCCACAGACCATTATGCACCCTGTGGTGGGCAGAAGCAAAATGTGGCTAACACAGACTGACACGTGGATGAAGAGCACTGACCAAGCACATCGTTGTGTACACATTTATGAACGTATGTATTTTTATTGGGATTTTTGGTAAAACGTGATGCTGGGGAAACCAGCTAAAGTGTTTTCTAGGATAAATTCTACAAATGGAAAGGAGCGTTGATGTATCAAAGGTGATGTCCAATCAATTATTGTTTTCACTTTCAAGAATCAAATCCACAGGCAACCTTGTTTCATACGAGTATTCCATTTATTAATTCAAAGAAGGATCATCGCTCCAAAATAGAACAGTATCCAATCATCAGCCTACGCGTTTCGTCCTCACTTGAACGTCATCAAGGCTCCAATATATATCCTAGGCGTTTATCCTTAAAGTTCTTCTGGTCTTCTGGTCTTCATATCCTCAACCCATATATGTGGAAAAGTTTGTCCTCTTGCCAGAGTATCTTATACTCTGGTCTTTCTGCCATGGCCTGGCCCGCTAAATCCCTCTTAGGATATATATTGGAGCCCTGATGATGTCCAAGTGAGGACGAAACGCGTAGGCTTACGATTGGATACTGTAATATTTTGGTGCGATGATCTTTCTTTGAATTAATAAATGGAATACTCCTATGAAACAAGTTTGCCTATGGATTTGATTCTTGAAAGTGAAAACAATAATTGATTGGATACCACATTTGATACATCGACGCTCCTTTCCATTTGTAGAATTTACTTTCGAGGACTGAGTCTTTGGCTGCGAGACCTGGGAGAGTGAAGCGGCATTGATACAGGACTTCGTGATTTGCAACATAAGACTTTGAATTGCTCACCAGGGCGCTTGGTTGTTGTGGCCCCGTCGCCTTCAGGAAGGAGACATTGGGTTTCTAGGATAAATCTAACCAACCAAGCCATATTACAAAACTCAAAACTGAGACAGGTGAAAGCTGCCACTAAACAGAGAGCAGCGCTGCAGGAGGGCAGCAGCAGGTAAGGCAATCGCTGGTATTCCCCGCGCTGATTGACAGCACTAGCACACAGCAGCTGCAGAAAGCAGCATCTTTTCTAGTTCAACAGTAAGGTTCATGAAAGAAAAGTCAGCGTAACGGATGTGGCCGCAGTCCCTGCTACACTATGGCCCAGGCCTCTCAAAGATAAAGAGTCCTTCACTGGCAGGAGGGGCTGCTGCAAGCACTGGACAAACAACAGAAAAGATCACAAACATGGTGTGCTTTACATCGCAGCAGTGCTTGCCTCTTAGTCTATTCTCACTTCGGAACAACTTCTTAAGTGGAACCAAAGTATGAAAGATATAATGTGCGCGCCTCCGCCAGCCACACGAGAGGTGAAGTGTACAACTGGTGAGTAGGGTATAAATCACGGAGACGGGAGTGCACGTCTGCCAGCGGAGGGACGCCAAGCCATGTTTGCACAGACTCACGTCCTTCTGAACTCCAATGCCTGGTTTCTGTCACGCTGACGGCTCACACATCCTCACGCTCAAGGCCCCTTCTTCCCTCTGTTCCTCCCAGCACTTCCAAGTGCCCCTTCGGGTGGCTGAGACTGGGCAGAGAACAGGCCACTGATATGTCCAAACAGAAAGATCCCCAATTTTCTCTCTTTTTTTCTTACTTTCTCCTTCTCACTTGTTATACAATAATGCTGATTTATTTAACAGAAACGTCTGCTGTTTCTTGGCGCTGTAGATAACAGATGGTTCTATTCTTAACCGATATTGTACTCCTTAGCGCTATGAAGCAGCCTTAGGGACGCGGACGCTCTATTCAATCAAAATGACAACTGTCAACCCCTGAACGCGCCCTTTGCCGCGTGATGAATACATAGGACAAGCAGGGATGAGGCAATCGGCGAGTTTGTTTTTCTAACGTCTTAATAAGACACGCACTGTCAACAAGTACGAGTTCTACCAAAAAGCTGATATGTTGCTGGTGTTTACAGAGACATCTGACTTTCAGCCTGCCTGGCGCAGCGCCTAGAATCCCTCCCAGCCCGAGCCTTGCGGAGCTGGAGAGGGCTGCTGTGTGTGCGCGCGAGAGTGCTGGCAAAGGAAGGAATGAAGTCAGAGTGCATTCTTGACTCCTGCAGTCATGGCTGCAGCCAACGGACCCTGAAGCGCACTCAATCCAGCACTTCCTTGGCTGCAGCAGCGCTTACACCAAGCGTGGGGCCTCCGGTTGCCACTGCAGGAAGCACACCCTGGGGCTGCAGGTCCCAAACAAGCACACGCTCTGCGGGCGGCACACCCTTCAGGTTCCAAACAGGCAAACGGGTCCCAAACAGGCACACACTCTGAGGAGGGCACACTCTGCAGGTCCCAAACAGGCAAACAGGTCCCAAACAGGCACACACTCTGAGGGTGGCACACCCTGCAGGTCCCAAACAGGCACATATTCTGAGGGCACACCCTGCAGGTCCCAAACAGGAACAGACTGGGAGGGCTGCTCTACCAGAATGATAAAAGGATGACAATAAAGTGGTGCATCTTGGCAAGCACCCCAGTGCCCCAAACATGGGTACCAAGCGCTATAAAAATAATATAATAGAATAAAACCCTAAGACAACCATTTAATCGTCGCTTTCGCTTGGTGCAACACATGCAACGAATCACAGCTCTTCGCAGTGCGTCACTGAACGACTGATGCTTCATCAAGGAACACTATCTTTTGTAGGTCACTTCTAAAGAGCATTTAGGTACATTGTTGGTCAGTACGTAGAAACTGTGTAGAAAAGAGTTTCACACCCTGTTGGTTCGAGGAAAAATGGATACAGCTAAGGTAATATTAATTACTGAACCAATTCCTGTAATGAAAAGATGACCAAATTATTATACATATATACCTTATATTTGGAAATATCATACCGACGAATTTTCTCCAATTAAAGGAAATGATATCTTTCCCATGAATTATTGTTTTCATATCACAGGTGGTGTATGCTGCACTTGCGCAGCTCCCACAAATCAAGCTAATTATACCAGCTTCATTTTTGGCCTCCAATTTCAAATGCCTGCACTTATGCAGGGCATTTTTACAAATCCAATTTTACGTTTCTTTCTTCTATGTCTATATACTGGATTAATTTAAGGATTTGTCAACAGTTATAGACCCCCTCAGTAGGCGTTGCCGATACTCAGGGGTCCAGGGACCCTGCTTAAGAACTGCTGGTCTACAAGCATGACTCTCTATATTCAGATAACAGATACCTTGAAACGTGCAAACCAGGGCACAAGTCCTAAACAAGCATTGGCATAGCCAATAGGTCTCGCTTTTGGGACCTTATAAGTGTTTAGCAATGCAACAGTTGATGGTGTTGCACCAAGGATATTGTGCTGCATACTTATTATGTCCCAAAAGCGAGACCTATTGGCTATGCCAATGCTTGTTTAACATGAGGCTGGCAAGACAGCTAAAGCCATATCTAGGTCAGGTCTAAAAACGGAAGATTAATAAGTTATGCGAGATGTAAGTTTGACTTCAGCTTTTGAAATTTGGGGACACAAGGTGCATCACAGCTGTCAATTTCTTTCTAAGAGTCCTACCATTTCACAGGGAGATAGAGACGTGCCTACTGGAAACTTTCAAGGCAAAAACGTATTTTAAAGTTTGAGAACACTCCTGAGGCGCCGCAGCAGGGCATTTTGCTTTAAACACACATTAAGCTTTTTTAATGGACTAAGTCCAAGAGCGCTTAAATGAAAAATGGCGTTGAGTTACGAAAGTAGAATTTAGAGGGAGAAACCAGTTCTAACAAATACATGGTCTAAATACAGGACACATGTCTGCACAAAGACGCAGAGAGCTACTTTGCTTAACGAGGCGCGAGCGCATGCTGGCCATGACGCTGAAAGTGGGAGACCATATCAAATAAGGTCGGGTAATTTACATACAGTAAAGAACTCTATATGCTTTCTCTCCAGGGTGCTGATGGTAAGACACATCGCGACACGAGGGTGGTGTTAAGAAAAGTAGTGTGCATGCGCCTGTCCAGGGGGCTGAAGTGCACACCAAGTACAGAAATGCGCTTACGCGCTGACTAAGGTGCTGAAGGATAGACTCGGCTCATCGCTAGAGCGATTTTAAGTAAAAGGTGTATGCGTGTGTCCTGTTCAGGCTACTGAAACTGCACATCCAGACACAAACGCAAGCGTGCTACCCAACAACCTGGTGAGAAAGTGACACGCAATCGCACAATCATGCCGTACATACGATGTCTGCAAGGACCCTGTCCATGGTGCTGAATGCATGCAGCTCTCCAATGTTGGTCTTCAGCGTGGGGTGTGAAAGGTCTGTAGGAACACGCTCAAAACACATAACACACAAGCATTGGCCGCGCGGCCGCGAGATTTACACGGCCGCGAAAGTGAAAGTAATCAGGAGCGATGAAAGCCACTATGAGTGTAAGAGTAGAAAGCCAGATTGCGCCTGAGGAAAGCCAGATGGCGCCTGATCGTGCGCATAACCGCAAGCTCTAGGCCATGGTAGCATTTTCAAAAGCGCACTTACTAAACGTCTCGCCACAGCAGCGCATGCGCTGGCTCAGGTGAGACCTAACAAAAGAAGTGGGGGGACGCTGACGTCACGACAGGAAGTGACGTTACGAAAGGTGGCTAGCACTATCAGACTCATTGCCTCCCCTCGCTCACCCCTTAGATACGATTGCATCAGAGAAGCCAGCGCGTGAGCAGCGTTCTGAATGAGCTCCGATCTCGCCCCAGAGAGGCCAAAGAGTGAATGTGTGGCTCCATTTGCTCCAGTTATCGAGATCCCTCTAAAATAAGTGTGGGGACGCCGTCCACCCGCGTGGTACCCCGACTCGAGCCCTGGTGCAAACTCGTTCACCTTAAGACCCACGCCAGCCTATGGTTAGCTGAACTTTCCATAGAGTTTATGGAGGTAAAGTGGTCTTTCACGCTGTGAGTGGTGGGAAGGGAGAGGCCCACCAAGATAGCGGAGGTCCTGGGCTCAGCTCCCTGGACAGATGAATGCCTGCCATATCTCTAATTATCTACCTGCCTGGGAGGGGTGTCTCTCCCTATGGGGAGGGAATCTGACAGTGTAAAGCATGGACTGCTGCACGCATGAAGGAATGACAAGCGGGCACCATCTGTTTTCACCCACATGGTACTGCATTTTTTGTTTTACACAAACTCACATAGTGGGCGTTTCTCAGTTTGAAACAAAAACTCTTTGGCCTGATGTACTCTGTGTCCCCTGCCAAGGACCCTGAGGCCTCACACTGTGGACTCAAACAGTGCAAACCAGTAATTTCCCTGCCTTGGGTGGAGAGAGGTGACCATCACTGACCTGGCAGCCAAGGTGACCTTCTAATGGAATGCTTTCACACCCAAACCACCAGTTCTAACATAGGTTATCGCCCTCAGACAAGACAACAATTGGAAGAGTTACTGTCCAGACAATTCCTCACCTTGTGAGAAAATAACGTCACTTGGACTTTCATGAGTGCAACCAATCCCAAAATGCCAGTTTATTATGCATGTGTGTTCTTGACTGTGATGAAACACTTGATACTTTTTTTTCGTTTTGTATTGGAAGATGAAACCAACAGTAAGCGGCAGCAGTATATACAGCAAGTCAGGTGGGTCTAACCAGAGCTCCATCCCAGCACAAACAGAATAGGAGACCAGGGACCGGTCGGAGTGCGCTGCTCAACCAACAACAGGAGCCGCACCATAGGTAATAGATGGAGCAGCAAACAGAGCTGCACGTATGCAGGGAAAGCGGCACAATGTTGCCCATCAAGGGCCTCCCATTAAACAGTAGAACAGAGGATGAGGCAGTTCATGCGCTAAGGGAAGCTTTAAACGCGGATGAGTGGTCCGGGCCACCAGGAAGTGCCACGGGGTAAGTTCACAGACCAGTTCATAAAAGATCAGCTCAAGGTGGCATGTCCGAAGGTTCGAGAAACACTTGCTTCTGATGCAACACTTCTGTTTTCTATAATGCGCCCTTACACCTATTGGCCTAGGTGCGCTACACAACGGTGTCAAGTATTATTCATCTTAACAAGAGGTGCACAAGCCATCAGGTCAAGGGCTTCCGACAGCAGATGCAGCGGAGGCTCCTCCCGCGGTTCCCCCACCTTTAAATTGAAATGAGGTTGCTAAATGGGTGGTTGCCCCTCATCCACCCATCTAATCCAGCCTTCGGGGACAGCGCGTATCCTTTGGCCCTCCTTTAGATATGAATTCTATCATTCTAAACACACACTTCCATAAAGTTTGCATATTATATGTCACGCAGGTTATCATCACTGTCCAGAACCACATAGTTCTCACAGAAACTATACACTTTGCTTTTAGCTAAAAACATACAAAGCACAGCAAGGAGAATGAATGTTTGTTCCATGCTCTGCAATTCAAGTACCAATGTGCCAAGGAAGCAAGGCCTAAAATGTCTTACTGCTGTTCATGGACCAAAGCACATCACCAAACTGTATACATCCGTTTTTATCTAGCGTGTACAGAAAAAGGGTTTCCTCGTGGCTTAGCCTGACAATTTTAGGGTGATTCTAGGTTTGCAGGAAATGTCTGTGAAAAACATTACAAAACATATCACACTAACCAACAATTGTATAAAGCAGATCACTGTTCAAATTTGGAAAGTTCTAACTAAGCATGCAAGCTTGCCCAATCGGAGATCACCGTGTGGAGCGAGTTTAATGCCAGAATTTGAAGGAGGTCACTGTGGTCACAACACTGCAGGATGGGCTAAGTGGTAGTACGAATAAAACAAACCACAAGACACTTGCCCTTGAGAATCCATGCAGTCCTTGGGGTGTAATCTTGATTACCTGGGGCCTAGGAATCACCTGTGAAGCGCAGGGATGGCAGACAACGCACGCCCTTAGTGGAATGCTTCGTTTGGTGTTCGATCATTAATAGTCGTAATAGTCAATAGTGTGATGGCAGTCTTCAGGGAAAGAGGCTTTCAAGGTTAACATTGGTCACTTTACTGAATCTCCACTATGATCTCCTTTGTTTTTATTTTAATATCGTTGCAATTAAGGCTAACGCAAAGGGAAACTTTTGTTCTGCTGACGTGGGTTTCACCCATCGCCTAGAAATTGGTACTTAGCATTTATATATGCACGGTGCAGACCACCTATTGGCTGAGGGTAGTAATTGAGGGGTGGGGAATCTAAGTTGAGGGCTGCTCAAGTACAAAACAGCTGAACTCGGTCTACCACCAAATTCCAATGGAAATCTTTTTTCAGATTAATGTTTCTGTTGGGCTTGAGCAGAAAACCATAGTTTCTAATCAGTGTCTGCTCAAACCTGGACATCTTTGCCGTGTGTCATTAACATTTTAAATAAAATAACATTCCACAATCCCATGCACCACTCCGACCACAGGGGTAGTGAATGAGACGAATAAACCACCATACACACAGAAATCGGTACAAGAGATAGGTAAAACAGAACATCCACATGTGTCCATCACTCAGACAATATGCATCACTTCATTGACCTCTGAACTATGCTCTTGGCTCTCAAAGTGATGGAATGGTGCAGAACAGTTGCCCCAATTTCCCCAAAACCTGGTTGCCTGTGGTTACTGCAACTCCCAAAACAGGGCTATTATGGCCACGGGTAGGAAGCTACCCACCTGCCCTCTTTGCGACACATCTCTGTAAGGAAACCTAGTCTAAATTCTTTGATGTGCAGATTCTGAAGCGGACGCAACTGATCGCTGCTCTGCTTCTCCCCTCGTCAGGTCTGACGGGCTCAGCTTTGCGCACTTCCGACACCAAACACCACACAGTGTTTTTACTTACGAGAGTTTCCTTCTGTACATTCCAAGCATGACACAAAGGAACTTAAAATCCCAGTTAAACTACTCAAAAAGTAACTGGAGTTAAGCAATGATACCACGGTAGGATTGCTCAGGGTCCTTGCATTACTTTTTCCAATTGGTACTTCATACACAAATTAAGAGCCAGGACTGCTTGCTGGTGGGACAAAGAAATAGAAACACCCTTTGCAAATGTTGAAAATAACATGAAAACGTCCAACTGTCGGAATAACCTCCAAATTTCACAAAGGTTTCTCCGCTGGAGTATGTCTGTAAAATCTCTGCACCCCAAAAATACCCCGTCTCTTTGTTTGCCAGTCTTTATTTAGATTTAAACACCTTGCTGCAGGGAGGTTAAAAACACTTTTCCTGGAATATCATGAAAACAATGTCAAAGTGTCCTCGGTACGGCCTTGAAAATGTCTTAAAATCAAGCATTTCCTGCTAATTAACTGTGGATCTAAACAACAACTGCGCAACGGAGCAGGGCAGCGGAGTTTGCCACTGTTTAACCAGGTCATGAACTCCTAGAGAGGGTGAAGAATCAAACTGAATTCTGCCTTTACATGAGACATTTTCATTTAGGGATATGCTGCCATTAAAATACAAATTGAAAAAAGGAATTTCACAATCATAAGTAAAGCACACAAGCGCTTAGAGACACAGGAGCATTCCCTCGAGCTAACCTATTCTGTGTGTGAAATGACCGAGGTAAGTAGGATATTTAGAGGGAGGGAAAGGGATACACTGAGTGAGACAGTGTGGGATTGATGGGAGAGGTGAGACCAGAAGACAACAAAAACAGAAAGTGAGACAATTTGAGGATGTCTTGTAACAACCATGCCCAGTCTTGGGGTTCTTCCACAAGGTTTTAGTCTTGCATTTTACACAAGGATGAGCTTGGCTAATCTTTGGTCTTCCGGGGATTCTCAAAGGGATCAAGTTAGGTCTACCTCATCTGGACTAAAAATCAACTTACTTTTTGCAATTTAGCCCAAAACATAACTAAAGCCCCTTTTAAAGAGTTACCAAATGTTATAAAAACCGAATTGAATAATAGGCAAGTAAAACAGGATGTAATATGAGGGTGCTGGTGTAAGGGGGCGGGGGTTAAGGGGGAACACAAAGACAGGGTAGTCGACACACTGGACTCCTCAAAATATTAGCATAAGTTGAGGCCAGCTTAGAGGAGTCCCGCCCAAAAAACTTTTAAAAGAGGAGTTTGAGGGTGGGATGTGGAAATCAGAGCCACCAAGAGATCCACAAAAAACACAAGCATTGGCAGAGCCAATAGGTGTCGCCTATGTGAGAGCTATTGTCAATGCCTTTTAGCCATGTTGTATAGCAGCAAGGCTGTTCTGCAGCATGTCTGAAAGTTAGAAAGAAAAAAAAAAAACAGTGACATGGCCAGCGCTTACCACGTCACACCGATCCTTTTTTCTGGCAGGACAGAAAGGGCCAAGTAACAATGCAGGGGAGGAGGGGTAAGCATCAATAAGGTAGTGGCGTGGAAGGGACGAGGCAATCTACAGCGCAGGAGTGGGGCGGGAGAGATGGGGTAGCAACAACGTGGGAGTGGGGAAGGAGGGACGGGGCAAGCAACAACGCAGGAGTAGGACAGGAGGAACGGGGCAAGCAAAAAAGTGTGAGGGGGCGGAAAGGACAGGACAGAGTAAGCAATAACATGGGATGGGCAGGAGGGATGGGACAAGTAACAATGATGGGGCAGGCGACGACAGGCCAAGAAACATCGTGAGAGGGGGCGTGAGGGATTGGGCAAACAACAAGAATGAGGCAAGCAAGTCAGTATGTCTTTAGACCCGACCGCAGCACAGAAATTTTCCTCATCGCCAACCCAGGTGACATCCCAAGTTTCTGGACAGAGGAGGCATAGCGTCCTCATCCTCCTGAACCTCTCTGCAGCATTTCACCCAGTCTCCTACCCCTTACAATGCTTACAGAACATTGAAATTCAAGGACACACTCCGATGGATCTGCTCCTTCCTGATCAGAAGGACCCAGTCAGTCAGCCTGGCACCATACACCTTGGACGCCGGAGACCTCATCTGCGGTGTTGTACAAGAATCCTCCCTGAGTCCCGCCCCCTTCAACACATACAGGATCACTCTAGCCAGCATCAGGAGCACTCACAACATCAACTTCCTCTCCTACGCAGATGACATATAGCTAATTCTCTCCTCTCACAGACAAGACGCCCAGTACTCTGATCAAGTTCAAAGCCTGCATTACTGAAATCACCCAATGGATGAAGACCAACTGTCAAAAGTTGAACACCGACAAGCCAGATATCGTAATCTTCTGGAAGAGTACTTCATTGCGGGACTCCACCTAGTGGCCAACAGAGGTAGGACGCATCCCCACCACCCACCCCAAGAACCTCAGGATTGTCATCAACAGCAAAGGCGACATGACTGCCCATGTCGCCATTAACGCCTAATGCTTCCATACCCTGAAGAGGCTGAGGAAGATTTTCAAACGGCTCCCAATCATCACCCGGAAAACCGTCAAACATGCCCTCGTCACAAGCAAGCTGGACTACAGGAAAACCATCTATGCTGGGATCAACAACAAAAAACTAACCAGAAAGCTGCAGACCACTCTGAACTCAGTGCCAGAATAACTCAACTTTACACACCACACTCACATCAACATCACACCAGAAGAAGCTCCACTGCCCTCCCCATACATAACAGCACAATTCAAACTCCTCTCCCACACTTTCAAGGCACAATAAAAAATTGACTGAGAGTACCTCAACAATTGCATCTCCTTTCACAAACCTGCCAGATACCTCCACTCATCTAGACTTCTACTTGCAAACATCCCATTCACACGAGAAACCAGATTCGAAGGTCGAGCCTTCTCCTGCATTACTCCTAAAGCCTGGAACTCCCACTGCTACACATAAGAGCCTCCTCCTCACTTCTTGAATTTCGCAAGAAGCTAAAGACCTGGCTTTTCGAGTAGCCCTCCTAAGCCTTAGGTTTCGCTAGACTCACACCTGCTCAGATACAAGAGGATAGTACGCTCTACAAATATCTAAAAGAAGAACGAGCAGTGGAACAAGGAAGCAGTACCTGGGCCATTCTCCACGGGAAGCAAAAACAAACAAAGAGGAAGTGCAGCCGGCAAATACTGACAAAAGAGAAGCAAGTAGCAAGTAACTGAGTGTCTATGAAGCCAACCAATGGTAAGCAATGGGCGGGCTTTAAACTGTAATTAAACAAAATATCTTCCAAGAGACAGTGCACGCACGGTCTCAGATGAGGCCTAAAAAGTGAGGAGCTAGTATAGTGGCTTGGGATTGGCGAACTCCTCTTCACTCAAAACAAAAAAAGGTTTTTGTGGGAATAATGAGGTAAGCTGAAAAAAAGAAAACAAGGGAACAAGCACAAACCTTTATAAAAGCCCTTTTCACTGAGAACAGCTTATACGAGGTTGGTTTAGTTAGCAAGGTAAATGTCATTCAAGCTAAAAACTTAAATGAAAAAAGGTTAGATGGAAAGTGTTAGTGAGTAAATTTTCACCAAAACCATGTACAACCCTTGAGAACAGAGTTTGCTTTAACATTAGCATCTGGGAACTGAGTGAGGAGGCATATGCAGGAGTAATGACAGGGAAAAATGTGCTCCACTGGGCCAAGTGGAATTAACCCCTTCCATGCTGCGCAAATTCCGCCGCTGTGCTGACGGAATCTTGCGCGGGCGTGGTCATGACGGAACGGTTCCGTCATGAGCACAGCTCAACCGTGGCTCATGACGGAACCGTTCCGTCATGAGCACCGAAGGGGTTAAGGGGAAAGAAATAGAACCACAAAGAAAAATCAATAAAGCCACACCACCGCTGGGCGATCGGGGGCTGAAAGGGGAGAGATGCATAAAACAGGTCTTGTTTAACAGTATTCTAAAATGCTTAAAACCTATATGGACTTTTTAGTGACCATTTTAGGAAAAGCGGTTCTGACAGAGTGTGACTTGCAGAAAGCAAGGGGGGGGTGAGCTTAAAAGGAAGACAACATAATACCTGTAGTGAAGATGGGAAACAGGATCTGAAAACCCAAACTACTTTGCTATCTGAAATAAATAAAAGGCCTTAAGAGTTTTGTGGAACGGGACATGCGCCAAAAAGTGGCAGATGTACCGCTGGCCATATTTGGAGTGTCATGGATGTCATCATACTCTTAATAAGGCAGGCGAGACGCCTACTAGTTCTTGGAAGGTGGCCCTCTTCAGTCCAGGTCTAAATGAGCCAAAAATGTTTTAAATCAGGGCAGATAATGTAGAAGGAAGCTCCAGAAGGTGCAACTTCAGAACTATGTTCCTCCCAAAAGATGAATAATGTTGCTTTATGCAAAAGTCTTCAAACAGCATTATGTATCCCTATTTGTCTTAGAAGAGTTCTTTTTAGTGTAATAAACAAAGTGCACTGCAGTGACGAACCTGCCCGCTGGTTCAACTCCAACGGCAATCTTTGCGAAAATGCATTACAAAAATTAAGCGGTGTTCGTGCATGAGATAACAAGCATTGGCATAGCCAATAGGTCTCGCTTTTGGGACCTTATAAGTATTAAGTTATGCAGCACAATATATTTATATATATATACACATACATCAGCATTTTTCTACATCTCTCTAGCTTTAATGTAATTTATCTTTTCTGTAAGAGTCCTTCAGAAAATCTCCATTGTAAGGATAAATCCATTGGAACTAGACATACAATGCCAGTAAGAAGGTGGGCAGCACCAAAAATAAAATAAAAATAACTGCAGACACCCTACTTAAATGTGATTAGATTTGTGCTGCTTGCTCTCCTTTTTAGGTCTCGCCTTGCGTTGCAGCATGCATGCGCTGCTCGCTCTGCGAGGCTTCTTGTAATGAAGGAGATTTCAGAAGTGGAGTTTAAGCCCCGGCCCTTCTTTCCATAGGCTTGCGTCATCGTTTAAGGTAAACACTGGCTTCCGATTGAAAATGAGGCTTCTTTGTTACCGCCCCGTCTCCTTTTGGGACTGCCCATCCGGACTGGATCTTTTACTTGCGGCGTTATGCAGTCTCCTTTAATTAGTTGGTAAGCACTTTTTCCAGCTTGTTTCATTCTGCTTTGGCGCGCTGCCGCTGAGCAGCGTGCCTCGCTCCCGTTATGTATATATTTCCGCGCCGGCCGTGACTCTCCACAGGGTCATCAGAATCCCTGCCGCTAAGCGGCGAGCCTCGCTCCCGTTTTATTTACATATACACGCATTATCGTAGGCCGCTGAGCTGTCCCTGACACGGCGCGCACAGCCCGCGTTAATCAAGAGCAGTCCCCAGGAGCACATAAATGTTGCCGGCTCCTGGCAATAGAGGGAGGCTCAGGTGGTTACGTGTCCCTTCACACGCGTGTTCCACCGCAAAGCGAGAGAGGTCATATCTAGGACAGCGCCTCGGGGCCTCGCCAGGGGTATGCAGTGCATTAAAAATCTTGTACGCTTTCATTTTGAAAGCAGCAGGGACAATGCAGCCGTTTGTTCCTTTCAGCACCACGTGAACAGCGGCCGGGGTGGAGCCTCGCACACTCCGAAGAGGATCCAGAGGCGCAGCAACTGCCCGGGGCGAGTCCTTCCAGCTCCCTTTGGCCTTTTAGAGGCTTCCAGGCGCCTTTGGGTGCGCCAATGGCACTGGGTGACAGTGCTGAACTAGTAGGCAGCCGGCCGTGTGGGTGCCAGCATAATGTGACCGTTTGTTTGCAATGCCATAGGTTTCTCATTTAAATGCGAGACCTATAGCATTGCAAATATTTTATTATTATTTTACTGCTGAACTACAATTGTGGCCTTGGTGACTCCTGCGTTTCCATAGTTAAAACACGCCTGCTGGCGCCAAAAATGTCACTGAGTGGGCTCATTTTTGCAGTGCCACACACTCGTATCACACTGCTTTGTGCACGTCCATGATGCACCAACGCACGGTCTGTGTAAATCTGTATAAATCTAGATCTGTTTTTTCCCTTTTGAAGTGTACTCTCAGTTGTTGGTTCATTGTGGTTCTTCAGATTCTCTGAAGTGGACCGATGAACGACGTGTAGTGGAGCGCTACGAGGCCTCACAAGCGATAGCAATGCGCTATACCGACAGATGCCAATTAATATTAACCTCCATCATGCATGCTCTATCTTAGCTTTTGTCAGTCTCCAGCTCTTGGCACTTTGACTTCTTCCTCTCCTGCAATCATCCCTTTTTCCCTCTTCACACCCCACTCTTCATGCCTCCTTCAGTTCCCCTCTTCTTTTCTTTATCTTGGCTCTTAGTCGTCTCACCTAAAACCTTCCTATGCTGCAAGTTCTAACCTCCGTCACTACAGCCTTCTCTTGCTCTACAAGGGGCCGCTGTGTCCTCCTACGCTTCATAGGCGTCATATTGGTCCAATGTATATCTCTTGACAATAGCTACAATTTATATTTGTTATAGAAATATGCAAGGATGCGCCAGCAGACCTGTATTCCTTGAGAGACTATCACTTTCTCTTCTCGTTCATCTTTGTTTTGCCCTACAGTTCCCCTACTTTACTCCCTCAACCTCGCACTTCACGGGCCAATTGACTCTTTGTCATTTTCAGCCTTTCCAATGAAGCCTGCAGCCCAAAAACGGCCGCAGGATTCGGCTTGCTAGAGAATCCTCAGGGAGAGCTCCTCTACTGGCGGCCTCTTCCTTCAATAATGTGTGTTTCATGCTCAGTGTTGAGTGTTGTGCGTTTCCGTATTTATGTGTATTGTTCTGTGGTTCAAATTATTAAAATTGCTTAGGCCGGGGTCCCTGGGTTCCAATGACTCAGTGGGGATGCCTGGTTTCCTATTATTATTCATTTGGGGGTCCCTGAATTCCAATAATGATGCATTGGGAGTCCACAGAAGTCAAAAGGTTAAGAATCACTGGTATAGACGGTAATGATAAAATAGCTAATAAACATCCCATGACTTAGTTTGTAGAGAAAGGGACAGTTTGACAAGGAACGTTTTTGGGTTTTGACTGCTATTTGTTATAGTGGAGTCCTTCGCTTCCAATAGTCCTTGAAGAATACAATCTTTTTGGTTTAAGAGAGGTTATCTGTCACATCTGTGTCCTACACCAAGACTTCTTCCAGAGTTTTGTTGGGGGTCGGTGGGTTAACCACAGAGCTTTGGTTGGGTCTCACAAGAATGATGGTGGAGCTCGGCGGTAAAACACACCTCATCACCGCTTGCTTTCTGCGGTCATCCTATAGGCTCTTTATAAGAAGCAGTAAGCTAAATGCATTTAGTCACAGCTAACACATTGGTTGCATGGGTGGTGACACTCTTGGGTTTTGTAGACCCTGTTTGACCTCTTCTATGAAGTGTTGTCCAATCAGAATGGCTTGTCACATTAGGTGGGTTACACCATACTGTTTCCTTGCACTAGAATATCTCAGGAAGTATACTTACTTATGTCGTATGAAGTGTCAAAAATAAAAAATATGTAAAAGTTGTGACCCACCGCACAGTATACAAAAATAGAGCATTGGCAAAGCCAACAGGTCTGACTTTAATATGCCAGCACAACTAGACATTTACAAATACTGTGTGCATCCTTACATGTACAAAATGCAGTTTTCAACCCTATTGGCTTTCAGTGCAGGGGAAAAAGTGGAAAAAATGAATGGACTACTGTATAAAATGCATATAGTAGATACATAATTGAATGTGACAGACATTCTGATATGTGTACTTTTCAGCAGGGTTGGAGTGGGATCAAAAATAGGCCCTGGCACCCTAAAAAAACAGTGACTCACAATTACTGATTGTGCCTGTTCACAAAACACTGCTTCACGGTTCTGAGTATTATGAAAAGAAGGAGGGGAATTCTCTAGAAGACGCATGTTTTCTTAACTTCACTAAAATGTGATTAAAAAAAGCCAATGTTGCCAGGACTCTTTGTGCACAGATTAGTTCACAATGGTGAACCACACCTGAATATAAGTGAGGCCACTTCAGCTGAGCCCCCTGTCTCTGCTCACTCTACATACATTAATTGGCTGTCCCTGCGATTGACTGGGAGTGACACCTTCGCCCCATTGGTAACAAGCATTTGCAATGCAATAGGTCTCACATTTGCAAGAGTTTGAGCTGTTGGCATTGCAAATGGCAATGTCTTTTATTTACGTGTTGGTTTTTGAAACATAAATAAAAGGAATTGCCATTTACAATGTCAATAGCTCAAACTCTCGCAAATGCGAGATCTATTGCATTGCAAATGCTTGTTACTTTCTAGGCACAAAGCAGAGTAGAGGAAGTAGTACCCTAAGTAACCATTACCTTCCGTCATGCCCGGTACACCACTCTGCTGATTGCACAGGAAAATAAATGCAGTGGACCAACTTGAACAAAAGGAAAACATGGCAAGATGTGAGTTATGGAGTGCATTGTGCATAATATGCCATACCTCACAAATTTCAGGGGGTTTTCAGGTTTATGCTGTCAGAACCACAGCAAATGTTTAACCCTGTTTTTTTCAATGTAGATAGAGGGATCTAATAATACAGACAGATAGAGGCTGTTAAACAGATATTGACAGAGAGATAGATAGAAAGCGACAGAGAGGCACAAACCGTTACATTTAAAATGTAGCAGCAGACCAGACCCGCCATTTGCATTCAATGAATTCAAGAAAGGGGTCGGAGGGAATGAGCTCGCTCATGGAGGTCCCTGGAACCCATCTCCACTGTCACCCCCATTGCTCAGTTGGACCAATGCTCCACTCATTCATCTATTATCTACAGTATTCAATCGTGGAGCAGGCAGCAATACCAGGCGCCCAGAAGTCGCCGATTTTGCCCCAAACAATTGGTAACCAGTGTGTGGGCCTCCACAGTGCATGGACACAGAAGTGTCTTTGAAATATGGCCCCACTGTGTCTCTCTGGGATCAAACATGCACAGGCTTGGGCTCATCATGGTCTTTGATACATATAGATGAAACCGATGCACAAGAGGCGGTGGCTCACCCTTGTAGACCTTCCTATGCTGGTTCTCGGGAGGAATCACAGGCTTGGAGATGCCCTACAAGCTTTCGTGACAAGACGGGGGAGAAAGTAAGGTAGAGTGGAGAAACTGAAATCCACAGGGTTGGGAAGTTCAGCTTACAGAGGCCACTCCCTCGAATCCCAGAGCAGGGGCATGCTGGTAGTATTAATGGCTGTTTGCCCAGTTGTAACTGATACACAAGGAAGGCAATACCTTTAAAGTCACAATAATTGTCAAGAAATCAGCCTGGAAGTATACAGAGGTGGGGCACGTGACTTCACAGGACCTCGCCAGGAATAACTCATTCTCAATATCTTCAGCAGCAGGTAAGCCAGGACAGGTGGTGGTTCCATAGAGATGGGCGATTACAGTCCAGCAAAAACCAGATTATATTTCTGGCTGCACTTACTCTAAAGTTTTTGGCCTACTTATTGGCTGAGTAATTATTACGTGATCTGCCTTCCTTGCCCAATTGTAACTTTCATCCTGAAACCTGCCGACCGTACCACAGAAGCTAAAGATCCTTAATGCTTATGTAGTGTAACTGGTCTCATAAAGCGCCTAGTTACACATTTAGGTCTTCATTACACTATATAAAACTGCAAATAAAAAATTAATCAAATGTCCAAGAGATCTGCGGTTCAATGCACTCCGTTTTCCTTCATTAAAAACAGAGCACAGTTTTTAGCATTAGGTTTTTCTTGATTTGCCAGGGAACAGTAAAAGGGAGAGATGATTTGGAGGCTACCTCAGAATCTGGCAATCCACCACTCTAAGTCCTAGCCTACTTGAGGATCCTGTCATTTTGAGGTGAAGACACCTAGGACTCAATCGTGAGTAAGTAACACTGTAAGAACTCCTTTCAGAGGGCCACGGGGCACGCAGGGGCTACTGACACCCACCGTGAAAGTTGAGGCCTTTTCCTACAGATGTCACGGCGCTCGGCCTACTATGGATGCTGAGCAACTGGGCCAAGTACCCCTTCCGCACTTGACACTCCGTGGCAGACGTGAACCAGCAGACCAGGGCTCCTTCGGAGTGGAGGTGTGGACACAGATTAGTAACCACACACATAACTCAAAGAGCCCACAGCAGCAGGAATAAATCCATGTTGAGCCAAATACTTCTATAAAAAAAAAAAGTAGCATTTTATTTCTAACATTACCGGTTCAAAGGAAAGTTACGGCATTCACAGACAATAACACATTTCCTGCCTGAGAGCAAGGGTCTTGTGTTTCATTGGCAAGTGCCTGTCCCACACGTTTCTCACAATGTGGTAGGGCTTACTCCCCATCCACTGGTGACTTCATCCAGGAATTGGTCACTAGTAGGCCTTAACTCAAGAGTCCACTCTGACTCTTTGATTACAGTCAAAAGTGTCTTACCACTGCAGCGATTTTAGCATTGAGTCTCCGTGGGCCCGGAAGGCCCATCATAACTCTTACCTGTCTCGCAGAGATGAAGCGTGCAGCATCTTGGAGGGTGTCCTGTCTGAGGACACTCTCACCTGCTCCATCCTGCTCAGGGGAGTCGGCTGCATGCGAGCGTCGCCGTAGCACTCGGCAGGTGCACACTCTTCTCGAAGCCTATATGGTTGTGCTACGACAGCGATCAGAGGTGTTTCCTCACTCCTCCTAAGTCCACACTCCCAAAGGGGGGTGATTCAGATGCTCCTGATCCCAATAGATGCTTCCATGGCGTCCTCACATAATCCATGGGTCAGGTCAAATGTAGTAGTCGAAGCTCCCGATGACCTACGGGTCACTGTCGTTCACAGTTCAGCACAACAATTATTTACAGCAGCCTCTCTTGGCATATGGGGTTGCTGCACCATAGCCACACAAGGCTTTCGCCCTTACTGCATGGCAGTCCTTACCACGGCGGCCCCTCTTGGCATACGGGGTCACTGCTACAGTGTTGCACAGGCTTTGGCCTTTCTGCGCAAGGAAATCTTTACCACAGAGGCCCTTGCCGGGACACGCGGTCAGTGCAATGATGCCACACACAGGCTTCTACCCTTACCACACAGCAATATTTACACAGCTATCTTCATGGCGACCCTCCCCTGGCATACGGGAGGTTGACGAATCAAGTCTGCACACGGGCAACGACCCAATCGGTGCAGCAGCTGTCTCCTCGCACCCGGAGCACACTAGACAAGGCTCCTCACAGGATCTCACTCCAACACTCTCCTCTTCCTCACAGGTCACACTGGTCTTGGCAAGTAGGCAGTTGCTGGTAATGCAAGCTCCAGAGCAGGTAGTCTTGGTTTCCCTGGGTGATGTCCCCTCACCCAGCAGGCCTTAGCCCCCAGACCTGGTCACAGAAAGAAGTCTTGCAGAGCTTCCCCTCCTCACACAGCCAGTCTGGCTGCTCGTTAGCTGACGATTTTTGGGTTCTCAACCTTCCCTTCTTTTTTTTTTTGTAAATCTGTTTATTAAAACCAATTCGACAACATGGCATAGTATCGCAGAATCGTGGCATAGGTGACAGCAAAACAGAAATACTTTAGAATGCATTAATTTCGTACAGTAGGAATTACACGCTGAGGGAGACATCCTCCTCCACCAAGTGGGGGGCGGGGGGGGGGGGGGGGGAGGACAGATATTACCACGGTATGCGTTCCAGGGGGCCCACACTTTGGACCACTTACGAGGGCAGCCTCGAGCAATGTAAACAGTTTTCTCACGTTGCATGCACCAATCAAGGTCTTTTTTCCAATCAGCTATTTTAGGTGCATGTGCCGCCCCCCAGAGCTGTGCAATATTCCTTTTTGCTACCATGCAACCAAGTGTAACCCATGGCATGGATGTTCAGGTCTGTTGGCTCCCAAATGTTAAGGAGGCATCTGGGGGCTTCTGGCTGGATCTCAATTTTTAGGGTGTTACTCATGATTTCATGTATCTTTCGCCAGTATTCCTGGATATGTCTACAGTGCCATAAGGTGTGCATGAAAATGCCTGGTTGTGTGCACCCCCGTCGGCAAGACCCATCTGTCTGGCCCCCCATGTGTACCAGTTGGGGCCCCGTTATGTATATTCTGTGTAAAATGTTCAATTGCACCAGCCGGAGTCGTGCTGATACTGCGACCGTTTTAGGGGAAGAGACCGCCTCCTGCCACCCCTCATCGTCTAAACTCAACCCCATCTGCCGTCCATTTCTCTCGCAACAGGGCAGTGGGTCGCTCATATTGTTAATAAGCAACCTTCCCTCCTTATAGTCCATTTCCACACACCAAATGTGATTTCGGGTCTGGGTCTTTGAAGTTGTATGTTGGGGTTCTGTTTCTTTTGAAGTACACAATTTTCCTCTCCCTCTTGAAATGCCGTCTGTCACAGCAGGAAAGACTTTGAAGCAGGTAGTCCCAGAACACATGCCATGGGACTGACTAGAGTTCACACCTGGATGTCAGCCACAGTGATGTGCACATCAAAAGGTTAATCCCGGGCTCCCAGACCCACTCTTTACGATTCCCTTATCAGTCTTATCTCCTTCCTGAGATGTGTCCAGGTCTGCTTCCTTATGATCTCACTGAATCTAAGAGCACCCTATAAAGTGTACAGAGGGAGCCTCGTGCTCCCTCTCCAGTGTGTCTCACAGGAACGCATCAATACACAAATCTGTCTGGGGGGAGTCCTCCATCTTCTCAGGTCTTCACAGTGCAGGACCAGGCTTCCCAAAATGGAACCCAATGTCCTCCATGCAATGTACAGTTACAGGCACACTTGCACTCAGTGATTGTATGCAGCGCACACACTGACCAGCACTGTTACCTCTATGACACATATACACTCAACACACAGTCACTTTGTGTGCACCGCTCAGGACTGTAGCCTTTGTGTTGCCACTTGCAGGCACACATGAAGCCAGCACACACATCCACCATATGAGCACTGCACAACACTACACCCTTCATGTACTGTACTCCTCTCAGGTACACATACACCCAGTACATACACTCACCATGCATGCACTGCACAGCATTGCTCTATACGCACACACACAACCAATGAAGAAACACATCTCCTGCATTGCGCAGCACTTTGCATCTAAGTGATGTAGGCCAAGGGTGAGTTAACCTCTTCGGTGTTCATGACGGCTCCCGGCCGTCATGAATCACGGTAGGCGTGTGCTCATGACGGCCGGGAGCTGTCCGAACGTTGCCGCTACTCCCATGCGGCGTTAATTCCCCACCTGTGCGGGAGAATTAATTAGTGGGAGGAGTTCGGACAGCTCCCGGCCGTCATGAGCACACGCCCACCGTGATTTATGACGGCCGGGAGCAGTCATGAGCACCGCAGCGCCACGCCCACCCCCTAGCCCCACCCCCGCACCGCAGCGGAATGCGCGCCGCGGGGAAGGGGTTAAGTACATAGCAGCGGAATTTTAAAAAGAGAGCGGGCTGTAGGCCTCACTCTAGTGACACTGGTTAACAAATATTGGCATAGCCAATCGGTCTCTCCATTGCAATCTAAAACCTTGGCAATTGCTTTCCGCGGGACCATACAGAATCGGGACATTCTGTGCAGCATTTTTTTTAACTAATTAAAAAACTCTAAAGTTAACATAAAAAGCATAACCTAAGCACAATAATAAAAAAATAAATCACATCCATCTACTGCTTGATAAATACCTGCAAAAAACTAAAGAAAGCAACAAATACTGAAGCCAACAGGACTGCTTATCTTTAAAGTGAGGCAGGCAAATGATCTAAAAGTACACTCACCACATATTTCTGTGAACTTCCAGTGCTGTGGATGGTACGCATAGAGTGCAAAAGCCACAGCATAAACTCTAGTGGAACAGCGTGTAACAAATACTCTTCCAAGATGGCAGACAAGTCACCATCAGAGACCATGGCCGAGATTACATCAGAGATAAAAAGAGGATACTGATGTCATCTGATTCGCACCTTTTTAGTTGACATGTTATCAGAGACGACAACCTCTTTGTTTATACGTGCCAATAAATCAGCAGATTTACCTTGTGCTGATTTAAGTAATGCATGCATCAGCTGTCTATTGGTTTATGTATGGGTGGTACTTGCCTAACCTTACAGTGGTGCCTACGGTGGACATTCCCACACCCGAAGGCATGCAGTAGTGTTTCACCACCCCCCGCAGCAGACTGCGCATGCGTTCAGAAGGGGGGAAGTGGGGCGGCGCAAGGCCAGAGCGGCGAGTGAACGGGAGCCATTTTGTTCTGAGTGAGCCTGCCAGAGAAAAGAAAGCTGCGACTGCGCCATGCTGAAGGGGCCGAGAGGGCACAGGGTACGGCTTTCAGCCAGCACAGCCATCACTAAGACAACAGTGGCTTTGCGTGCATTAGTGTGTATGCAGACAAGGGAGCGAGCTGTTAAGCAAAGAAAAAAGTATTCCTGAAAACATTGCCTTAAATGGGACAAGCGTAAGGCTTTACGTAATGGGAGGGTGTTCCGTGGGAGGTACCAACAGGAAAAATTGGACACTTGGAAGCAATGCTATTTAAAGGACACTAGAAGAAATAAATGAAGCAATGGGCGGGCCGTAGCCCACAAAGTATATACACATATCTCGAAGAGACAGCACAAGTGCGGCCTAGGCTCAACCTAAAAAGGACCTGTTCACTCCTACTGATCACTACACTGTATGCTGCCCCACAACACTCGTGCTGCTTAACTCCTGGTGAAGGCATTACTCTTCCACCACTGTGAGGGTAGTGCTTTGTGCGCCCCTCCCAGTCCAACAAGACTGCAGTCCATGAAACAGGCCTAGGTCATGGCGCACATTCATAATCTGTTTTTGCCTTTGACAACAAAAATCAGCATTAGGGATCCCGACAACAGTACAGTTGGGCACTCAGGACAGGGGTGCACGTCTATTACCATGCAGAGGACTTTTCCGTCCCAGCACCCACACAGGAGTTTCTTTATACCAACCAATCATTAACCAAGAGTTTCATTGTCTTGTAAATAAAGAGGCCTGGTTCAGCATATAACACCGCGTTTGTAGCTAAAATCTTCAAGTGTTCAGTCAACTGATTTCACCCACTCCCCAACTAATTCAGCCATAGGTGGAGCAGGGAGTTAATAAAACAATGAACTGGAAAGCAGCCCAGAGAAATTGCTAGTTTCTGGGATTAGTTCAAACATTCAACCCATCACTACTTAATTTTTCTCAAACTAATCAAGCCACACAAAAAAAAGCTCAGATATTTGATTCAGCTGGTACAAAGCACTGTGGATGCCAAGTGTTTCCATTTGGATGCCAAGTGTTTCCAACCCACATGGACCATGGCTGTAAGGAATGTTTTGTGTAGTGTATAATAATATTAAAAGTTGATTTTTAATACAGACGCTGTCAGAATGCAGAATGATAGTAGAAGTAGAATAGTCACACAGGCGTTTTCGATTAGTCTCAAACATGTAGACTTGTTTACTTTCGGGCAGTGCTTAAATGGGCCGGTACTGAGCGCCGGCACTTTTTAAATGTTCTCTCCTTCAGTAACAGAATTTTTCCTCAGACTAAGCGAGTGCAGGTACTCACAGGGTCCTAGCTTTGTCGCAGGTGGTGCTGCTCTCATCAGCTCTACCTGGCAGGGCCTTCAGCCCGTCCATTACAGCGTGCATTTCAAACTAGGTGTTAAGCTGAGCTGATTCAACAGCACCTGCACAACTGCTTGCGTCTCTAAGACACACACGTGCTGCTGTGACTGGTATGAGAGGAGGGGTGCAGCTGAGGGGTGTTTCTTTAACCTTGCATCTTTAACAGTCGGGTTGTAAGTAGGCCTGGGCGGTAAATTTCGTTCCGCTCGCGGAATTTGTGATATTTTGACATTTTCGCGTTCCGCGGAGAGCGCAAAAATGTCAAAACTTTCGTACCTGCCGCGAAACGGAAGTATTTTTCTTGTTCGCGCTTTAAAAATGCATTCTCGCGTGCGTGGTCGCGACTTACCGGGTCCCTGCGTTGGCCGACGAATTTTCTCATTTGTTCTCGCGCGCGCCACAAGATGTTGGATTGTTGGTAGCCGGTCGCGCTATCCCGCGAGGGTTTGCGATCGCGAACACGTCATTGCGATCGCGAACATGAAATAAGCATCGCAACCTCATGGGCAAGTTGGAGATTTATTTCCCCGCGAGTACGCAAAAACACATTGCGAACAGGTGGGAAAAGCAATCTCCGCATCTTCGCGAAAGTTACGCATGCGCGAGGAGATTTTGCTCAATTTCGCGATAATTTGCAAAAGTCAATTTCGCAAATTCCGCCCACCCGTAGGTTGTAAGGGGATTGTGAAACCTAATAGGCAAGGGTGTTGGCTGCATGGTTTGTGGCAGTACAGCTTTTTAGCCTGCCCATTGTTTTAAATGCCTGAAAATCATCACCCAGCAGCAATTCAAATTAAATGTGTTAGCTTGAAAGAAAATACCAGCTCCCTCCACCAATTTCCGCAAAGAAATACGTTTTTTAAAAAAATGTTTTACTAGTAAAACATTGATAACAATAAAACGAATATGATATCTCTATACTGGCTTGCTTAACGGATCACAACAGGTTGCTTTTCATATAATCACTTAATACAGGGTACAGTGACACTTTAATACCTCGGTGGTTAATGTACTTGCTGGAAACTTCTGTGCGCATTCTAATCAGTTTCGACTCCGCATTAAATTTCATGGAGGGTCAATGTGTGCTCTCTGTAAAGCACAGCATGAAACATGCAGATCACAGAATTGTTTATGTAGATAGCTCAGTTGGTTGGTGATTTTGTTGCAGAGATTCTTGTTTTACCTGCTGGTTACAAGTTCAAATCCATGTCACATAGTTTAGTGGCTTATGTCAACTACAACACATACGTTTAGAACCTTGCTGTTTTCAATAGCTTGTAATTCCAAGGCTGCTAAAAAAGGATTACTTTCGTTAATAATAAAGACTTATTAGTAAGTGTAATATAAATGGGTATTAGTGTACTAACTCATGGACAGATCGATCAGACGTTCTTACATGCATGCAGATTTCTTGCATACAAAGCTTAGAGAGGTCAAAAACCTAGTCCTGTTCCTTGTCCCGCCCTTATGCCCACCCCAAACACGCTCGCTGCTCCTTTTGGTGAGTATTGCCAGGACTTTAAGTGGGCCGGGTCTCACCGGGTCTGAGCACCGGCAGTTTTTTAAAGGGGGACTTGAAACGGGTCTCTATCGGGCTCTGTTTTGAGCCCTGGCGCAGGCGGCCTGTTTTTTTCCTGGCTGCATTGACAGCAGGCACATCGTTGGGCGCTGCTCACACTGCTCACTTCTCAATAGTAGAGAAGTTACAGCACGGCATGACGTCACGCCAGGTGAGCCTTGTAGGGGAAGGGAAATCCTTTAAAGAGTCATTTTCTCTCTGGATTTCCCTTCTCTTTTTGAAACTCAGGAGCAGCAACATTGTCGTGGTGTCACCAGGGCTTTAAGTGGAAGCCTTTTCAATATTAAATACAACAAGACAAAGTTGCTGCTTATTTATCTTATGCAACTATAACAACCATTGACAAAGGCAATAGTCCGGACTTGTAGGTATGATGTTACTTTTTGTATAATATATCCGGAATCCGGATGCAATGACAAACAGCAAAATACAAGTTGAGCGGCACACTATGCTAAACACAGATTTTTAGCTTGTGTTTTAAGCCACGCCCGTAATTACATTGGCCACGCCCCTTTGAGACCCCCCGCAGTTTTTTTATCCCACTTAAAGCCCGGAGTACTGGCCCTTATATTTTTCCATTTAAAGCACTGCTCCAGGGAACTAATTAAGAAACGTGTGTAGCGACACTTTTGCACACGAGTGAAGCAACAATATGTACAGTTTCATAGGTACTGTGCACTTCACCTTTACAGACACCAGCGAATGGAGAGTACACAGCCTACACGTCGGTTACCATTGAGCTCGGTAAGATCTTAACAGCAGAAAGAGCAGCTCATTATCATATAATTTGCATATCTCACAGTAGGCCTAGACGCGTCCTTGAGACGTGCCAATCAGATGTGTGGTTGATCCAATTTAAGAATAGGCAACAATCCTCATTTAAATTCACGCCGAGTGTATTTTTTGAATATTAACCACGGGTATCTGCGGATTTTGGCCTGTCGGTCTCCGTGGATGGCAGGTGCTGTGAAGCGATGCCTGCTCATGTCAGGCACGGGCGGCCTCAGCTGCGCGCGCACAGCATGCTTCTTCTCGGAATGATTTCCTGTGATCATTCACGCGTGCAGCACAGGATCTCTTCAGCCCCCTTCTGGAACTTGAAACAAAAGCTCAGGCAGGCACTGGCTTTAGTCTGAGAGGTCATTTTACTTATACGTGGCTTGGCAGCTCTCGGCGCATCCGTTTCTTAGACGGAAGTTCACTGATGTCCTCCTGCGAAGCGATCGACTGTGCGATAACATAAGCAGCAATTGCCAAAATATTTCAGAAACACCCCGTAACACCAAGCCACCGAGGGGTGCCCTCCCCGGGCAGCATCCGTAGAATGTGAGGCATTTGTTCAACGCACGGCGCATCTCTGTGATGCTGTAAACCCTGCCACCTAAACCCTGCACACCCCAACATTGGTTCGACAGGAGGGAGTGGCAATTTATTATCTGTCCTTTCTCTATGTCTGTAGGCACGGCTAACTGATGCTGCTCTCACTAGTCCGGTAAACAGGGTCCTTTTAACAATCGGATAAAAAAGTATGGGAACTGTGATGCTGTGTGCAATGAGAGGACGGTGAGTAAGCATGGGGGCGGGGTCAAAGGCATGGCTAAATAAATACTAGTTAAGTTAATCAGTGGGAAATGTACTAGCTTATATTGTGAAACCTCTATTAGTTATTGCACTACAGATTTCTCTGGGTGTAACCAGAGAGCCACAGACTTGAATCCTGGTTGGTGCAGTGGAGTATAGCGTCTGGTGAATGTTTAGTGCTACGAGGGCCCAGTCTGTGACAAAAAGCATTGTGAATAGGTTAGTCATTATTTCCAACTTGCATTACAAGCAGTATAAGATAGACTGCTACAAATTGTGCAGAACAGTTTAAGCTAAACATGTCTTTCCAGAATATATACTTCAGTAATATCCAGACTGTATGTAGAGCAATTATTGTTCATAACTGCCCAGTAAAAGCACACACTTCACAACTCAGCTGGTAACTCACTTGCAACACCACTCAAAAAGAATACATCAGTGTTATCAGGAAGGTTCAAGTGATTCCATCAATTATAGCCAATACCACCTTCCAAGCACCCTTTACATTATCAGATTATGCAGTTCCGCATATTTACATTTCTATCAGGCAAGCAAGCACCATGGCAAGAAGGCTTGTTTCCCGTTTAGCTGCATGCCCTTCCTTTGGTTTCACAGCACTGGAGACTCCCTTAGCTGAAGCATTTCGACTGATGGAATGGACCATCCTGGGGCAGATGTCTTTTCATCAAAAGTAGGGGAACCTATTTTTATTGAATTAAAAAAGTATGGGCCCATCGTTGCCTCAGATCCCGCCCACTTCGACCTATGATGTCAGCCCTTTAGCAGAGATGCATACGTGCATCTGAAAGGCTACCTCTTCCATCTCACTCGCTGAGCTGTTTAACCTTTGATTGCCGACAAGAAAAAAGGCAGAAAGCCAGGAACTACATTTTATTTTGCGTTTCACAAGTCTGCTCTTTGGCACCACCACATAGAATACCACATTTCTTTTCTCCAGCCAACCACATGTTGCATCATGGAGGTTGTAGTTTAGCTTTTAACTGTTTCATTATGGGCTCAAAACCCCAGCATGCAAAGTGCTGTTGGCTAAAATGGCAAACTTGGCTGAAGGTATTATCCATGACATGGAGCCACCTGGTCAGCTACGTTTTACTAAGTCGCCTACTTCATTTAAAAAACTTATTGTTTCACGCTGCTCACATACCTTGTGAGGGTTCACTATTTCACTCACATCATGCATTAAAATAAGCAATGGCAATGTGGATCAATTTCTTTATGTGTAGTGGGAAGTTTTAAATTGAGCTTGAAAACACAATAAAGGTACAACATGGAGAGCTGCAGCACAACCTTCAATAGCACAAAGTAGAAGTAAAGGATGGGTGCCAGTAGCAGAAGAAACATCACACCATTCCCTCACACATGTAGGACATGGACAACAAGGATAGGTAAAGCACTAAAGAGTGAGCGAGAGGCGTTAAAGCAGTGCTGTATGATTTCAATAAACAAACAAGAAGTACAAAACTCCTGCAAGAAACAGTCAAATGTCTTACAGGACGTCACAGAACTACTGTTGAGATACGCGGGAAGACCATTCTCATGGAAGAGGAAGTCTCACACACTGTTTGCATCATGCTCCATCATTAACAACCTATCCCCACCGTGGTAGGACACTGCCACCAGGGCCGACTTACCATCCTGATGGACTCAGGCGAAGGAGGTAGTGCTTAGATAAAATCTACTGAACAATGGCTGGATCCAGCAAAACTAAAAATACCTTGCGGTTCCCTGGTGTATCATCTTTAATAATGGGGATCTCAGGTACGTTTAAAAAACAAAGCAAGATTGTATTTTGAGAGCAATGGCTCAAACCGTCCCACTAAGCCTTAGTATTCTTGGATCCCGCCTTTGTCCAGTAGAGATCATCTAAGATCTCCCTCCTTGGTACCAGTGTAACAGGAGGTTGAGTCTGCCCTGGTGGCAGTGTCCTACCAGGGTGGGGACAGGTTGCCGATGAAGAAGTATGACACAAACTGTGTGGGAGGCTTCCTCTTCAATAGGAATGGTCTTCCCGCGTATCCCAACAGTAGTTCTGTGATGTTTCGAATAGGACTGTGACTGGTACTCCTAAATAGGGAAACAGTCAATCTCTCTTCTATTGGAGGTACCGTACTCACTTGTGATTTCGTGTCTGACTAGGGAGGACATACAGTGGCCTGACCTTCCCCCTCCAGCCATGTGTTAAAAGCTTTTCTGGTGTCTCCCGGTCACAAGATTAAAAAAAGAAGGGCTGAGCATCAGACCCTACGTGCCTTTTCCATGAACATATTTCATGCCCAAATATTTCCCCTACGGTCTTCCCCAGGATAACAGGCACCTCACATCAAATACTGTAAAATAATTCCTGCTTCATAGGGCATGTTCACCAACCTCATAATGAGGTGCGGGGGAGAAAGAGCAAATTTCCTCAAGTCCCACTCCTTGAACAGGTCTTGCAACGTGCTTTTGTTAAAGCTGTCAGCCCGTGCAGCATGTTTCACAGGGTGAGTCACTGTAATTGTAGCCTGAACTATGAAATAGCCCATACCCATGCTGCAAAGCCACACTCACAGCTTACTGGGTGTGAGCAGCAGGAGTGCAAAGGCCTTGAGGCTGCAAACTATGCACCCAACACCAAAGCATCTCCTACTGTGCTACCAGTGCCAATAGGGCAGTGGAAGTGTGGTGGTGATGGTAATGTCCCATAATTCTCTGCCGCCCCATCTGTGTTGCAGCCTGTCTAGAAACGCAGCACCATGCAACTGAGGAGAACAGCTCTAAGCTCAGCCAGATCTCCTGTCCCACTGCTACTTTCTTTATAACTTTAACATTAAAAAAAAAGTGTATTTTGCAGTTTTACTTTAGCACCTTAGATTATATCACTGAACTGTATGGCCTTTACTAAAATTAGTGCACTCCATCCCTTTTGCGTATTAATTTTATTAATGACTAAAGAGGAAAGTCAATTGTCTTATTTCTTTGCAATATGCCTTTATCTATTTATTTATAGCTGGAGCAACATATGGTCCATTAAACTATACACAAAAGAGGTTGTTATACAGGGTGCATCCGTAACTATTTAAAGGTGCTCTCAAATGTGATGGTAAAAAAAAAAAAAAAAAAGAAGCACAGTGACGACAAGCAATTGCCTTGAGTCACACTGTTTGGTCAAGTTTGGAACCCTGAATTGTAACCAGGTTTCCAGACTCAACATTTTGCAATTTAGATCTTGGGTGGCTATCACATTCTTTCCCCCTTCTGTAGCGATGACAATTTTATTAGTGGCCCAAGAGGCAAGTTGATTGTCTTGTACCTCCTATATAAGGCTTTTATCATTGTAAAAGATGGCGCAATATTATGTTGTATTAAACTATGTACAAGAGAGGCTTTTGTATAGTGCACATCATGAGCAGAATTATTTCAAGGTGCTATTAAATGTGATGATCAGTGAAAAGGAGGAAGATGGAAGAAAATGAAGTGTCCAGGGTCAAACAGTTTGGCTAAGTTCGGAAGCTGCAATTGAAACTAGGGTCTCTGGATCAGACATCCTCCCTCAAACTAGTTTTGCAATGGGTCCAATAATCTGTTCTGATTGTACTGGGCAAGTTATGCAACTGCATCAAAAATATCCTTTGCTTTTGTATAAGATGGGACAACAGCAGTAGAAAGACCCTTTTCATAGAACAGCTACTCCTTGGACAGACACAGCACAAGCTTCCCTCCTTCAGAGGACAGGTACAGCTAGGGTAGCATCAGCACAAGCGTTTCCCATCACAGGACAGGTAGGAATCGAGCAACAGCAGTGCAAGCTTCACTGCTTCATGAATAGGGACAGTATGGCAATAGGAAAACAAACTTCCCTCTACACAGAAGGTAGTAGGTGCAGTCTTCAGTTTCATGCAGAACAGGTCCAGCAGGGCAGAGTTGCTCAAGCTTTTATTGATCACAGTGTGGAAAACATGTAATATTTTACTTGACATAAGCTGCAGCCATGTTGGCTGTGGTGTCCATTTAAGTTTCCTTCGTAATTCTTTCGTCTTTTCACTCTGCCTGTGCTATCTATTTTAGTTGACTTCCTGACTCAGCTAAAAGCAATGCAAGTGCTGAGAGTTTGTAGCTGCCAGTACACCTGTTAACTGTCAATTATTTCTGCTGCCATAAGCACTCCTGCTCCCCATCCCACTGTGTTGACAAAGTGGTTATTCATCTGCCCTCGTTTGTTGAAAACTATTTCAAAAACTTGTCCTTCCTATTTCTGTTCACATGCTTACACTGCAGAAAAACTGTATAAAAGCCCTGTGTTTTGTGACTTCAGTGTACTACCTCCTCCAGCACTTGAGTGCTGTGTGGACGTGGTCCCACTCATGAGTGATTAATAAACTTGTTATTTATTCCTACTCCAGTGCTGATCTCTACTTTGTTGGTTTTTGAACCCATGGACAAAAGGGTGACCCTGCACCAGTGTACCCCTAAAAAGGTCTATTTTCCACAACAGAACATGTATGTACACTTAATGTGTGGGTGACGTAGGTAAGTAGAGGGAGGTAAGCCAACAAATGAATATGGAGAGCTGAACTAAGAGTCGGTTCTGGCTCCAAGAGCTCATCCAGGAGCCCAAACTTGAAAATATTTGGCATGCCAATCATGCATCCAAAAAAAGAATAATTGTAGAATAGGACAGTGTGTCTTTAAAATTCAACAAAGAGAATTTATGTAACATGTAGAACTGTTTCACCACAGACTATCAGATTGTTGGACAATAATTTACTAAAAGTGAGAGATTTCAAACATGAACTGAGAAACATTCCTGCCCTTGATGACAATGCTATTAGTGAACTAAGAGGCGAGTCAGGTTTCATGTGTACACTATATGTGACCTAAATTCATATAGTACAATGAACAATATAGACTATTAAATCAAACTCAAGAAGGGTTTTTGCACACCATTCATCCTTTGTGCTGCTCTCATATGTGATAATAAATGTGAACAAGAGTATTTGCATAAGATCATAAAATGTGGTCAAGTAGCAAAGCCAAGATTGATCCCAGATTTTCCAGTTACACACTGTGCAATTTAGCATCAATGATGCATATCCCATTCTGACACCAAAGTTTAATGCTTTGTCTTTAATGCTTGAAGGAGGAGATTAGAGCGTCAGTGACAGGCAGAATCTACATTATATTTTGGGCAGCTTTCCAGAACGCAAACCTTGCCCAAGGAGATAAGAGTGGTTCACAACAGGCAGACTAAGTTACACATTTTCTTCAGCACAGGGGTTTTTGCCAGGATTCACAGGATACTGAGACAAGGCCAGGATTTGAACTTGGTCCCCCAGGTTATAAGGTAGGCTCATTTTGGGCTTGAGGTTCCAAGGAGATCTCACGCTGAGCAAGAGCCAAGCATATGGCTTGAGCCTGGATCGAACTTTCAGTAGTTCACCCACCTCTTTAGGTAACGGACAAATCTCTAAAAGGGGTGCTTAATTCACTGAAAGGAATGTATAAGAGGATGAGTGAGAATGAAAATGTGGGGTGAGACACTATTCTCACATAGGTGATATTCCACGTCAGCACCCTGAAATTCCTGCTGCTGTCACTCAGAGATCCGCTCTTTGTGTTAATTCTTTAGTTTTCCATGTGTAGAGAAAATGCAGTAACCTAGTAGATCATAGTTATTTACAGCAGCCTCACTAGATTCTAAGTAACTATGCTCTAGGCAGGCACACAGGTGCCAAACTCTTTGAGAAGGTTTTGAATGCCTGCACATCAGGTTCTGTGTAATCCAAACCTCGATGCTGCACGTGCTCAAAATGTTGAGACCGCCAGAGGGCAATTCCTGTAACTTTTTCCTTTTTACTGCACAGAAAGAGGACTCAATCTTTAAACTCGTTGTGTTCACACCTCTCAGCACAGCACGGCACTCCCTTGATCCGTTTTCTGTTTAGGATGCTAAGTAATCTGCTTTACGGCCAGAAACCCCGCGTGCACGCATGCTCGGTCCGTGGAACAGAGCAGTAGTGGCCGGTGTTGTGGACAAGGGGTGGGCTCGCGGAACGGCAAAATAAATAAAACTTACCTGCAGCTAGCCGAGTCGCGCTCTCCTGCTCCTTTCCCAGCAGGCACAGGCTCCCAGACTGGTCTGCGGCCAATCCTGAAGCATGAGAGCAGCTTCAGGATTGGCCTGAGCGTGGTGGATTTGCGCTCCCAGGTAGACTGGGAGCCTGGACCTGCTTTCTCCAACCAAGCAATGCAGCTGGGGTTGGAGAGAACTTCAGTGCGCATGGTGGTTTTGCTGGCCTGGGACCCAACACTCCTCCTGTCATTCCCCGTCCATGCCCCCAAAGTCTCGGCAGGAAAGGAAAAATAAAGCGATAATAAAACGGGTTTATCATTGTTTTATTTTTCCTTTCCTGCCATTTGTTAGGCAACTGGCCGGTGAGGCGACGGTCCTCCGCCATAGTGGAGGAGCAGTGGCTAGAAAAGAGGTGTCACAATGACTCAAACATTGTCTTTCTGCCACTCAAACTGCGTGCTGTAGTTATTCAGGTGCTGAATGGCGTGCCAGTGGGAGCTGGAGATACCTAGAGCCTGGTTGCTGTTCCAGGTGTAAACATACGCAGGGCGCCAAATACTGGTGCACCAGAACTTTGCGCGTCTTTTACACACACCAAAGATTTGTACTTTGCATTGCTGGAAAATACGCAAATAATAAATACATGTGAACACACAAAACACATGAAAGGGTCGTCTGCACCACGTTTCAGGTAAAACTAGGGGGCCAAATGTTGGCTTTCGGTGCAAGGTACACGGTCTGGGGAAAGAACACCATTTTATACTTTGCAAGTGCCAACTCTGCATCTGCATAAAGTGGAATCGGAGAAAGGAGCACTCAAAACAGACTCACATGCAAACAACAATTGGAGGATACTTTGACAATTGGGCCCAGATGCTTCAGACAACGAGCACACTCCCTCGGGTATCTTCCAGGAATCCTGCACCTCTCTATTGAGGGTCATGACGATCCTTTAGCAAGGAAGAAGCACATTGCACACATCCACGCATACCCCGAAATGACCTATGAAATGAGACCTCACTGTCTTTACACACACACACACACACATACACCACTGCAAACCCACACCATTAGCTCTGAAAATACTCAGTCAATGTTCTACCAAGGGAAGAGAAGTAACAGAGCTGAGCAAGCATAATTGGTGTACGAGATATCTGGGGGCCTTTGGATTTCAGTTAATATATAATTACTCTTATACTTTTGTCATTTTCCTTTCCCAAATTCTACAGAAAGAACATTCTGAGTGGGTGCCATGGGCGAAACCAGAAATAAATAATTAGCACGAACCTCTAGTCAGATTTGTCATCTGCCCATCAGCTGCCACCCAGAGGGCAATACTTCCAGTATCCATGTGTAGTCTGCCCAGTCAGCCGCACATCAGACCCCTGAAAGGGGCACTTGCTTTTGGGAGTAGCTACGGTCGAGCAGTAGGGCTGGACCATAAGAAATATAATTCCCAGGGTTCCGCTAGCTTTGCTATCTCATGCCTTGGCCAGTTCTCACCATGTACAAATCCCTAGCGGTCCACACCAAAGATCTCGATCTGCAGCAGGAGCTACCCAAAGGAATACGCTCTCGCTTGTAGCCGGTTCCACCGAGACAGTCAGTGAGCAGAACAGCCAGCCAGTGGGAGTGTACCAAATCCCCAGGGAGGAGAAGATGAAAACATGTGAGATTTGGTGCCAACAGCCCTACCTTCATCAAAGAAGCACTTCTAAGATAATAAGTTATGGGCAGGCACAGTTCCACATCTTGGATTCCTTCAAGTTGGATATGGAAAGAGCAGGATGTAAATGCCTTGTATATACCCCAACAACTGGTGCCAATAGGGTGAGCAACAAAGTAGAAAAAAGATTTTTACTTTGCAGTGGACCACAAAAATAATGAATCTTTATGTTTCACGAACATTATACAAAACCATATCAAATGAAGCCGAGGTCTTCTTATCTGAAATTCGGACACATGTACATCATTTTTAGAAACTACAGGCAACCGCAAACAGTGAATGGGAACCAGGGGCACCGCCAATCTCTCTTCAGATACTTATGGCCATGAGGGACACATACGCCCCTGAACTTCTAACAAAAAGCTCAGAAATATTATACATTGTCTAAAGTCGTAAGACCGTAGACATTGGTAGGTCACGTCCCGCAAAACAATGGCCTTTCATCATCCAGCTTGCATTTGACTGCCACTGGATCTCATCCAATAGCTTGTCTTCGACATTTCTACTTCTACCAAATTAAATATGAAATGACTTTTAGCGTGGCTACCATCACATCTAGGAATACCCATGCTTTACAAATACGCATAACATAATATTACTTCTAGGTACAGGACAGTGGTGCTGTGCCATCACCAATAAGGTGACTGGAGTAGCTTATTGCATTGAAAATAGGGCTACCGAAATTATCCAATGAATGACCATCATGACAGTGGTGCATGTAAAGTAAAAGGTGTACAAATTTATTTTCAAATATGTTTGCAACATACAGTGATATAGTATTAAAAAGGTAAAAGTTAACAGTAACAAGTAAGTAACTACCTTAATTCTGCCGGTTAAAATCCCTAAATAAATACCAAAAGGCAGTGACAAAAGTGTTGTATTTCACTTACAGTGGTGTCCATAAGGATGATTAATGGACTCGAAATCCAGGAATCCACTATTACTTCACTGCAGAGGAAAACAACAGTTTTTCAGTGCTGGTAATCTATTCATGGAAGCAGTTACTTCCCTGTCGTCCATCCCCCTCCCTGGGGTCTCAGAGACTTGAAGGGGGTCTTAAGTCTCTCCGAAAATCCACCCTCTCCATAAGGTAACCACAGACCCAAATAGAGGCGGAGAGGTAGGCTGCATCACCAACCAAATTTGCAGCATTAAGCTGCAGATCTGTGCAGACCCCAGGAAGGGAGGATTTCTGTCCATCCTGCCATGACTCCGATTACGCTTGGATGGAGTTTGCGGAGTTCCGCTATGCAGAATTCTGTGAAGTAACAAAAAAGTCTGCTGCACTACGTGGAGTTTTGCAAGCGGTGGAGTGCGTTAGGTCGCACCGTTCATGCTGATTTTTTGCACTGTTTTTTTTTCCCCATGCTGGAAAATCAACACGAATGGCACAATGCTCATGCATGTTCTACTTGAGCAGCAGCTTCCTGAACACGAACAGGTTTCTCTGGGCGAGAGCAAAGAAAAAGCTAAGAACAGTGGAACCTTCTAATGACCACAACCTAACCCAATATCACTCTCTCAATACTCTCCCCTTAAGTTTTAATATGGATTCGCCTGCACACTGAATAGCACCCACTGTCACACTGAATAGCACCCACTGTCACAGTGCCTATTCCCTCGGGAATCCAACAGTCTAACATCAAAGCACAGGTGCACCACAGGAGGAAATTAAAGTTCACGATCAAAAGATTTATCTCCAACGAGAGGTAGAAGCCATCCACGACCGCCTGCAATGAGAAATCTCGCCGGGAGGTAGCCTGGAGTAAGATTTTGCTCGCTCATGGAAAAAAAAACTCCACTGTGCGGAGCAGAGTTTTTCGGAACTCCGTGCGCTGTGCAGAAGGAAAAAATATGCTGCAAAATCCACGAGTGGAGTGGAATTTCATGCCCAGGCATAGCTCTGATAGCACTGCAGGATGCCAGATAAAAATATTTAAGAGAATCAGGCTGTTAGTGCAGAGGATGTCAGGAAACCTCCAAAAGTTTTCTACATAGTTTTCTACATTTGTCAGCATCACCAAGGGGGTAGCAAGAGAGGGATGGAGCATGAGCGTAGTGGGAAGGAGTTGTTGAGGACAGACATGTTTGTGTGTGACACATTCCTTCTCTCCTCTGCTGATCCATAGGACTGGATTCTGATGCGGTGGTCAAAGAGGACACCATCATTGTTTCCTGGGCCTCCTGCCTTTTCCAATTATCACTCTGTTCCACAGCTATAGTCCTGCTATGGCTGTATTTATCATAAATGCTAATTTGGCTCAAGTTAATTGAATTTATATCGGGAGAGCACAACACCAGCATTAGAAACATTACAAAGGCTACATATGCACCAAGAATGCATGACCAAGTCCATAAATATGTTGATTTTCTACAGGTCAAAGCAGAATATGTTTTAGGTACCCTTTCTAAATTAAAATAAGGAAAGAAAACACCTTAATGTCCGAACACCCAGCTATCAGAAAGAAAAGGCTGCTCAGTATGTTGTGCAGTATTTTGAACTTACGCAGCCTAGGGCTTTTTGAAATTACCCAGTCACATTCTAGGGAATGGCAATCAGTTCCATAGCTGTACCTACCAGATTATAGAAGAGATCCTCTTTTTCTATTGGTTACATTCCCAGCAGTAGTCCCTGCACCTCTGAGAGAGTATGAGCAGCTCTCAGTGTGCTGTCACCCACTCAGTCCTCACAGCATCACATTAGGATGGGAGGAATAATTACTGCACAAGTGGCATAATGCCTGTCAGGTTTTAGCACATTACACAGCCAAAAATAATAAAATAAACCCATGCATAAAAATTAGCATACTAGGATAAATACATGTTGAGATATGAAGCTTCATAACTTCCCATGCTGCCAATATGTACAGCTATTGACCTGAAAGTCATCAACCTCAGCATGAAGAGTCGCACATAAGAAGCCAAATGATCTGTATTTTCCACTTTTAAAAATAAATACTGACAGAAAACACAAGGTTTTCTGTCTGTATTTATCTGTCAAAATCTGTAAAAACTTGAAAACCGGGAGCCCTACTTACAGTGAAACATAACCCCTATAGAAGATGCACCAGAAGGCAGATTTTCTACCCAATGAATGACTATCCAAACATACATGACAGAGCAGTAAGATCAACCAGAGGGCACCACTCGCACAAAGGAGCGCTCTGCCCCCTCCGAAGAGGGTTTAAATCCTCTGTGCATTGGCTGGCCGGGCTGCAGCGCTCTGCCCCCTCCGAAGAGGGTTTAAATCCTCTGTGCATTGGCTGGCCGGGCTGTCTGTGAAGCGCTCTGCCCCCTCCGAAGAGGGTTTAAATCCTCTGTGCATTGGCTGGCCGGGCTGTCTGTGAAGCGCTCTGCCCCCTCCGAAGAGGGTTTAAATCCTCTGTGCATTGGCTGGCCGGGCTGTCGGTGCAGCGCTCTGCCCCCTCCGAAGAGGGTTTAAATCCTCTGTGCATTGGCTGGCCGGGCTGTCGGTGCAGCGCTCTGCCCCCTCCGAAGAGGGTTTAAATCCTCTGTGCATTGGCTGGCCGGGCTGTCTGTGCAGCGCTCTGCCCCCTCCGAAGAGGGTTTAAATCCTCTGTGCATTGGCTGGCCGGGCTGTGTTGGAACAGGCAGATCAATGTGATTAATCAGCTTCTCTATGTTGCCTCCCTCGGGGCTGACAAGATGCATGCACCTTTGTTCCAAGACTCTGCCCTGTAGAACTGTGCTGAATGCTGCAATATGTTGTTAACCAACACAGAGCCTCTTAAGTCTGGCAAGTGTACGTCTTGAATAAACTAATTCAAGCAGGATCGAAAATACACCTGCAGAGATCTGACAAGCTCTCCACATATACCTGTATAAGCTTGTCGACAGACTTGGATGATTCGAATGATAATGAGCACGAATGAACCATAAAGACTGAAGCAGAGGATTTTATCAAGATATAAATGTTAATGCTTCGTGCTCAAACATAGCTACATTGAAGTGGCTATTCTCACACAGAACGAAAGCCAACACGTTTCATGGCTTTACAAATAACAAGATTTCTTCTTCAGGGGAAATGTAATATCTACAAAACTTTGATACAGATATATGTATGTGAAATCTGGCACGGTGACTCGTTTCAAAGAGCTATATGATTCGTATGGTCAACAGCGTGGCGGGTCTACTGGTCAGTAGTGGTGGACATTCATAGGGCATTACAACAGAGGAGTGACCACCTTCAATATTTCCCTCTAGCTGGCAAGAGCGGGATCCCAGGTTAGTCTACTCAACTCTCAAATGTATTGGGGGTGGAGTGGGGAGAACAGCCTCACAAATGGCAAACTATACCACCCCAAAGGTGGCGGCGAAGGAATTCGGCCCTCCCACCACGAGAAAACGTATTTCCACAACCGAAAATACCTGGAAAATAAATCGATGTGGCAAATTGTGTTTTTACAATATATTTTTACAAAGCAATTGGCTAAAATGTCCCAGGTTTCACAATCAGTTGCAATTGTCCGGGTGTGCACCCTGACTCATGGAGAGGAACGCAGCCCATGACCAGTTAGCAACTGAAGACTAAGTTCCACGTTCTGCAAAAACGGACATGATTAAATTAGGCAACGGCCAGTGTTAAAAACCATGTACAAAATGGGCATTTGATTACTTTTAATACCTAGTAGCAAGCAATGGTAGCTATTTCTCACTTAACTTCTAATAACCCTATTGCTCTAAAGAGATTTAGGTGGACTTTGCAGCCCAAACAGCACAAGTGCTACATCCACCGCTAACACATACGCCCGCTGCCGCAATGAGGGAAATGGGAGCCCTGGTTAGACTAGCCGCTGCGAAAACATCTGTTCCCGTTTCCCAGCCCCGAAACCTACACATACCGATAAATGCTTGAGTTCTGCATAAAGGTTGGCTTGGCAGCAGTATGGCTACTCTTCAATGAAGACGGTCTCGATAGTCGAGGAGATCTTGCCAGGGCATGCATGTCCAACTAGCAGACATCACCCAATGCAGCTCTTCCGCTCAGACAATCTGGACTAGTCCTTCACACAGACCAACCTTATGAGCTGGCACTAGTCACGGTGAGGAGGGACATAATGATGAAGCATGCAACTGGGTGAGGGTTACTGTCCTTCATTTACAAAACTCTGAAATACAGGTTTAAGGAGAAAGATGGTACAGACATGAATAATGGTTTTCCGTAGCTTTGAGGCGGTAGGCCTATCCTTTCAATGAATGGTTTTTGGTACTTCTGAGGCAATGTATGCAGCAACTACTATCCCATCCTGCCTACTAGTAACCTGGAGAAACAGGGGAGAGGTGGCTGTCATCAAAGCACCGCAATGACAGACCTCAAAGAATGTGGGGGTCTGATGAAAAGTCTGTTTCCAGAACCAAAAGCAAGTACTGCACCGGCAGATAGGTGGAGGCAAGGCGCTTCATAGTATGCTCGTCTGCCCTACCACAACGCACACGCACCTACAACGTTCCCTGCAATTTGCCCACGTGAAACAGAAACCTGACCTCGAGCTCAGGCTTCTTGTGAAATTTGTTTATCGGTGTGAAAATGAGCAGGGACAGCTACTCTACAATTTATAGGAATTACACAATATACAAATAAAAACCACCCCAGGTGGCAATGATTCAATGGCTGTGGCTTGTCTAGCAGGAAAATCACACAAAAAACTCACTGAAACTTCGAGTCAAGAAATGGAGGAGTGAACAGAATACCAATGGAAAGCAAGTCAAAGATGCAAGCGTTACATTCCAAGGCTAGGAGCCATGTGTAAATATAAGGCAGTATTCCTTCATTTGCTTATCAGCCACCAACACAGCACAAAAGCACGAATATCTAGGAGATAAGTAGAGGAACAGTAAATATATACTTTCAACGCAGCAATCGTTTACTCTCAGCTCAGAAATCCTGTGTGTAGGATATTAAAATACAGAAAAAACAAATAAACAGCCATACAACACAACGGTCTTTTGGAAACATCGAACAAAAACATAAAAGTGGCTCGTTTTGAGAAATAAGCAGGTGACAACCCACCATCCAAAGGAATAACCGATTTCATCCTCTGAGTGGGAATCTAAAAACACCATTTACAAAGCACTAGGGAGAGGGTGTAAATCGGGGAAGTGACACGATACGTAGATTTGTTAAGCGTTCAGTTACGGGGAAACATTAAACACTAGGGATTAGTTTAAAAATATGGAAAACCAATAGATCAGGTCTAAGCAGCGCTACATTGAAAAATCAATGTTAACTACAGACAATGATCAATCAGAGAAGTTCATTGGTTTAACACTGCCAAGGGGCAGGCCTAAGCAGGGAAGCTGACAATGCAGCAGTATAGGGACCTGGGGCATTGCCACTCGATCCAGGCATCTGCTGTGTAAGTGCTACCCACATAAGAAGGGCAGCAAACATCAATGGAACCAAGAGTGGCAAAACATCCTGCTTTGGCAAGGACTGCACAGAGATATTCAAAGTCACAGGAATGTGGGAAACAACACTTTGTTTGATGCTCCTGTAGCAAATCCGCTTTATTTGTATGATCACTTCAGATTTTCCACCTACCTCTCACCCTATTTTCCCTTGCTTTAGGACTCTGTGCACTTTGCTGGGCTAAACAGGGGTAAAGTGTATGTGCCCCCTCCCCCCAAAACATGTACTGCGCGTTGGAACGCCCTATTTAACTTCCCAATAAGTCCACTGTACATGGCACCTAAAGTGAAACTTTGGCATGGAAAGTTAAATGTCATATGTGGGCTGCAGTGTATAATTACACCACCCACATAAATGACAAAAATACATATCTGCCAGGAGAGCCACTGGGCTCTGGCTGGGCTGCAGTTTGAATGCACTACAGTAACACACAGCACAGAAAGCTGTGTTTGCCTTTTAGTAAAAGCCTATTTTTCTATATTCATGTCACCCTGACTGCCACTGGGAAGTCAACAGAACAGGGTGCTAATATATAACAAGCATTTACAATGCAATAGGTCTCGCAATGACATTATTTTCAGCTATTGGCATTGTAAATGTCAGTTTTTTTTCCCTTCGTGAAGCATTAATCAAATGGTGTAATGCAAGCAATAGTTCACTTTGTTGTAACTGCGAAATCTATTGCACTGCATTTGTACTAGTGTGAGTTTTCACTGTGTTGGAGGCCTATTAAATGTTCTTCCCAGGTATGTATCGTTGCATGATGGTGTGTGGTGATCAGAGCTGGTCTTTTCTCAGATAGCGCCCTGGGCTAACCCAAACTTGGCTCCCCATCCTACTTGTCCTCTTTAATGGGCTGTGATTCAAACATTGTGAGGAGTAGAAAGAAGGTGAAGGGGCAAGATTAAGGAGCTGCATGAAAAGAAAAAAAACAGAATGTGCGGATATGGGTGCCAGCAACCTTCAGTGACAGTGTTTAAACACACTCTTCTGTGAATCCAGGTTGAAAGGAGACTACTGCAACCAGCACCTGTGCCCCTCTGCAGGTCGGCGCCCTGGGCGTAGGCTCAGCTCGCACATGCCAAAGGCAAGCTCTGGTGGTGATGGTAAAGTTGAATGTTTTTGTGGTAAGGGTGATATCCCCTAAAGGTATTTATCTCTACAGTGCTGAATGTGTGGGAGGTGTGCGTCGAATATGCTGTGTTGGTTGTTCGCTTGTAGTGGTATAGTTAGTGGTAAGAGGCACATTAACAACAAGCATTGGCATAGCCAATAGGTCTCGCCTTTGGAACCTTATAAGTGGTTAGTTATGCAGCACATTATCCTGGGTGCTCTGCCGCTGTGCAGAAATAGCGATCAGAGTCACGGTGTGGGACAGCTGATAGAGCAAAGGAAATGCAGACAACGGGAGGGGGCGTCAGTATGCCCATTCACTGCTTAAAGCAGCCGACTACTCTCTAGCTGTAAAGAGCGGTATAAGCCGACAGGTCCATCAATATTACTCTTCACTTCCGTCACCCCGCTGAAACGTCTCTTTCTGCATAGAGCGGTATTAGCAAACAGCCCTGTCAATGACATCCAGTTCCCTTAACACAGCCAACATTTAGCTTTCTGTGCAGAGCGGTTCAAGCAAACAGCGCTCTCAGTGTGACGCTCCACACCAGTGACCCTTCTCTTACTGGACGGAGTGATGTAAATCCTCACCTGTCTGTATAGAGCGGTTTAAGAAAACAGCGCTGTCAGTATCCCCTGACCTGCTTTAACAAAGTCGACCATTCACTTACTGCACTGATTGGTATAAGCACCTAGCAGTGTCCATACCTCCCTTCTTCACCTTCACATCCTGATCCTCCCGTCACTGTATTGTATTAAGTTGAGCGCGGTTTCCTAAAGCAGACGCCGTGCTCAGCACACAATTTAGAGCGCGTAGCGCTGTAACAGGGTGACTTGTCGAAGATCACACACGGAGCTCTAAGGCCATTGTGCGCTCTGTAACTTCCCTCCTACAACTACTGAGTGGTTACGTCATTGGCCGCCCTTTAGCCTACGAAGACAGCCCAGGCCCGGAATAAAAGAAGCGGAAAAAGCACATTTGCATACTGAATGTAGCGGAATGTCCTTGTCAAAATGAATCGTACTTTTAGGACTCAGTTTTCTCTTGCGGGTCGATGGAAGGTCTTGAGCTTTTTGTTCGCTTCACACTATCAAAATGGAGGAGCCCCCAGAGTGGAGTTGGCCACAATGGCGGCCAGATTTACAGGATGCCGTGAAACAAGACGACAGAGAAAGCTGTACAGCGCAGAACGTCAGATCTGTGTCTGGCCTCCCACTCCGCGAGCAGAGGCGCTTTTCCCTGGAATCCGAAATAGCTTGTCATAACACTTCTTAACACGTAAACATCGCCTTAGAAATAAAAATCTGGCACCTCAACCATCACTTCTTCAGATCATTCCTGGACCTGTGAAGACTCCATCTGAAGACGAAGGTCCTGCTATAAGACAAATCTTTACTTCCGACTCTTGACTCCAGCTGGAAGAACACTCACACAAGGACTCAAAGACTCCTGAATACTGCTGGCACCCAGGGACTGGAACTGCTCTTAAAGAGCTGCTCTTTACCTGCTACAAGGACACAAAAAGCCAAATGACCCCTGATGCTAAGAGGACTCTGCTAACTAAAGAGGACTCGACTCTGCAGTAGACCTGGGAGGAGAGAGTCATGGAACCTGCCCTCAGGAGCTAGGGACTTCAGGACTGACGAGAATATGCTTTTCCAGCAGTTGGAGACTAAGGCCCTCATTACGATGCAGTTCAGACAAAAACCAACGGCTTGTCGGTTGCGGTCCAAACCGCATCTACTGCTGTGGACCGACCGATGCATTAGGATGCTTGCGGTCGGAGGCAGCAGTCAGAAGGGCCGTCAGGCGCTTTCCAACGGTCTCATGGAGGCAGTTGGTCAGAAGCTTCTCATAATCCCTTAAGGACGACGTTTCCGCCATTGGAATAATGAAGTCGATTTCCGACAGCCTTTCCATGTCAGCCTTTCCAACATGGAAAGGCTGTCGTAAAGTGACATAGAAGGCCCCTAGCAAGGCCTCCTTTACCCCAGGCCCGCCGCATCTGGGCACATGGTGAAGGGATTTCCACAAACTCCCATTTCCCAAATGGAAGCTTGTGCTGCGGGCGGTTATGTCCGCCACACAAGCTTCCATTGAGAAATGGGAGTTTCTGACCGCACTATGTGCGGTCGGTTTGTAATTGGTGTGGGGAATCACCGACCTATGGGACCTATGATTGGACGGTTCCTCCATCGAAACAGTGTTGGTCGGAGGCAACTCCGACCAACATCGTAATCAGAGCCTATGTCTGAGGGTAACCCGCTTTGTGTATGCGACCTCCAGTTCTATGCAGTCGGTCTGAAATTCCACCTACGTGTTCCATCATAAACTTTTGTTTATTACATAGTGCTTGGTGTTTTCTAGTCACTTTTTGCCTTAAAGCTTTAAAAAATAATATCCTGGTTCCCCTTAACATGCTTTGATTATCTTGATATTATTTTGCTCCTTAAATTTTTCTCTATTTTTAGGTCTCGCCTATGCAGCGCACAAGTGCTACTTTGGAGTGACCTTTTGGAATCACTCTGTACTTTCTTGGAAACTCGTGCATGTACTGAACTGTTTCCAATAAGTACTCGTGCATGTACAGCGTTTACCTTGTGGGAGCGAGCAGTGGCGCCATCTGTTTGCAATTATCGCGCTCGCACTTTCGAAACAGATGGCGCCCCTGCTCGCTCACGCAAGGTAAACGCTGTGCGAGTCTCGCCCCCATCTGAAACCTTGTTTTTCTGTCCCGTCAAAGCCCACAGGACCAAACAATATTGAGACAATTGCAGAGCCTACATATCCTGCAACGGCCACTACATGTACACTGTGGGCAGAAAGAGTTCTTAAGGGAACGCTTTTGTGAATTACTCTTAAAATTCGTCAACCACAATCCCTATAAAACACCCCCCATGGCAACAAAAAAACAAACAAAAAAAAAATAAAAATAAATAAATAAATAAAAAAATCGCAGTTGAATACCGCATTTCACATTAACTGGATTGCTCGGCAAAAGCAGTGTTCCTCCAGCTCTGGTGTGACCTTACTGCAGCCAGAACTAAAACTTATGAAAACGCACGCGCTCTTCGGCCCCGCCTTTATATCCCGCGACCTGCTCGGGTGACAATCGCCCTTCTGATGAGGTGTGCCCACCCATCAGAGAACAGAACGACAAATTCACTACTTGTAGGTGTTGTTTAGCTCTACAGGTGAAACAAATGGTCTTGTGGAGTCAAATTAACTTTAACTGTTGCAGCACTTTTGAGAAGGTGCCTGTGAGGTGTGTGTTCTTCTCCTGATATTTTTTTTCAGGCAGGCGTACTAAATGTGACAATTCTAAAACTTGGATCTGAACAGCTGATTAAGTATTACGTGCTTTCTTGTGCGTATGCGTTGATTTTCTTTCAGAAATGCCGGAACGGCTCCAAATCATGTGGTGGCATTCTAGTCAGCCACCTGAAAACACTTTCTTTTACGGGGACTCGATGCGTCCTGCTTGTACGGTTAGGGAAAGCGCGTTACCAAAATGCAGCTTTGTTAACTGAAATTACCCCACACACAAGTTCTCCATAATAGGCTGCACCCGCTCAAGTCGCTGCTGCTGTGCTGGTTTAAAAGAACCGGCATGGCGTGGTTGCGGTTCTGCGTATAACCTGCAATACTCTTGGGGGGCGTGGCTAAGCACGCGATGAAAGCGGACGTGCCCGGTTAGAGCTCCCGATCGAGCCCTCCTGCCCCGGGCCGTTTCTCCGCTGCAATACTCCTAAACGTTGCGGATTTGGTCGGCGGGCCATCCACGGAGCCTTCTCCGCCACCTGGCCGAGTTTGCGGCGAATCGGCGGTGGAACACCGCGCCGGCCCCGCGGACGAGGCCGCGACCGCACTGCAGGACGCGCGGCCGCGGCTCGTGGCTACGCAAGACCGGGGCGCTGCCCTGTCCCTTAGGCCCGAGGCTGCAATCTGGGGAGGAGCTGCCGCGACGCCGAGCGGCGGCCTACGACTGCGGCGAGGGCGGCCTGGCGACGGGGAGGCCACGCTTGGACCCACCTGGGGGACCCCCCTGTGACACCACGGAAAAGACGGTGACGGACAACGGCACCCCCCTGAGACCGCGTGACCGCACCACTGGCGACGGGTGGGCCTGCGCCTGAACCCCAACGACGACTGCCTGCACAGCACAGGTAGCTGCAGCGTCCTACGAGGACTGGAGGTGCCATAGGGGAGCAGCAGCGGCAGCCCCCCGGATCTGGGGAAACACGCACGGACCTGCCTCCCCGCGCCACACTCTGCCGGGACAGGAGACGCACTGAGGCGGTTCTCCTCTTGGTGACCCTGGCGCTTCAGCAACACGACGCGCCAACACACGCTGCCACCGCCCGCGGAGCCCTGGAACCGCTGTGGAAGCGCCGACCTGGGCCTCCTTGGCACGCACACACAACGCGACCCCTGCGCCACGCGCTAAGGTACGAGCAGACGCGGAAAGAAGGACTCAAGGGGGCCCTGCGGACTGGAAGAGGGACACTGAGAGCTGACCCGGCTGAGACTGAGCCCCCCACTGGCTGAGCCCCTGAACGCGCAGCGAAGGCGACACGGCCTGGCTGGCCGAGGCGGTGAGACAAGGCGAGGTGGGCCGCTCCCATTCCGCTGGAGCAGGGCATCAACGGAGCAACAACCCCCTACCCCACGACGACGGGGGGGGGGGACGTCTTCCGCACGCCGCTGGCTCCATGCCTAGAGGAGCGCGAACCCGCTCCGGACCGGGGTCGACGGCTGAGAGGAGGCGCCACGAGCCACCGAGGCCCGCGATGGATACGGACCATGTGACGGCGAAACTAGACAGTGTCCTGGCAGCTATGGAGAGGATGGAGGAATCGCTGCAGCAGACGCGCACCTCCCTGGAGACCCGCATAGACAGTGTGGCAATTGACCTGACGCACCTCAGAGCCGACCATAAAAAGCTGCAAACGCGAACCACCGCGCTGGAAGACGCCATGGCGGAGGTCGAGCCGGCGACGAAACGGGCCGAAGCCGGAGTGAGCGAACTTCTACACCGGGTGGAACTACTAGAGGGACGGGCTGAGGATGCGGAAGGCCGGGCACGAAGGAACAACATCCGCCTGGTGGGCGTCCCGGAACGATGGGAAGGGGCGAATCCTGTCCGCAAGGTCGAGGACTGGCTACGAGACCTATTACCGGACAACACGCTCTCCCCGCACTTCGTGGTGGAAAGGGCCCATCGCGTCCCCGCGAAACCACCACCTCCGGGCTCTAACCCTCGGCCGTTTCTCCTCCGAGTCCTCAACTACAGGGACCGCGATGCCATCCTGCGAGGGGCCAGAAACCTAGGGGACATTACCATTGACAACGCGACGGTGATGTTTTTCCCGGACTACACGGCGCGAGTACAGCGGCAAAGACACTCTTTCCTGCCCATCAAACGACGGCTGCGTGAAGCGGCCCTCCAGTACTCGCTGCTCTTCCCAGCCAAACTGCGAGTGGTGGCGCACGAAAAAACCCATTTCTTCACGAGTCCCGAAGACGCGGAGGCCTGGCTTGATGGCGGAATGCCAGCCGCGCCACGACGGATGACGGGGGCAGGCGCGATGGAAAGATCGAGGGGACCAAGACGACGACGCCACCGCGGGTCGCCCACGCCGCCGCCAACCGGCGGGACACCGAGCCACTCCCCGCCGGCGGACCTTGTTCATCAGGAGCAGCGGGACGCCCTGCGCAGGGTGGCAGAGATCAGCAACTCTCCGGCGTCGTCGGCTCGGCCGGACGCCAGCCCGACGGCCCACTCAACGGACGACGAGGCAATCTACGGCATCCCGGACACACAGGACTCTGGAGGACCCCCGGAGGTCACACCGCAAACGGCGGACCTCTTTGGCTGAGGTGCTCCGGAAATGGGCTGCCACCTGACGTACATTGCCAACCTCCCGAACCCCTGCGGGACGACCCCTCACGGAACTGAATCTGCTGGAAGGGCCCAGGCACCTATGCTGACAACGCCGCGGGGGGGCCCGCCCGTGGGGCCGGACACTGTAAGTACAATCTCTACTTATGGCCGCAAGGCCTACACACACCTGATTTACAACCACGCAGAGACGCCTTTTAGCGCCGCGTGGTCGGCTTGCTGCGGCTACTGGGGGGTCGCGGGGGGACCGTGCCCGCGTCCTCCCCCTTCCCCCCCCCCCTCTCCGGGGGCATTCCAGCCCCCCGCTGACCTGATGGCCGGGCACGCAACTGCTACGGCCTTGAACTATGGCCATCGGACGCCCGCCGGCCGGCAGCAGCATGTACACAACGCCTGGGAGACATGCGAGGCGCTTCCGAACCTGCATTGTTTGCGTTGTTGTTCAGAAGATACTTTACCCACCCCCCGAGACTGTCTAGTTCGTAAGCTCGCTTGAGTGTTTGGACGGCGACCTGTTGTGCAGCCGACCTTTTGGTATTCTACAAGTTCTTATCTCTCTTTATTTAGTTGCCATGTTTCGCCTTTCTATGCACCCTTTCTATGCACATCACTAGCTTTAGCTGCGCGGCGGGTGCGGGCTGCTGGCCCCGGGGGGCCCTTAAGATGGGGGGATGCGCTCTTGGGGGCGGAGGGAGACCCCCACACACAGGACAGTAATGGCTAGTACCCAAATATGCACCTGGAATGTCAGGGGGATGCACACACCGGCTAGGCGCTACCATATTTATTCGTACCTAAAGCGGCACAGGATTAACGTAGCGCTGCTCCAGGAGACGCATCTGAACGGCGCTGAGGCGAGGGCACTACACCGTAGATGGCGGGGACAACTATACGCTACGGAATACTCCTCATTCGCGCGCGGAACACTGATATGGATCCGCCCGGGGACCCCGTGGGAGGCCACAGACACTGCGATAGACAGCGAGGGCAGATACACGGCCGCGCGAGGCAGGCTAGATGGCCATCCTATCACGCTGATATCCCTCTACTCCCCAAACATCGAACAAGCAGGCTTCCTGGCGCGGCTATCAACGACTATGGCGCCCTGGCATGACACTTCGTGGATTATAGGGGGCGATTATAATTGCACCTTAGACACCACGCTGGATCGCTCCTTCCCGCCCCCCCGCGAACGCCCCTACCAGGGGAGCCACGAGGGCGTTGCTGGAGTGGGCTGCGCAATGGGGCTTACACGATGTCTGGCGACAGCGCAATCCGGGGACGCGGTCGTACTCCTATTACTCTGGCGCTCACGACTTATACGTCCGCCTAGACCGCTTCATGGTATCCACAGACCTCCTACCTCATGTGACGGACGCGCAATACATGGGCCGCACACACTCAGACCACAACCCACACTTCATGTCCGTAGCCTGGGCCCACCCACACCCCCCTGTCCCCACATGGCGCCTGCAGCCAGCGCTGCTACTAGATGCGGCTTTTCGCGCTGCCCTACTCGAGCGTACCGCGCAGTACTTAGAGGACAACACTGGCACAGCAACTGACTCGAGGGTGGAGTGGGATGCCTTCAAAGCCGTGATACGGGGCCACTGTCTGCGCACCCAGGGGCAGATCAGACACCAACTAGAGGGAGATCTCACTAAGCTGGAAACAAGTTTACTTGCGCGGGAGGGGGAGGCGGCGGAGGGAGACGAGGGCCCGCTGCAGGACGCCCGCTCGGAGCATGCACGCCTCCTGGAGCGACTTCGCCATGTCAACTATGCGGCACACTCGGCGAGGACTCACCGCCTTGGTGACAGACCAGGCAAGCTTCTGGCGTGGCTGATTTCGCGGGATGCCCGCTCCCAGCCGGTGACGGCTATACTGGGCGAGGGTGGGGAACTGGAGTACACGCAAGCTGGTATCCATGATACTTTTACTGCCCACTATACCGCATTGTACCGCTCCCGACTCGCGGTTCCCTACGCTGCTATTACAGACTATCTCTCCCCCCTGCCGATGCCGCAACTGACTATCGCTCAGCAAGACGAACTCGGCGCTCCACTGGAGGCGGACGAGCTTAGAGAGGCCATCTTTCAGCTCTCCAACGGGAAAACTCCGGGCCCGGACGGGCTACCGGCTGAATTCTACAAGGCTGGCTCGGATATCTTAATCCCGGAGCTCCTGCGCATGTACGCGGCGGCGGCGGAGGGAGCTGCCCTGCCCCCAACATTGAACGAAGCCACGCTGGTCTCTATACTTAAGCCAGACAGGGACGGCACGCGGGTGGGCTCTTACCGTCCATTGGCTCTACTAAACACAGACTATAAGATCCTTGCTTCTGCACTGGCTAGGAGGCTGGCCCCTCACGTACCCACTCTTGTACACCGGGACCAAAATGGGTTCGTCCCAACACGCCATACCTCCCACAACATCCGCAGGCTCTTCCGGGTACAGGAATACGCCACGCGGCAGTGGCCCAGGGCGGGATGCCTGATACTGGACTTGGAGAAAGCCTTCGACTCCGTCGAGTGGCCATACCTAAGGGCAGTCACGGAGAAATACCAACTGGGGGGCGGCTATAACGCCATGATCGCCCTGCTTTACAGTGAGCCGACCGTCCGGGTCCGCACGGGCCGCATCCTCTCGACCGCCATCCGAGTCCGCAGAGGCACCCGCCAGGGCTGCCCGTTGTCGCCGTTGCTATTTGCACTGGCAATGGAACCCCTGGCTGCGACACTCCGAGCACACGGGCTGGAATGGGGAATTCCATTGCCGGACGGCCTACACACGGTGTCCCTATATGCAGATGACCTGCTGCTATACGTCAGAGACATGACCGCCATCCCTGCTTCCCTCGCTGACGTTTTCCGCACCTTCGAAGCACTGTCGGGCCTGAGGGTTAACTGGGCCAAGTCGGGAGCCTACCCCTTTGGCTCGGAGACACCTGAGTGTGACGTCCACCTGGGAGGAGACAGGCTGCGGTGGTACCCCACCACCTTCCGCTACCTGGGGATACGGGTCTACAGGACCCCGGCGGACGTCCTGGATGGGAACCTCCTCAGAGCAATCACGTCCGTGCGCACGCAGGTTGGCTACTGGAACACCCTGCCCCTCAGCGTGCCTAGCAGGGTAGCACTGACCAAAATGATAGTGCTGCCTCGCCTCTTGTACTACTTTGCAAACCTGCCCTTGTATGTGCCCGTCAGAATATTCCGCGACCTGGAGGTATTGCTGCGCACCCTAATCTGGAACAAGGGGAGGCCGCGGGTAGCACTGACCAAACTGTACATGCCTGCTGACTCTGGGGGGCTAGCGGTCCCCAATATGGAGCTATATTATCTAGCAGCGCAGATGCAATGGGTGGCGGGGTGGCTGAGCGGCAAGCAACTAGAGGACACTGCTTCGCACGCGGCTGCTTGGACGCGGACGCAAGTCCACGCGCTGTTCCATCCGCTGACTCGTGCGCCCTGCCCCACCCAGGTCTATCTGGCGGTAGCGCGCAGGTGTTTCCAGAGGTGCCTTCGCCTCACGCGCGCGACCACACCGTACGCTCCGGAGTTACCATTACTGGGCATGCCTAGCCGGACGGGACCCCTCACGGAGGCCCATTTGGCAGGGTGGGAACAGGCAGGTGTAGATACGCTAGGTGACCTGTATGAGGACGGCGACTTGCTGACGTTTGCCGCCCTGACGGACGGCACGGCGCTCCCAGCAGGACAGTTTCTCCTGCATGCCTCCCTCATGCAGACGCTCTCGGCCTCTTGGGGCGACATGACGACGGAGCTACCGACGCATACCTTCATCCAATATCTGCATATTATGGGCAATGGCGCACATGTCATACACTGGCTGGTGCAGGCACTCCTCGCACACTCACGACTGACCACCTCGACATTAAGGGAACGCTGGGCGACGGACAGGGGCAGAGACTGGACAGACAAAGAATGGGCGATGATACTGGCCAGCCCGGTTAACGTTCCACGCAACCCCCGCTTCAAGCTCATACAATATTACATATTGCAGCGAGCGTATCTCACTCCGGAGAAGATCAATAAATATTTCCTGCGGACGGATGCCGCCTGCCCACGGTGCTCGTCACCAGGAGCGGACCTCTTGCATATGCTCTGGCACTGTGCTGACGTGCAGACGTATTGGAGCGACGTGCTGTCACTGATCGAGCGCGGCGCGGATGGACGGCTGCCACGTACGTGGGAAGCGTGTGTCTTGGGCCTGTACAAGCGCACAAAAGCGAATAGAGTACAGGCGCGCTTTTGGGACATGGGACTTGTTACAGCCAAACGCTTGCTCACCAAGCACTGGAAGGCGACGGCCCCTCCGCACATCAGGCACTGGAGGGCGTCCTTCGTCAACTGGGCGCAGGCGGAAAGTGCAGTGCTCCTCCGTGAGGAAACTGCGGGACTCAGGCAGTACCCCATCGCTCACCTTTGGGATGGCCTCCTCGCCACCTTTCAGACGGCCTGCCGAACCCGCGGGATAACCTAAACACCAGGCGGACACTGATACACTACTAGATCGCTGGCGACATGTCTGAGACCCTGGAGCGGTTAGCTCCTGGCCCCCTCGACCTGCATATTTCCCTGACACATCTCCCATGCCACGCGACAGGCTACTACTGTCGGATACTTCTTGCGCTGTGCTCTGGCGCACGCGCGGGACTTACCGCCGCTGCTACCCGAGAAGGCGCGCACACTGACGAACCCCCCCTCCTCTTCTCCCCCCCCCCCCCCCTCACGACCGGCCACTCGACGCGCTCCCCGGGCGGCCGGCTACGCCCTGCTGGACAGCCCCTATCTCCTCATACATTGCTGCACGCGGATCTCCACTTTCCCCCCCCCCCCCCCCCCTCACCCTTCTTCTTCTGGCCCCTACCCGAGTTCTCGACCCTGACCTTGATCCCTAAAGTTTACGTTGCACACCCGGGGCACAATTCGGCGACTGACTACACTCCCTAGCAGAGAATGTGTTCCATCATAGCAACGGTCGCCACGCGCACCCTTGCGAACTACGCTGCAACCTCCTTGATGCGCTCCACCCCACGCTGCACGCGGGCCACTGGGACTCCGATGCCCACAAAGCAGGGCACTTGACGGGCAACCAAGCACCCAGCACACATCCTTATGTGAGCCCAGGAGCTAGCTGACAACGCTACGCAACGGGCGGATGCGAAGCGCCCCTCTCACACGCGGACAATGCGCTTTAGCTGAGAAACAACGCGACACATATCAGAAAAGCACCACCGATTCGCTTACACGCAATGTACACACCTGAATCCTCTATCTAGGTACAACTGAGCTCCGCCGCCGGACCTCCGGGTTGTCGGCTAAACGGCTGTGTTTAAACATTTGACAGTATGTACTCGAACATTGCTGACCTGATGCTCTGTCGCAGAATTGTACATTGCCAATTGATGCAACTATGGTTAATAAAAGTTATCCAAAAAAAAAAAAAAAAATAACCTGCAATACTCTTGTATTCGGTGTTGGGTTAGATAACTGGGAGTTTGACATCCAAAGACGGTCTTAAAGTAGTTTGAATCCTGGGTCAATTACCCGGGACTGAGATTTGGGTGTTAAAAGAAATCCAGTTTAACAGTCTTTTTGGTGAAAGCCATGCCCACCGATTTCAGGCCTAATCTGGTTTGTAATCTGGCTTTATTTAAAAAAATCCAAATCATCAATGTTTATTTAGTGCATAGCGTCGCATCCACACACAAGGGATGCTGGAGTGCTGTGTATTTAATTACACGTTTTCACTGTGTATTTAATTACACGTTTGCCGGAGTGCTGTGTATTTAATTACACGTTTTCACTGTGTATTTAATTACACATTTTCACTTTTTCGAACGTGCATTTCTTCATAATTAAATGCTATTTCATTACTGTTGCCAGTGTGTTCTTGTTTTTCTTTGTGGCACTTTTGTAATCTGTTTTTTTCTCGCTCTCCAATTCTTCATTTTCTTTTTAAAGTGGTTTGTCTTTTCAGCTGAGCTTTTATCAAAAGACGTGGTGGCTTCCAATACCTCAGATTATATTTTATATATTGTTTTTATCAAATGCACCTCTACGAAACATTTTCCTTTTGTACAGTTTTTTTTAAATGCAAAAATATTTTTCATTCTGTTTGTTCAGCATGTTCTGCGTTCATTGCGGATAACCAATGCCACGTGCATTTTGCACATTGAATTAAAGATCACCCTGCTCTGTTTTTCAGTCCTGATGCTTGTTGAATACACACAACTCTGAAGGAGGTGCACTAACACACGGTAAGCAGGCAAGCCTGTGCCCATTGACCAGCATGAAGTGGGAGTGCCCCGCAATGTGTGAGGTATACACTGCCACCTTCTACACAATAAAACAGACTCTTAACTGTAGACGTGGCAGAACCCAGGATAAAGTGCCCCATGGCTAAACACTTAAAAAGTCCCAAAGGCGAGATCTATTGGCTATGCCAATGCAAGTTCTAATTTGGTGTGGGAATTTTATTTGTGTTGTACTCTTTACTTTGAAATAATTGGTACTGCATGAACTAAGCACATACTTCTCTGGGGACTGTCCACTGCTTGTGGCATCTTTACCACGGGTTCAGTAGAGATTGTATCAGTACAGTGTCTTGACCCAACAGGAGTGGGTTTTATTGTAACGGTAGGGGATCCTCTCTCTGAAATTAATACACATTTCTTACCGTTTCCCTTTCACTGATTGATCTGTTCCTTGGTATTTTCTGCTTCACACCCTCTCTGCTCCCCAGTACATAGCTCTGTATCTCAGTTCCTGCCTTAGTGCCTCACTTTGATGAAGCGCCATCAGTCCCTTCAAATGGCTAAGAAGGTACTCTGAGAACAATCCTACGAACACAGTCATAAAACATGCAATTCACCTGATCCCAACTACAATCAGCATAGGCAAAGCCAATAGGTCTGGCAATAGGAAGCTGGTACGATGGCGATTTATTATTTTAGTAGCATTTTTTGATTGCAAGCACATGCCCTAATAAAGAAAACATGCTGTTGCCTTAATGTGGCGCATGAACACTTGCAATAAATAGTTCAATTAAACAATATCATCACATATCATTTTAATAGAACAGTAGAGCTGCTTCTTAATATATTATCCTTACAGGCACAAACAAAAGGTACTTTTGGTGTTGAATTAATGTAACCTGAAGACACTTTAAATTAGGGATGTGCAAAATTTGTGCAATTACGCAAAATTTCTAGGCAAGTATGTGAAATGGAAATTTGACATTTGGCTCTGTATTTAACTGTGAAATGCGTCTGTATGTCCCTTTTTGGATGGAAAGATGCTTTTTGCTGAAAAAAAATAGCACAAAAAAACAAGTACTGTGAACAAAAGTTGCTCAAACCGTAGTCCTTCAGAATGTTCCCTTGCTCCTGTGATAGGCTTTTTTCATGATCGTTCTTAAATTACGCAGCCTGGTATAATGGCATCATTTTGCTAATTTTGATAAACAAGCGAAGAGATTATGATGGCGTATCGAAAATTTCACCTGGGCCTCGTTTAAACACACAAAAAAGCATAAAAAGATTGAAGAATGAAAAGGAAAAAAAACACTGGCAAAGTAAAAGTAAAGTATTGTCTCAGCAACCGTGGCACTGAAGTGCACTTCTTTACAGACAGATGAGTACATAAATGATCTAGCAATTGCCGTCACTCCGTGCAAGAAAGCCAATGGCTTATGGGCGGAGCCGCTCCCCCATACTGCACGCTGGGGTGGGCAAAACCAAAACGTGAATGGCAGGGGAACCCACCACAGGTATTTAACACGAGGCTAGCGTAACAGCGGTTTGTAGGATAGACTTAAAAATAAATACATAAATAAAAATCACTGGGAGAGGCAGACCCTAATTGTGCGGTCTTCAACTCTTTTTGGCATGTTTTATGATTTGGAAGGAGAATGTGTTGTAGTCTTTTACCTTTCTCCCAACGGCCTCCTATGTAAAATATTATGTTTGTATACATACACAAGATTTAGCATGTTCAGTCCGCCTTGTATTCCTACTGAGGATCGCAGCAGAGCCGGTGCTGTTTGGTCTAATGTGCGCTGCAATATTGCACGAGTGGTTTCACCGTCCAAACCACAAGCTCTCGGGGGGCCATTAATCTGTAGCCACGAGTCCCCAAGCGGCACTCGGGTTTGTGTGAGGTTGCACAAAGAAGACATTTTTCATTGCGCTTTATGAACCAGCATATATTTCAGGAGCCATTAACACAGGCAGGCGAGGCTTTCCTGAACCCTGGGGTCTTTCCCCAGCTGGCTATCTACCCCGTGGATCCTGCAATGAGTTTGTCATTGTGTAACATAGGTAATGTCCCTCTACACAAATGATCTCAAAATTCATTTCTCCAAAACCGGAAAGCCTAATGAGTACAAACACAGTACAACAGAGGTGTCCCACTGCAACTACAGGGAAATATTTCGTGATAAAGTATGGAGGAGCAAATGTCCCAAGAGAACCGTGGGTACTCGGTGCACCTGGGATCAGATCATTAATTTATCGTGCTGTGGCTTACTCTATATCAAGCACTCCGTGCACAATACAGAACAAGCATTGGCAAAGGCTGTAGGTCTCCCCTTTGGAGCCTACTGGCTTCGTCAATGGATTTTAGCCATGCTGGACAGCATCTCCGACCATCTTTCTTTGACACAGAAACAAAAACAGGACTTTATCAAAGGCGAGGGAGCCTGTGAGTTATGCATCAGAGATTTGGAAGTGAGGTGTGCAATCTGCTAACGATAGCGAAGGAATTTCAGGGGCGTTTCGGGTTTACTGCATAACCATATCTGTAATGTAACTGTATTTTTAAAGCGAGAGAGAGAGTGTGAGCGTGTGTGTGTGTGTGTGTGTGTGAATGTGTGAGAGTGTGTGTTTGAGTGAATGAGTGTGTGTGAGTGAATGTGAGAGAGAGTGTGTGAGAGTGTGTGAGAGAGAGAGTGAGAGAGAGAGAGTGTGTGAGTGTGAGTGTGGACACACACATACAAATACACACTTTTCGCCACTGCCAATCAAATGAGAACCCCCAGTATTAGTTTTGCTCCCTCCTGTGCTCCCTTTCTGAAGACATCACTGGTCGGCACCTCAGTAACACCCGACCCCTCACCACCCAAACCAGACACTGACTAGGAACTAAAATAAGCATATTATATGGACATAGGACAACTCAATGTCTGCGATGAAAATGAGCATCTGCATTGTGAGATGGCATCAGCCAACTGTGCTACAAGGTCATACTAATGACAGAAGGCGCACTATACAAATGTCTGCAGCCCAATTTACCATAACATATACAGGTTAATGGGCACAACTTCCCTAGGCGGATGTCTCTTCTTTTGTTTCTACAGTCACCATATTTAGGTCTTGCCTACCAGAGAGCACAAGCTGTCTGGCTGATCAAGACCTATGGACTTTGAGCCCACTGGTTCCCTTTAGCATCACTTCCATTAGCTTTTTTTTTTTTTACTATTCATTAGTTTGTGTGCGCTTTCCTTCCTCTTCTTGGGTTTGTCCCTCCCCTGGAACATAGCCTCATTAATAGTGTCTTTCCACTGCTTACATTTCAGGCAGTGGTTTTTTTTCTTTTTGTTAAGCACCTTATGAGAGTGCATGTGTTTTCCAGGTGCCTTCCTCTTGCACTTCTGTTCACTCCTCCACTTTGTTCTGCATTGCTCGGTCTCACCCATGTGCTTCACCCACAGCCCCCTCTGTGTTGCACTTGCCTGTGCTACCACAACATTGGTCTCTCGCTTGTGTGCTTCTCCCTCGAGTGCTGCCTAACTTTTGCGCTACCTCTATCTCTTTTCAAATTCACAGACATAAGTTAAAAACAAAAAAAAGGCACCTGCATCATTTTGTAGACACACAAACGTAATCAACCAAACGCTTTTGCTTTTCACCAGGCTCCACAGCATCTTGCCTAAGAGGCTTAGGCAAAGCCAAACGGTCCATCAGGCGACACCTATTGGCTTTGACAATATTTGTTGTCTATTCCTCTTGGATTGAAAAGGGTGCCTATTGGTTTGGTTTTGTGGTTTTATAACTTTTTTTGTGTTCATATATTTTATTGTATTTGAGAAAAAGGGGTATACAATCGAATAATCATGTAATACAATCATGAATGAAGCGGTACATAGTGCACATGACAACATAATGAATACCACAGAACAGAAGTCACATTTGGATGTCAGAATCAGAATAAGCTTTATTCGGAAAGTTAATTTCTATCCATAAAAGCATGTACAATTTAACAGATCGTCTTAAACATTTAAAAACAGATAGTTTAAAAAAATATATATTTACACACCATATGCCAACATAAACACATTTACAAGGCTCTAATTAATATTAATACAGAATATAGCAGCAAGTAGACACAAAAGGACAACATATCATTTTAATAGTTGGAGAATTAAAATGATGAATGGGCAATGACGATGATAAAAATACAAAACATTAATCCCATATTTAGCATTCATTTTCCTGGGGCAATGAGATTAGATTACAGCTTTAGAACGAAAGGAAGAAGCAAGCACCCCCTACTGCATTGTTATGATGCTTAGGGGGATAAATCCAAAACAACGTTTGGTTTTGTTTGTCTAACGTTCTACTTTTGTCCTTGTCACAATGGACCTGAATCAATATTATTTCGACATTTGATCAAACTTTTTAAAAAAGCAATAATATTGTAGTTTACGCAATCATTATCGAGACATTGAAGGGCCAGAAATGCTGGGCGACATTGGCGGATACCCCAAATTTTGAGTATTGGTTTTATCCATTTCCTTCTCAAATCTTCATAAAATTTACAGAATAAAATTGCATGGATAGTTGATTGCGTGGAGACAGAATCACATGGGCAGTGTGGTAGTTCATTTGACCAATTATTAACAGTTGGAAATGTCACCAGCCTATGAAAAATGTTCAATCGAAAGCGAGTGAGAACAAATCGATCGTATCTTTTATCAGATTTGTATAGGTACGATTGCATGCCAAATGAAGATGATATCATAAGATTTTGGCAAACAGACGGTTTTGTGGCTTCACTCGCAAATCTCAGGCTCTCCATGTGATACATACAGCGTTTCTTAAAATCTTCCCTTGAGATAGGTAACATGGAAGGAGGATTATTAAAATATTCAGGGTTGCCAATGTCTGTCATAAAATCCTTCACATATTTGATCCATTTTATGTCGAGACAATGGTCCAATTTAAGGGCGTCCAGAAGGACTGCCTGATTAAGGCGGTTTGACTCAGACTTCCAAATACGATGCCAGAGAATTGGGGGTTGGATTTTTATAATATCCGTAATATATAAAACTCCCAACTCAGCATGGCAAACGTAAGTGGACGTAGAAGCCGGAACCGCCAATAAGTATCTAAGGAAAGCATTTTCCACTTTTTGCAATTCGGAGACATTCCGATGGCCCCATATCCCTGCCCCATATGTTGCTACAATTGTACATTTTGCCTTATATATTTTTATCAGTTCCAGGGGTGGTCTTCTTCCTAATTTTTGGGCAAAATTAACAAGGGCGGTTGTGGCTCTAACAAAAAGAAGTTTTCTTGTTGTAATTGCTTGGCCCCATAGGCCCTTGTCATCTATGAGGATTCCTAGATATGAGTAAGTGGATGTAGTAGCCAGTTTGCTTCCATTTAAATAAACTTCTTTACTCTTTTTGCTGCCTTTCCCACATTTCATCACGAAGGTTTTTGAGGCATTGATATTTAAATCAATGTCTTGCATATAATTGTTGTACGAGTCCAAAGCCTGTTGAAGGGCTAAAGGGGTCCTGGCTAAAATGACAGCATCGTCCGCATATAGCAATGCTGGTATGCGTCTTGGGGCCTGATCTTGTTGGACCTGGGGAACGTCCTGGCTTCCTTCTAATAAGGCCTTCTCAAGGCCATTAGTGTATAATGTGAAGAGAAATGGAGCCAAGACGCACCCCTGTCTTACCCCTCTAAGAACTTTAAATGAAGAGGTGCAATCACCAGCTCTGCCAAATCGGACTCGCGCTGTGGCGTTACTATATAGGGCCTTCAGAAAATCTATTAGTGAGTCTTCTACTTGCATTTCTTTTAGTGTATGCCATAGTTTCCCATGAGAAACGCAGTCGAAGGCCGAAGAGAGATCGACAAACGCTAAATAAATTTTCCCTCTTTTCGCTCTCGTGTATTTACCCATCAAGATCGCCAGGTTGAGCCCCTGGTCTATTGTCCCCAGACCTTCCCTAAAGCCGAACTGTAGGTCGGACAATACGTTCTTTTCTGTGGCCCAAGATTGTAACCTTGTGAGAAGAATCCTTCCTGCTACTTTACCCAGTGAATCTAGGAGTGAAATTGGTCTGTAGCAAGAAGGATCCTGTCTGTTGCCCTTTTTAAAAATAGGGACCATGATGGATTCTGACCAGCTGTTAATAAGGCCTTGTGAAGAGGTTGCGTTAAGGACGCGAGTCAGAATTGGGGCCCATAGATCTGTATTATATTTATATATATCTACGGGGACCCCGTCAGGTCCTGGGGCCTTAGAACCTTTACTTTCTTTTAATGCATTTAAAACCTCATCAAGTGAGAAGGATATCTCTATGGGGAAGGAGATGTTATGTACGTATGCTGATGGTGGTGGGAGGGCTGTCGTGTCTATTTGCTCTTGTAGGCCAAAAATTTTTGTGTAATGACTCACCCATTGCGCCTCATCTATCGCTATCTCTATAGAGGGAGAATCATCGGAGAGAAGGAATGGGGACCTGATTACTCTCCAAAATGCCTTGCTATCATTCTGGTTGCTAGCCCTATGTAAATCTTCCCACAAGGAATTTTTTATTGACTTTTTCCTAGTCGCGAGAGCTTGGTTATATAATTTCCTTGCCTGTTGCACTCCTAGACCAGCTCCATCCCTATTGTGTATTGCTTTTTTTAATATACGGTGGGCATTCGTACAGTTGCTATCAAACCATCTTGGTTTTTGAGGGTCACCATTTTTCCTCTCGACGGACAAGAAACTTTTTATTATTGCTGTGATATGATTAAAACTTTCAAGAATTAGCGAGGGCGCAGAATTCTCATTCAGAGAGGAGAGGATATGCGGTAGGGCTTTAGCCACTACAGAATGTGTGATAGTGTCTGGATCGACTAATTCCCATTTCAATGAATACCCATTCATCTTATCCATAATAAGATTTGGATGGGTGTAATGTAATTTATTCTTTTTATACTTTTTATTGGGAGTGGAATTCTTCTTCTTGATTGTTAAAGTTTGTGGAAAGTGATCGCTTATGACTATCTTGTGGGTGGTAAAGTGCTTTACCCTGTTCCCAAGGTTATTTGATGCCAGAATATAGTCTATCACCGAACCTGTCCCATTCCCATTATAGGTCGGTGAAAAGGCAATTTGTGGATTTGCTAATTCATTTGCGAAACTCAAGTTCAACATGAGTATGGTCTCGTTCAGGGCACTCCCAAGAATATTATGTGGGAAGTGAGTTAAGTTGCAATTTTCCTCATCATTCAAGCCGCATATATAGTTATTGTTAGAGCACAAATTAATATTAAAATCCCCTCCCCAGATGATTTGAGTATTACCTGGATTAGTCATCTGGATCTTGTATACCATTTGTCTGAGTTGATCGATGACTTCAGCTTCGTTCTCTTTAGGGATATTATTATAAAAATTCACAAATGTTAGGGTGTCGTTCCTATCCATAGTAAGAGTGAGGATTTGATAGTAGGGGTTAAGTGACTCAAATATACATTTTTTCACTATTATTAGATTGGAGACATATATACATAAGCCTCCCTTAGCCCTTCCGTGGATTGAAGGAGAGGCTGGTGTGTGAAATGTTTTAAAGCCATTAATATTAATAGCTTTTTTCGACCAGGTCTCTTGGAGACAGAGTATGTCCGTATTCTTAACAAAATCAAGAAACATATCGTTATGCAATTTGGAGTGTAGACCCCATATATTCCAATATGTAATATTTATGTCTTCTTCCTCTTTTCGGGATAAAGGATTATTATCCTCCCTAATATAGCGAAAGGCAGGACTAATCGACTGCGTTACACCATTCTGTATTTGACCCTGTGGACAATTAGCTTTAACTGCTGGTTCGATCTCAGACTCAGGTAAGCCCCTATGGGGGGAAATAGATAAGCTGGTGTCAGGATTCCGAGCCTGAATCGTTGTTCTTGTTATTGTTGTTGGGGGTAGTCAATCTAAGTCCTCTAGGGAGGTAAGTGCGCTGAAACGGTTGTGTGTGGGAATGTTAAAAATTTGGCTGGGCATAAACTGGTGGTAGGTTGGTTTCATTGATTCAGGAGGAGGGTGATAGACGAAGCCCAAGGGAAGTATCTTGATTCCTGGATCAAGGATGTTTTTGGGCGCTAACCCCAAAATTATTTTAACCAACCAGGGAGAACGAACGGTCAATACCAAACAATCACCAGTAAGTGTTTTCCTGGAGCTTCCCATCCATCCTATTCTGCGTATCATTTTAAATTCTTCGAATAATATGCGAGTATCGCCCATTCTGTCCCCCAGCCAGTGTAGTGCTTTATTCCTTAATGATTCACAGGTCTCCTGGTCATTAGATCGTAAATGAGGGACGTCACCCAGGATCACTGTGTAAGGAGTACAGGCTGGAGGGAGATCCAGATGTATAGAGGATGGTGTCTTTAAGGATGTTAATTTGATAGCCGGTGTGGTCTGTTTGTTGATAGTAGAATGGGACTCAGGGACTGGTTTTTGTTGTGTATCTTTAATCCTACTTTGATTGCTGCTTACAGTAGTGGAGGTTTCGTCTATGGGATCAGTATGAAGTGGGAATTGTCGTAGTTTCCTATTTTTATTCAGGCCATCTCTGATGGTCTTAGGGCTGGGAGATATAGTACTCTTATCTTCATTACAGGAAAGGAGTTTTGCCACATGTGTCTCAATCCTGTCTAATCTAGATCCGATAGCCTCAACTGCACCGCTCACAAAAGAACCTAAGCTGTTTAAAGATGAGAGGATGCTGGTCAGATCATGCCCCTTAATATGTTCATTAATAGTGTTTACTGCTGTTGGAAGTATCGAAGGAGTTTGCAAAGAACTAGTAACTGAGTCTTGGTGTTTTTTCTTTGTATTAATCTCCTTTCCTTTACGTATCCTTGATTTACCAATCTCCCTAGTGCCCGGTCCACACTTCCCCGGCTGTTTCTCAGCCTTATTTAGGCCCTTTGTCCCCTTTTCTTGTTGTAGCGTGGTTATGTCGCTATGGTTGTGCGCTATAATGTCACTGATGTTATATTGAACACAGCCATTAATTGCTGTTCCGGACTCAACCGTCGCAAGAGGGATGGAAGTTTGAATGGGAGTGGATAGACCGACCTCCTCTCTATCTTCTCTGATTGTCAATGAGCCTGCTGCTAGGGTTTGTTCGACTGTGGTAATTTGTTTTTCAATTGCCGCCATGGCCCCGGTCAGATATGTTAAGAGTGATTGTTTTTTAGGTTTCTTGATATCCATGCCCTCCGATGGCTCACAGCTCGGTGCTTTCCTTTTGCCCATACTCTAGGGTGCCCTTTTTTTTTTTTTTATTTTAAAACTTAACTGCCGGCAGACAATACAGTAATTACTTCATTAAAATCAGTCCAAAACAGTTAAATGAGGGTCAGTCAGTATATGCCGTGTCCAGAGTTATCAATACATAATAGATAATACCTGTGAGTTTACTTTAATCCAGTCGCTGCGGGCACAATGGGCAAGATATTAACTGGGGCCACGATGAAGGGCCCGGTCCGGTCTCACACGGGCACAGACGGGCAAGGACGGGCCCGCCCTTGGCCCGGGCTTTGCCCGGGCGCCACCCGCGCGCGTCCCGTTGTGCCTGCTTGGTTTTTATCTACACTGGGCGCAGGCTGATGAGGTCACAGGCGAGCGCCCAGCGCTGAGGCTGCTGGGTGAGGTAGTTCTCAAGCCGTTTCCCCCACGGCGTTTTGGTGTTTGCTGGCGGGCTCGTGTGTACTCCCACAGAAGCCGTTCCCCTCTTGGCCGCGTTTGGGAAGATAGCAAAGGTTCAGGCAGGGTTCTCTGGTCCTCTGGTTGGATGTCAGAAACAAGATTAGCCGTAATAATGCAAAAGAGGTGGATCGAACGTGTCATATGATTACTGCAGAGTACAATGTGAAGGCGCATAAGGTGGGCTTGACCTCCTGAGAGCCTGTGCTAGAGAAGCTTGTGACAACAAATACAAGGGACAAATATAAAGCCGCGGGAAGCTCATTCTCATCCGATTTGTCAGCACGAGGCACACCGCATCCATTCTCTTCACAAACCGCTCCTTTCTTTGACGTGAGCAGACGTTTAGCTCTGCTGGTTAAAAGTAATCTTGCAACTCTTAACAGCGGTGTGTATATTAAAAAGGTACCAACCTACCACAGAACGCTGCCAGTTAGATGCCCAGAGCCTGTAGAAAAAGCCTGGATGCCAGTCAGTGCGTCAAGGCACAGGGGCAGGGACATGCATCTTACGGTACTAACTGCACTGCGCGAGCCAGGGAAACCCGGGCCCAAGTGCGAAAGGAGCTGTGCTCGGACAGCCAAGGTCCAGCACCACATGCTCTCAGAGCTTGGGATGGAAGCATGAAAGTGCAGGCGCTCACTTTCCCAGCCCGTATTCACTACTGCGAAGTGCCAATACTCTTCCATTAATGGCACTGCACCTAGAAGCGCTGCTACTCTCCCTTTCAGGATAAAGCTCACCTGTGCAGCATCTGAGGGTGCCGCACATTTAAAGCACGGCATTTTCTTGAAATGTAAACCGCTGTTCTGAGCAGCGTGGTTGAAAGTAAATTTAAAAAACGCTATGACGTGGTCAATACTGGCCACGTCACCGCTTTTTTTTATTTTTGCTTTCAGCTGCACGGCTCTAAAACATGCATAAAGACACATTGACAAAGCCAATAGATCTTGCATAGCCTAGCAAGACAAGAGCAGCGCCGGGGCAGACCATCCCCAGGCTCATGATGGCCCTTTTGCTCGCTCGATAGGTGCGCGTGCTGGTTTCCAGGTGGGGGCTGACCACGAGATGCATGGAGCTCTGCCACTAGCGGATACGTTAGCAAGCAGACAGTTGAGAGTTGGGGGTCCAGTGCCCTCAGCTGGCTAGGAGTGAGGACCACAAACACACACACAAGCAGGTCCCACACCGACCTCCTGCCAGACGGAACTATTAACTCCCGAGTGCCACTGCACAGACGATTTTGGAATTGTGGAACTTACTTCGAGCTCCTGCATTCGTTCAACATCCTGTGATCTTGAGCACATCAATTATTCTCCCCAAGCCTAAAAAATAAATGTGTCCTTGTGTAGTGAAACTGGCGATCACATAACGACCTCCAAAGTCATTGCGCAGAGTTCACGCTATGAATAAAGAAGCAACGGGACAACAGCAATGGGGCCTGAGGGACGGACAGAGCAACAAGCAATGGGGCTGGAGAAATGGGGCAACAAGCAGCATGCTCAACAATCAACGATGATGGCAAGAAGCAACAGAGTGGAATGGAGAAAAACAAGTACCCCAATCCAGCATGATCAGCAGAAGGACACCTATAAAGAAGTCAATCAGTACTTGGTTCATACATCACAGAAGGGACACAAAGAGAAAGTGAAACTGGATGCGCTGACCAATGAGAAGCAAGGAAAGGAGAGTGACAATGAAGCCAACCAATGGTAAGCAGGGTCGGACTGGGAACGCAAACCAGCCCTGGCAATTATGTTGGACCGGCAGGGTGGGGGCTGGTGGGAAGCACAAACATACTGCTGTTGCGCTTTTGTTACAGGGGACGATATTGGAGCACTGCTGCAAAACCAGCCGCTAGTAACAAAAATGGCCTCCACCGACCTAAAAATCGTCACCCACCCTTCCGGCCCACTGGGAAAATGCCCAGTTGCCGCAACGCCCACTACTGCCCTGATGAGAATTAATGCAGACTCGAAGCCTCCTTTAAGCTATTTTTTAACAAAAGATCTCGGTAAGCCAGTGCTTTCCAAACTTTTCATGTTGGTGACACACTTTTTAGACATGCATCATTTCGCGACACAGTAATTCAGTCTAATAATTAAGTCAAGGCTCTCCACTCAAACTGCCACTTCAAAATCCTTCATATTAATAAATAATCTACCTCACTTTTAACAGATAACTATCATTAGCAGACTGAGTGGTGACTGCGTTCTCCGTTTTGTTTTTGCTTGTAGAAAATGTTTTCCGTGGCCAAAAAAGCCTTGAAAATAATTTCATAGGTTTTCTACCAAGTAAAATGTTAATAGACAATTGAAAATATAACATATGGAGAAGCACTTGGCTCTGTGAAATAGAAATATGCCTTGTTTTGCTGTATTCTTTGTTCAAGTTACGTGTTTCCCTTGAATTAAATTTGGTTGGTGTGAATCTGATCTCCACATTTGTTGCCCACGTAGGACTCTGTTGTCAATGCGCATTTAGATAGCGGAAATGCTGATGAACAGCGAGGCATGTTTGGACTGGTAGTGGTTTTTTATGTGCAGAGTGGTTGTCTAGTGAGGCATGAGCAGGAGGAAAGAACTGCAGAACTATTGAAAAAGGCTACTTTACCCAGTGCTTTCTTAGTACCTTGAATAATAAATTGCACATTAATGAGCCATTAGGTCCGGAGCAGCGGCGACGCCCGATATTAGGCCGTGCATTTGTTCTCACTTACCGCATTTCTAATGGCATTTGATATAAAACATGCAACGCACCACTTTCATTATTGACAAATGGCACCCGAGGATGCATTGCTTTTCGGGCATGAAATACTGCTGCGTGAAAAACAGCAGAATCAATTACCTTTAAATTTCATGTCAAGTTTGACTAAAATATTGGAAATAAATGGAGGAAAACGTATTAAAAATAAACGCGAGCGTGAGCAGTGCTTTTTATAGTTCAGACACAGCTACATGCGGAAGGGAGAACGGCAGCAAAATGCTCCTCCTTTCCCGCCTCCAGCCTTCTGCAGGAACAAGTACTGCGTCACCAGCATGCGCAGTACCATCCTACATGATGAATAGACGGCGTCTCGTCCCCATCCCGCGACACACCCACACACGGTAGCCGACACAGTAACGTGTCGCGACACAGAGTTTGGAAAGCTCTGCTGTAAGCAATAGCGCATGTGCTGTCTCAGGCAAGACCTAGGCACGCATACGATGTATATTTTGGGGTTTGTTAAAAATAGGCAACTTCTCAGTGCGCTAAAGAACCTGTTGCTGATATAAGACTCACGCTCACCGGACAAATCTCTGCAGTTCATTCTTCTTAGACTGTTCCAAAGAGTTTGAACGACTTAGGGTTCATTATCATCTGTTAGTGCAGTACTTAGAAGTGGGAGGATTGTACACGCAGGGACATTATTACCACAAGCACACTTGATAACTTCCTCTAAACTGTGAGGAACTTTCCATTTCTCTTGGGTAAAGATCTGCTTCTCTTGTGCAGGAGAGACGGAGTCATTTTAAGACTTTCAAGAGATTTGATGACTAAGTAAATGAGTTCCGTTTATACTCACAGTCTGTAGACAACACACCGCTACAGAACACTAACTCATCTACCCCGTGTTTGCCCCAAGCCCACTCGATTCAAACTCTCAAATGGTGGCAAGTATGATCAAAGGTATTCACAATGTCAAAGCATAAGAAAAGGACCAAATAGTTTCAACCATAACTTTCCTTCAACAGAAGCTTACAATAGAGAATTACGCGGATTTAAACAGAATTTGTGGTGGATGGAGAGCTCGGAGAGTCAGTGCACATAAGGCCCCACAAGATATTATTGCAGTCATGTAAATGTGTTCTTGTTAGATCTGTTGGCCTTAAGGTGATCTTCTCCCAAAACGTTTGCTTTACTCCATCATATTTTTCTGATCTCGTTTTTGCTGGTCTTGTGCGCTTTACCACTGCTAACCAATGCTAAAGTGCATGTGCTCACTCCTTAAAAATTTCAACATTGGCTTACACCCAATTGGTATATTTAATTTACTTTCAAGTCCATAGCAATGTGATACTACATGTACCCAGGGCCTGTAAATTAAATGCTACTAGTGGGCCTGCAGCGCTTGTGGTGCCACCCACTTAAGTAGCCCTGCAAACCTGTCTCAGTCCTGCCAATGCAGTCTGTGTGTGCAGTTTTAAACTGCACTTCAACCTGGCAAAATAAACCTTTTGCAAGGCATAAACCTTCCTTTTTAATATATATATATATATAAATATATACACACAAGTCATCCCTTGGGTAAGCCATAAACAACCTACAGAGAAGTGTTCAAATTATTCAACATGTAGGGCAAGTACTTTTAAGTTTTACATGTCACAATCGTAAAAGACAATTTTTTTTAATCTGTGTTTATTGTCCTGATAGTGAAAAACTCCTACATTCATTTTTCTCTACTGCAAGGTTACCACTGCAAAAGGATAACATTTCCTTATTACATTTAATAAGGATATTTTCCAAATGTGAACAAGTGAACAGTTCTTCTTAGGTGTCTTCGGAATTGTAATGAAAAATCCTCTTTTATGGTAAAGCTGGATTATGAATTACAATTTTGAAAATGCAACTTTTAGAAAGTTGGCATTTTCGTGCCCTAGCCATTTAGAACTTGCAGCCCGTCACTGGGTCACATGACTAGACAGCCACTCACAACAGAGAGCTTAGGTATGTTTGGATGGGCCATCACTGGCAAGATGCGAGGGCGAAGCTAGGCACAGACCCACTTACACCTGAATAGGTTTTTCCTGCCTTCACACAAAGGATTGCATACCCCCTGTAGTTAATCTGCAGGCAGGACAGGGGAGGCAGGAAACCGGAGCACTTCATAGGGAATCCTCTATTTCAAAGGCGGCACCAGGTATAAAAATTGGACCTCAGACACCAACTCTTGAATACACTTCTGAACCTGTGGAAGCCAGGAAGAAGGACAGCTGTGCTGCTGAAATGACTGCCTCTCTGCTGGACTGCTGAGAGAAGGGAGAAGGACTAGACAGACCTACAACCGTACCCAGGACCACCAGAGGGACTCTAAAGACTGGTCTCTTGTAACAGCATCTGAACTCTGCAACAGTGAGTCGTACCCAGACCTGAACCCTTGGAAGTGTGCCTGAAGGTGCTCTGCCAGTTTATCTGTGGCCCAGCAGAACTGCTGCATCTCTTCTGCTGTGCAGCGCAACCCTGAGCAGAGCAGGCCCATCGTCTCTGCTGCATGGACTTTCCCGGTATCAGGATTTCAAATCACCCTTGCAGCTCAAAGCCTCAAAGGCGCTGCTGCCGCGTGACGCATCCTTGATGCAGACCCTTGCATCGAAAGCCCCTCTCTTCAACATCAGCCTCAACGATGACGCAGGACTCTGCATCGCAAGCCCCGCAACATCTCCAGACCCAGCCTGTGAGTGACACATCCTTGACGCAGGACATTACATCGAAAGCTTCCTCGTCTAGGGTGTTCGTGACAATGACGAAGGACCATGCATCACAGCCTTGCAACTCCCCCCTCAACCAATAACCCAATGTCTTACAGTTCTGTAATATAAATGGTAACCTTTATCCCTCAAATTTGATTCTGCAAGAAGTTCCTTCTGCATTCCAATGAAACCTTTTGATGTCAAACACTGAACCGGTGACACCACAGAAATACCCCCAAGCGGAAGAAACAACTCGTCAGCCTGGCACTGTACACCTAGGACACCCACAATCTCATCTGCCAAGAACAGCAAGGATCCTCCCCGAGTCCAACCATCTTCACATAAATGAGGACTATCACATCTCAGAAATACAGGCACCTACATTCCCACCCTCTAGCTTGAGTTGCCTTTTCCAAGGCATACATTAAAGAACAGACCGTAACCAGCTGCTAAGTGGATGGGTGCATTCTGGTAACTACTGCCATTTACCACACACCTTATGATTACTATAATGTCGAAAATTCAAGGCACAAGAAAGAATCGTGTAGGTTCTAGGCAGTGATTCCTTTTAACTAATCAACAAATGGTTTGTACCCTGAACCCAATTAATTTATATATATTCAGCTAGCTGAATGCTTTAGGACCTGGCCGGCGCCCAAACCTAAAAGTATCCAGTGAAAGAAATATCTACTTGCTTTGGGCCATGTCAACAAGTCAAACATACTGGAACATAATAACAAGACCTATACAATGTAGCAGAGTAGTCTAAGCGACTGTGTGCAACAGTAGATGCTCCCAAAAAGGGGAGTAAAAATCTCCACAGACAAGACTCTAGAATGAAAACATCTCACTAAGACATTGCTGGAGACACATAGAAAGCAGAAGAATGAATTTATTACAACCTGAAATTCATGAACGTAGGTGTAGGCTCACTTAAACCATAGAATATTCATACATGTGTGGTGAGGACATAACTCATGAGAGTATAGTAAAGAAATAAGTAAATATAATGAAGTACATGTAGTTTTACATAAACAAGCCTCAAGAGTTAGGTTTGGCATTTGAAGTGGACAGTACACTGCAGAAGTTTTTAAAGTTCAATGCAGCTTTCCAAGATGAACAATAGTCATTTCTGGCCACTCAATTAAAAAAAAAAAAGTTGGTCTGGGAGCGCAAAAGGGAGGAGAGCAAGCAGCCCAGAAGCAGTGTGCAACTGTCACTCTCAATTAAAATTTAGTATTAAAAAACAAAGCAATTAAGAAGAAAGAGGAAGGATGGGAGTTGGGGGAGGGGGGAGTTTGCAATGGACGATTCAAAGGGGGTAGGCTGTTCTTTGCTGCTGAGAGCAATGGTCAGAAAATGACTTTACCACGGCGCCTGGACTGGTTACCATTGTCTCAGGAAAGTTCACCACGACATGAATCTTCCAGTAGAGAGGGCAGATTTCAAAGGGTCCTGTTTAAATTCAGTCCCCGCACGCTGAAGGGAATGTCACCTAGTGACATGCACCTCCTCCTCAATCCTAGTTTAAAACAAAAGTATGATATAATAATTGGTGGGAACTTTTCCAGTAAGTATAGCACCGAAATTAGAATTGTGCAGACTAAATGAATAGAAAAAAACAGCATCAATGAAAAATAGAGTAATCTATATGTCAGAGGGACGGCTGTGGCAAGACACAGTGGGTGTTGTGTTGAAGATAGAGTACCGTGTGAAGAAACGCAAAAGGTAGGCATTGTGCGTGCATGTGTGTGGGTCAGGAAAAGATACGCATGGTGCAGAGGGAGGACAAGAGGTATGTCAGAGAAATGAGCTCGTATGTGGAGGGCGAAGAATGAGAAAACATGATGCGTCGGAGAAGGACGGGGTGGCAGAAGCATCAGTGGAGGGTTAGGCGTGAAAGCGATACATGAGAGAGGTGCTACTGGGACCAGAGTTGTGCTCACTACAAGTGTTCAGTCTGCAGTTGCTAGACACAGAGCAGGGGTTGTAGCTGAAGTTATCAGTCATACAACAGGTTCTGTGCCTGTTATTAGTCATCCAATGCTGCTAGGTATTTAGCTTACAATCATTAGCCCATGGGAGTCTTCTGTGGTGATAGTCAGCCACTGAACAGCATTAGTGTGCCCGTGGTCGCCGATCACACAACAGATGATGAAGATGTAGCCACACAGCCAAGACGCATCGGTCCACAGCAAGTGCCAGGTTTGCCTGTGCACTGCTTGTAGTTTGCAGCCCTGGAGAATTAACAGTGTGTTTGGACTCAAGACCTGGCTGTTCAAGTAGGTCCACCTCACGCAAGCACCTGGATACCCCCTCGGGGTGATTAGCGCGCTCTACGAATCTCCGATTGATTGATAGCTATCCACCCTTGTTAAGTTGGAGTGTCTTGAAATACTCCCCATCACATGCCTTCTGTAGGCATTATGCTCTTGCAACAACAGTAAACGAGTGCCATCCATGTCATAACATGGGACCACTATAACACTGAATATACCAGCCTTTGATTGGGAGTAGGAATCATGCACAACATGAAACACTCATCAATTCCAGATACTCCACACAAAACACAGCAAAAATAAAGCGTAGCCAATCATACAGTTGCTATTTTATAAACAGAATGACTCAGCAACAAATTTGGTTTCTTTATCTACAAAGAGGCACAGTCGAGCTGACTCCAGCTGACGCCCAGCACACATATTTGTTGGCATCCGCAGAGAATGTGCAACCTAACCACACACATCCCAGCTAAGCACCGGAGTTCATCTCTAGCTTTTACAAACTCTCATCTATGCACCAGCACCTCAGACATACCCTGTACCCAATGAATGCTGTTTCCCAAATAATGAGAAAATATGGAGGGGACATAGAGATGGGCCGGTGCGCTTGGGGGTCTTGTGGATTAGGACTAGAGGAGCAGAGGGAATGTACAGACTCAAGAGGAATTGGTCACACCTAAGGAGGATAGGCAGTGACAACTGAAAGGGGTTAACACCCATGTTTGGCTCCCTTGAAACCAGAATTCAGCCTAACCACACCTGTGGTCAAATTGGTACCTTGGACGGAGAGTTTTCATAATTTATCTGCACTGTGCTGGGCACACTGTGTGCCTCAGAGGTATTTTAAGCATCTGGAATCAGTTTACCTTTCTTTGTGAATATACTGGGGAAAGATCAATAGCTAAGAAAAGGCACACCACATGCACACCATTGTTATACGTGGCTCTTCTGCATGAAAAGGAACAAACAAGGCCAAGCTTTGTATTGTAGCCTTAACTATATATCATTTTGGCTCACCTTTCTAAGTTCAATGTGCAAAAGGAGACAAACGTATTTAACAACGTCTTGCAGCCAACTTATCTTATCTCAGTTCCCGTCCAAGACAAATAATTCGAGACAAAAGATAACCTCTTCTTAAAGCAATTTCAATTAGAAGCCTTGGCAGACATCGTACATTTTCAAAAACAGAAAAGATAAGGAAAGGGCAAGAACTAAAGAGCATGATGTAGAGACAGGCTGGCGGTTGAGGCTTATAAAAAGCACCTGTAACTACTCACTGTTTTCAGAGTCAAAAAACTGTCACTAGTTCCTCATAGGAAACATCAACATGGGTTAATAAAAGCAGATGGACGCAAAACAGTTCCTTTCTTATAATGCAGCGAACTTTACTGTTACATGAGAAGGATCGTCCTCCATATTTTACCCTCTTATAACAGGAATCTTAGCCAAGTGGGCATTGAAAGAGCGCAACGATCTTCCGGTGGTTAAGGAGGTAACCGTGAACAAGGGATCGAGGACCCTTTATCTAGAAGAGCCCTATGGGTGGTACAGAGCGATTTAAATGAAATCCTTCCAGCCACCGGAAGCCAGCGGAGAAGGTGTAGGGATTGTCGGGCGCATTCATGTCTCTATATGTTATACAATATCCGGACTGTAGAGTTCTGTACTACCCAAAATTTCTTTATTGTGACTTTGGGGTCTCCCAAATAAAGAGAATTGCCGTAGTCTAGGCAAGAGAGAATGAGGGCCTCGAATACCAACCTTTTTGAGGAACAAGGGGTAGAATTTTACGTAACATCCTCACCATGCCGTAGCAGACAGATTTGGAGTCAAATTTATTAGCTGTGTTCAACCACATTCCCAAGCTCTTTATGGTTGTTTTCGGATAAGGGGGGGACCTAGGCAATTTGGCCAGCCCAAATTCAGCAATGGGTTAGGATTGTTGCCCAGGACCATAAGCTCCGTCTTGTCTCTGTTTAATTTGAGACTGGAGCTATTAATTTCAATTGTACTTAATATCAGACTTACAACCCCGGACAAGGCATTACAGTGCTCTGCGGAGAGCAGCACACTACTCCGTAACCCAAGGTTAGAGGTAAATAGGTAGGAAATTAGTAAAATGTGCTTCCTTTTCTTTGTGAGATTAGTTGTGGTAAGTTTCTTAAGTGTGTGCTCTTAAGATCGCAGGCATTTACTATAGAATTCTAAATAGGGATAAATTAATAGAAGTGGATTAATTAAGGAAAGATGTCAGATGTTATTGGAGTGGACATGCGCAACTGTTTTGTTGGAAGAATTGGACAGAAAGAGGAGATTTTGGTAAAGCATATTTGGGAGTCCATTGTAGTCAGAAATGTATGGGGTGAGTCAGATAGGGGAGAGAAAGGCAGAGGCGGAAGGATTTTTTATTTTTTTTTAAGTAAATGAAAATTAATTTACACATGTATGCAAATATATGCATACACATCAAAATATATGCATAATATACACATTATGAAAAGTGTACATCTTTAAACTAGCTAAACCCATATAAATACCAATATGTACATAGATGGATGTTATATAGCCAAACATGTACGCCATGCATAAATATACATAGACCATTAAATCATTATATATATATTTTCATATATCCTCATAAATTGAGTCATAAACCCATATACATACCCACTTATATTCACAAACTCATCTATACACCCAGACATACATATTTTTCATGTTTTAATATATCTGGAGTTTTCATATTTGTAATACCTAAATATATTGTTTTGCGCTTATTGAAACCATAAAAACATATGCATAGCCAAAAGGTACCCAAGCTATAATCATACACACATACTCAGGCTAAATATATTATCATACAAAGAGGCATAAAGCCTTTTACAGACTCAGGTGCGTATATTTTGGTATGGTCGGTGTCTCTTGGCTTCCTTGTTTTAAGGATTCTTGTGGATTGGTCCAGTCCACCCTTTTGAGGATCCCTTTCGACTCTTTACCCTGGCAAGGACTCCTTATGTAACTAAACTGGTGGACACATCAACACTGTAGAAATCAACATAGGACTCAACCCTATAACGTCATGAACACAAATGAAGGTCTCAGTAGCATAACTATAGGATAGCAATCCCACGGACAGGGAAGAAGGACTCAGCTGCACTATATGAGGTAAATGGGGCAGCCATCTTGGAAGGGTACTATACGTCCCTATTTTCTCACGGAAACACTCCCCCAGCTCTAATAAGTCAGCCCTTTTTCCTGTTGTACATCCATGCTTTATGGTATTAGCCACATCTGACTCGCAACTTTACTCCTCTCCAATGGCATGTCGGGCCGGAGTCATCTTACTGTGCATTCACCATCTATCTGTTCCCTGATCTGTTCCCAGATATGCTCACACTTGGACATTTTTATCTATTTATCTTTGCCTGCGCAATATAACTTTGTTATTGTCATTTAGACATATGATAGGTTCCTATAACCCTTCGCCACCGAGCTTCTATTACGCTGTTATCCACATGGGCTTTCTCAGGTGAATCCTATCTACCTCACAATCTCCCAACCCCCCCCGAGCCTTCGCCCCGCTGACCTCATATTAACTTTTACAGCAACCTGTCTGTAACTTGTTTTCAGCTCGTATTAGGTACACTCCATACCCGCCATAGACGCTGACGCTGCATCTCGATCTAAATCTGATCCCCTTCACCATCCTCTCCCACGCTAGTCTCCTGCAGCCTGTCCTGGATATGACTCACATAAGAAGTGACGCCAAACTGGAGTAGTCAGGCCGCTATGCATATACAATTGAGTACCCCCAAAATCTAACAAAAAAAAGCAGCCAAACGTTTTAAACATAGACTTCTCAAATCTCGACCAGAAACCCTGGTCTCTGACACCTACTTCTCAATGAACAAAGGAGTCCTAACAAGTGACTTCATCCTTTATATGAAAAGAAGAGCTCAAAGGAAGAAACCCCTGTTATCATTGCTCTGGATTGCCACATCCAGGAGAACTCTTCATGGTTTAAGCGTTTTGAATGCCCCCTCATCGGTTTACAGAGCAGAAGCAACAATCACCATGTACAACAATGGGATCATCCTCATATGGTCACCACTGTGCTGTTATAGTTAGGTCAGAGTTTTCATAGAAAGAACATTTTATTTTGTTTTTGAAATAGCTTTGGTGCAGTTTGACAAACCTTCACAAAGCTTTCCCCAAAAAAGTCCATCTACCTCAGCTCCCTAAAGCAAAAGTTTTGAGGTGATCTGTCAAGTGGGGGCAAAGAAAAAATGTGAAGTTGCAAAACACCTTCCCCCCCAATGCATTTTCATAGGGCATTCTAAAGAATAATACAGAAAAACTGCTAAACGGAATTACACATATGTTGGCAATTTGACTGAAAGCTAGATATTTACCAGAAGGCATCCTTTTTGTGATTTGGTGTAAATCTGTGAAGTCGTTTTTGAGAAATTAAGGTTAAAAAAAAACAAACAGATACAGCTGGCGGAATCCCAAATGTGAAAAAATAGAGCGATCTGGTTGGTCGCAAGGGCTTTTTTCTCCCCATTGGCTGTCTCTGTACCATGAGACCCAGCGATCCTGCAGTACTGAGGAATCAGATTGCCTGGCTGAAACATGAAGAAAAATGTTGCATTTGCCATTACATGATACAGTGACTTGATCCCTGTGTCTTTAAGACTTTTTTTTAAGAAGCATATAAGGGTGCAGATTAGGGGTACCCTGATCCCTTGGTCTTTGTGAGGGGGTCTAAGAGGGACCCCCCACATCCAAAATTATTATTTGGTGCATACAATGTCATTGTACCTTTACAGGCGCTTTAGACAGCTCCCCTGGGAGTCCCTCAGAACCCTGTGAGGCCTCCGTGCGGTTCCACTGGAGCCAGTACATACTCCCAAAAGAAAAACATTTTTTTAAAGGAAAGGAAAATGTGTGATGGAGTCTGAGAAATAAGTATAACTTGCACCACACTGCTTATGACCTTACATATTACATCACTGATGACATCTAAAATCTATGGCGGTGCAAGTTATACTCTGGCAAGTTACGTATAGTTGGTGAATTTCAGTGTTTTGTTTTATAACTTCTTATGAGACTGACATATATCTCCACTTTAATCCGTTTTTTCAGTATATTCACTGAAAAAACCATAGGTTTCACACATGTTATAGTTAGCGGAAATTTTACTGATAAAAAACCAATGAAATTCCCCCGTTATAGTTAGTGCAGGCAACTATAACTCACGCGACCGCAATCCTCTGCTGATGCTAATACTGTATTTAGACACTTATTTGCCCATGTCTTCTTCCATACATTTTTAGCTATACATATATTACAAATATTTTTTTTTCATAAAGACACATATGTCATCAGCAGAAGATTGCGGTCGCGTGAGTTATAGTTGCCTGCACTAACTATAACGGGGGAATTTCATTGGTTTTTTATCAGTAAAATTTCCGCTAACTATAACATGTGTGAAACCTATGGTTTTTTCAGTGAATTTGCAAGGTTTTTTAAATGCTAATTCCTAACTATAACGTGTGTGAAACCTATGGTTTTTTCAGTGAATTTGTACGGTTTTTTAAATGCTAAGTTACTTTACGCCATTCGTGGCGTGCGCGCCCACTTAACGCAGTTCGTTCCGTGCGCGCACGGTGCGCTTCGCGCACCGTGCGCGCACAGTGAGCACGCGGTGCGCTATGCGCACCGCGCGCCCACTTTACGCAGTTAGTGCCGTGCACGCACGGTGGGCACGCGGTGCGCTACGCGCACCGCGTGCCCACGTTACGCTAGATGGGCCATGTACGCACGATGCGCTTCGCGCACCGTGCACACATGGAGGACATATGATGCACTTCGTTTTGAAAGGTAATATTTTAATTTTTGTATATGTTATAAGCCATGCACAAATGGTGCCCTTCGGGCACCATTTGCACACGGGGTGGAGAGAGTGTGGATAATTTTTTTTTTTATTATTATTTTTTTTAATATTTTAGTTTAGCTCATCGATAATAAGCCATGCACAATTGGTGGCCTTCGGGCACCAATTGCACACGGGGTGGGGAGAGTGTGGATAATTTTTTTTTTTTATAAATTTTTTACCGTACGCGTACGGTAAGCGTAATCAGCAAAATTAGCGAAAAAATAAAAATTCCGTTTTTGGCCTTGGGGGATCTTTGGGGACTCCCTCAACATTGGTATGTGTGTGGGAGCTGACTAAACAGCCCCTTTACATGTTTTTGTGCTTTATATTTTAAACATCACTCTCAGTGCGAGAGAGAAAATGGCGGCCGCCGCTTCCTGGTTTCGGCCGATTCGAATGTTTACTAAGATCTAAGAGCCAATCAGAATCGCGCTCGCGCACGCCACCGTACGCGTACGGTAAGCGTACCGTAAGCGCACCGTAAGCTGGCTCAGATATATATATTGATTTAAAGGCTATTTTCTCAGAATCTACTGAACAGATTTACACCAAACCTACAAAAGGCACTTCCTTGACCTGAGGACTACCTCTCTGCCAAATTTCTAGTAATTCTGTTCAGCCGTTCGGGCTGTAGCCCTGTCTAAAGGTCCTATGGAAAAATGCATGGGAAAAACGCGTTTTGGGACCCCCCTTAGTGCAGGCAACTATAACTCACGCGACCGTAATCCGCTGCTGATGACGTCAGATATTACATCACTGTATTTACACATTTATATACCCATGTCTTCTTACTTTTTTTTTTAGCTATACATATATATATTTTTTTTTTTCAGAAAGACACGTATGTCATCAGTGATGTAATATCTGACGTCATCAGCAGCGGATTACGGTCGCGTGAGTTATAGTTGCCTGCACTAACTATAACGGGGGAATTTCATTGGTTTTTCATGAGGAAAATGCCCAGCTAACTATAACATGTGTGAAACCTATGGTTTTTTAAGTGAATTTGCAAGGTTTTTTAAATGCTACTTCCTAACTATAACATGTGTGAAACCTATGGTTTTTTCAGTGAATTTGTACAGTTTTTTAAATGCTAAGTTACTTTACGCCGTTCGTGCTGTGCGCGCACGGTGCGCTTCGCGCACGGTGCGCGCACGGTGGGCACGCGGTGCGCTTTGCGCACCCACTTCACGCAGTTCGCTCCGTGCGCGCACGGTGAGCACGCGGTGCGCTGTGCGCACCTCGCGCCCACTTTACGCAGTTAGTGCCGTGCACGCACGGTGCACTTTGCGCACCGTGCACGCACGGTGGGCACGCAGTGCGCTACGCGCACCGCGCGCCCACGTTACGCATAATGGGCCATGTACGCACGGTGCACTTCGCGCTCCGTCCGCACAAGGAGGACACATGATACGCTTTGTTAGTAAGGGTTGTGGTATACTTTGTAACAGATCTAATAAGCCATGCACACAAGCAGTGCTGCGCACAGCATGTGCACACGGGGGGGTTGATATAGCAAGTTTTTTTTAAAGCATATATACCGTGCGCGCACGCTGCGCGAACCCCGCGGAATTTTTTTAATTTCGATAGTGCGCGCACGCTTCGCGCACTCGGCGATTTTCCCCCCAAAATTTATTTTTTTAAATTGCCCTAGGGGGACCTCCTGGGACCACTTGACCCCTACTAGGGGGTCAGGAACTGTTCAGCTTGCCCCCTTTACATGTTTTTCCCCTTTATGTTTCAACACCCTCTCAGTGCGAGAGACAAAATGGCAACCGACACTTCCTGGTTTCGACCGATTCGAATGTTTACTAAGATGTAACAACCAATCAGAAGCGCGCTCGCGGACGGCCGAGTGCGCGCACTCTGCGCGCACGCTGCGCGCGTACAGATATATATATTGATTTTAATGCTATTTGCTCAGAAAATACTGAACAGATTTACACCAAACCTGCAAAAGGCACCAAACGGACCTTATGGCTACCTCTCTGCCAAATTTCACGTAATTCTGTTCAGCCGTTCGGGCTGTAGCTGCGACTAAAGTCCCTATGGAAAAATCCATGGGGAAAACGCGTTTTGGGACCCCCCTTTTTTCTCGGCCCCCGCTTGACGAATCACCCCGAGACTTTCAGGGTAGGAGCTGAGCGGAGCGCCCCATTAGTTTTGAAAATTTCGCGAGGATTCGTTAACCGGCGCCAAAGTTATTCAAAATAGAATTTTGAGATTTCCTATGGAAACTCGGTCCTAACTATAACTATCTACCGGCGACCGCCAGTAGATAATATATATATATATATATATATATATATATATATATATGATTCCTCCAGGCTTAGGTAACTGCCACTGCACTCCTAAACAGAGGGTGCGTCGTCGAGGCGGACCACCCAGGCTCGGTCCGTAATAAATTTCAAAATTCCTCGTACTGCAAGGATGACGACGCCGTGTTCTGGTCAGAAAAACTTTATTGCAATCGGCTGGTAGGACGCGTTTCGCCTGACTAGCAGGCTTGTTCACCAACGACTTGCCCGTTTCTCGAGCCATTTTAAATAAAGTGTTCACATCGTGTCACATGACTAAGACTACTAACAGAGTGTATTGGAAAAAAGACTCGTAGTTTTTTCATCATAGCAATCTATGCACTGAATATCACGAACGTTGCATAAGTATGAATATCAGTTTTGGTGAACATATAAACGCTTACTCCTTAATACATTTCAGTACATAATTAACAAAGCGTAATCTCATTATTTATGAAACAGTATCTCTTCTAAAATTCATTAAACTAGAAGAAATCTTGTCGGAATTAAGCCCTAGTGGGCCGTTAATTCAGTGCAGGTTTTAAGGACAATTTACAAGTGAATTTTATCCTCCTAGTATACCCCCAGTGGGGCTAATACTACAGTGCAGTCCCAAGTACATTCATAATTCATCTTAAAAAATTTTTTGAAATTGTGATTGTGTATCTAATATATAACAAGTATATAAACAAAAAAATAATAATAAAAAGTTCCTTAGAAAAGATACAGTTAAAAAACGGGGCAGAGAGATTGCCTATTAAATATTGATTTCTCATCTTTAGCGCTGACAACCAATTCCATTATAAATGTGTTACTAAATCTTCCTCAATATTCAGTCCTCCAGGGGACCGTGTATTGAGCTCTAAAATGTAGCAAGACTCAAGTTTACGCAACTTCTTTTCTCTGTTGCCTCCCCGTTGGTTTGGAGGAATACAGTCTACCACAAAATAAAACAGGCCTTGAGTACTCTTGTTGTGATATGCTGCAAAGTGTCGCGCAACAGGGTAGGAATTGTCCCCATTCCGAATCGCTCTAAGATGTTGTAGCACCCTTTTGTGGACTGGATGGATCGTGCTGCCCACGTACCTCAAGCCACAAGGGCATTGTAGTACGTAGACAGCAAAATCTGTCTTACACGTAAGATGTCCTTTAATCTTTTTCATCCGTTTTGATAGTCCTAATGTATAAACCTGTGTATTCTTCCCAAAACTACAAGCTTTACATTTGGTGCATTTAGTGAACCCATCTCTGGGTTTGAGCCAATTCGTAGATTGTTTCTTGGGACGTTTCATCACATTGCTCACCAGCATTTGTCTGAAGGACCGAGCCCTTCTGAATGTTATTGCTGGTCTCCTCTGAGTTAGTTTACCGAGGATTGGATCATTTCTGATCAAATGCCAATGTTTAGTGAGAATGCTTCTGATTTGACCATGCTTACGGTTATAGGTTGTAATCATTCTTGGTTGATTCTTTTCTGAATTAGATGTTTTACTCTTACTGGGTTTGAAAAGGATATCTTCCCTCGAAGATTCCCTTGCCTTTTTAATTGCTGTTTGTAGATTAACTTTGGTATATCCTCTTGCTCGAAATCTCGAGTTGAGTTTCGTTAGCTCTTTCTCCAAAACTGCTTCTTCACTGCAATTACGCATAGTTCTTAGGCATTCTCCGTATGGGATGCTCTTAATCAGATTCTGAGGGTGGAAACTTCCTGCATGCAAGAGGGTATTACCTGCAGTGGGCTTTCTATATAGTTTTGTCTGGAGTTTGGAATTGTTAACATAGATGGAGAGGTCTAAAAAATCTACTGACAAATTGCTGATGGTACTGGTGAATTTAAGATTTAAATTGTTCACCTGTAGTTTTTTAATAAAGTTTATTGCTGACTCCTCCGTTCCTTTCCAGACTACAAACAGGTCGTCGATAAATCGACTCCAGTGTAGTACATTTTCCTCCCACTCAGTTTGGTGTGCGACCTGGACCACCTGCTCCTCCCACCAGCCCATATGCAAATTAGCATAGCTGGGGGCGAAGCAGGTGCCCATCGCTGTCCCGCAGATTTGGTGGAAAAGCTCATCATTAAAGAGAAAGTAATTGCTTTTCAAGCAGGTAGACACCATACTCAATAGCATCTGGGTGTGGGCCCAAAGTTTAATCGGACGATTACTTAAAAAGTATTTTATGGCGTTCAGGCCATCCTCATGTTTAATACTGGTGTATAATGTAGTTACATCAATCGTCATCAACAAATAGTCATCTTCCCAGGGCAAATCGTAAATTTTTTTCAGAAAATCTCCTGTATCCTGAATATAGGATGGTAAAGTTTTTACTATAGGGCACAAGAAAGAATCTACAAATTTTGATGTGTTCTCGAAAGCTCCTCCTATTGCGGAGATGATGGGGCGCCCTGGGGGATTATCTAGGCTTTTGTGCACCTTCGGAATCAGATAAAACACGGGAATAACCGGTTTGTCTATTTTCAGAAACATACGTTCCTCTGAGGTTAATAAACCTTGGTTATACCAATCTTGAAGTTGTTCATTAAACTCAGAGAAGCTCAATTGCATCAAAGACTCAGCAACTCTTACATAATTGCTGCAGTTGTTTAGTTGTTTGTATGCCTCATTCAGATATCTGGTTCTATCCCATAGGACCACATTCCCTCCTTTATCAGCATTTCTCACAATACAGTTACCCTCTGAAGTCAATTTAGTAACTAACGCCGAATACTCTTTTTCATGCTGTGAATAGACTTTATGTTTCACACTCGTACATTTCTCCAAATTCTTAAGATCATTAATCACTAGTTCATTGAAAATGTCTATAGAGTCCTTGGCAGTCATGGGTATAAATTTGGATGGTGGTCTAAAACTGGTAGGTTCATTTGCAGTAATTTCAACCTCTTGTTCTCTAGCAGTTACTAATGCTTGACTCATGGAGAACCCCGAGGTTCCTTCTTGATCATGAAGGCTGATGGTCTCATCTTCATTAGTCCTTGAAATGCAACGATCACCATCAATATCCATGCCCCGTAGACCCAGCATAAGATCCATATCTGCAACAGAAAGGCTGCCTGGATGATCTAAAGCAGCAGGACCACTGCTCTCTTCTCGTGGTTTTAGTGCCTTCTTTTGTGCAAATAGTTTTTTCAATTTTAAAGTCCTGACAAATTTAAATACATCTACTCTAGTTGTTACGTAGTTGAAATCTGCTGGTGGACAATAGGACAGTCCTAGTTTAAGTAATTTGGTCTCCTTCTCAGTTAGTGTGATATCCGTGAGATTTATGATTGTACTTTCCTCTTCTTCAGGTAAAGTTTCAGTTATTGTTTCTTTTTCAAGTTTGCGGGATTGGTATTTCTTTGTCCCCTTCCGCCTCTGTTGCCTCTGCCTCTTCCTCTTTGTGTGCCTTCGTAGTTGACAAAAGGTCTCGGGCGGAGATTGAATCTCCTTTCTTGTTCTAAAAAACCAAATTCTTCTAGAACTGAAGGTGCATTCGATTCTCCTTGTCTGCTTTGGCCTTCCTCCAAATCAGTATCGACTTCGGAGCTTTGTAGGCTACTCAATTCTGACTGGTCTACTGTTGTATTGGGTCCTTTATAATTTAATCGTTGTTTTCTTACACCTTCGAATTTCTTAGCAAAAGTGTAGATCTGGCCCCTTTCGTAGTCGTTCTTATCTCTCAAGAATTTTTGAGCCTTTCTTTCTTTTATAGTTGTTTCCAATTTTTTCAGGCGTTCAGACAGATCAGCCATGAATTTATCAATTGGTTCTCTGTTGGTTTCTTTCTCCAGCATGTCAGAGATTTGAGAGATTTCTTCCATTATCTTTTGTCGATCTATTTCGGCATATTTAATGAGGATCCCCAACATCCTTCGTGAAGCCTCTTGATTGTTATCTGCCCACTCTATGAGCATATTTGGATTGGGGTCCTCATATGTGGGGGCCACCAAAATGCGAAGCCCTCTCGGAATCCTTTTCACTTCCAGATATCGTTGGAGGGACTTTGCCTCCCACCATTTAGACAGCTCACTACGTTTAAGTTTCTCTAGGCGTTTGAGGCGGGTTGTTACATCTGAAGCTTTATCTGTGGTTGTCGTAGGTACTTGCTTGCTACATTTGACAGTATCATCAAAAATCGACAGCGCGGCTTCTTCTCTGCTTTTAAGTTCAGCAGCCGACATATTTGCAATAGATTTACAAGCTCAAGAAGGCTTTGACCAGAAACCGCCAGGCTCTTTCTAGCACAGTGCTAACGGAGTAACTGACTTCCCCTTCTTCCCACCACGCATTCCAGGCCTCTCCTACCTTGCAACTTCGGGCGTTCACTGCAGAAACAGCCGTTCCATTCGAAAAACACCCTGGTCCTCGGTATTCTGCCTTTCATTCCATAGGAGGGCTTTCACTCGCTGCTCCTCAAATTGCGTGGTGGGGGGGCAGTGGACCTTCATACGATTCCTCCAGGCTTAGGTAACTGCCACTGCACTCCTAAACAGAGGGTGCGTCGTCGAGGCGGACCACCCAGGCTAGGTCTACAAACAGCAATTAAAAAGGCAAGGGAATCTTCGAGGGAAGATATCCTTTTCAAACCCAGTAAGAGTAAAACATCTAATTCAGAAAAGAATCAACCAAGAATGATTACAACCTATAACCATAAGCATGGTCAAATCAGAAGCATTCTCACTAAACATTGGCATTTGATCAGAAATGATCCAATCCTCGGTAAACTAACTCAGAGGAGACCAGCAATAACATTCAGAAGGGCTCGGTCCTTCAGACAAATGCTGGTGAGCAATGTGATGAAACGTCCCAAGAAACAATCTACGAATTGGCTCAAACCCAGAGATGGGTTCACTAAATGCACCAAATGTAAAGCTTGTAGTTTTGGGAAGAATACACAGGTTTATACATTAGGACTATCAAAACGGATGAAAAAGATTAAAGGACATCTTACGTGTAAGACAGATTTTGCTGTCTACGTACTACAATGCCCTTGTGGCTTGAGGTACGTGGGCAGCACGATCCATCCAGTCCACAAAAGGGTGCTACAACATCTTAGAGCGATTCGGAATGGGGACAATTCCTACCCTGTTGCGCGACACTTTGCAGCATATCACAACAAGAGTACTCAAGGCCTGTTTTATTTTGTGGTAGACTGTATTCCTCCAAACCAACGGGGAGGCAACAGAGAAAAGAAGTTGCGTAAACTTGAGTCTTGCTACATTTTAGAGCTCAATACACGGTCCCCTGGAGGACTGAATATTGAGGAAGATTTAGTAACATTTATAATGGAATTGGTTGTCAGCGCTAAAGATGAGAAATCAATATTTAATAGGCAATCTCTCTGCCCCGTTTTTTAACTGTATCTTTTCTAAGGAACTTTTTATTATTATTTTTTTGTTTATATACTTGTTATATATTAGATACACAATCACAATTTCAAAAAAATTTTTAAGATGAATTATGAATGTACTTGGGACTGCACTGTAGTATTAGCCCCACTGGGGGTATACTAGGAGGATAAAATTCACTTGTAAATTGTCCTTAAAACCTGCACTGAATTAACGGCCCACTAGGGCTTAATTCCGACAAGATTTCTTCTGAATGAATTTTAGAAGAGATACTGTTTCATAAATAATGAGATTACGCTTTGTTAATTATGTACTGAAATGTATTAAGGAGTAAGCGTTTATATGTTCACCAAAACTGATATTCATACTTATGCAACGTTCGTGATATTCAGTGCATAGATTGCTATGATGAAAAAACTACGAGTCTTTTTTCCAATACACTCTGTTAGTAGTCTTAGTCATGTGACACGATGTGAACACTTTATTTAAAATGGCTCGAGAAACGGGCAAGTCGTTGGTGAACAAGCCTGCTAGTCAGGCGAAACGCGTCCTACCAGCCGATTGCAATAAAGTTTTTCTGACCAGAACACGGCGTCGTCATCCTTGCAGTACTAAGAATTTTGAAATATATATATATATATATATACATATACATATACATACAAACATCCACACATATAAACATACCCCTAGATACAGATTTATGAACTCACATATGAGGTCAACCCTATACATGTACATTGCCATTACAATGTCTAAAACCAGAGACATAAAAATGTATAGTCTATATATACATGCATTGTTATATACATAGCAAAAGTTTAATATACATAAATACATTTTAATGTATTGTTTTAATGTGTTGTTCATACTACATTGTTCTGTTGTGACTTGTGATCATGTAGGGAAGAACACACTTTTGACTAGTCTTCTGAGGCAGAGATGGCTCTCAGTGGACATTGATAAGTCAAAGAGTGCTCAAAAGGCAACGAATCTTCCTTCTCTAAATACAGGGATACTGCTGAAAAATATCATTGTTCTCCAGGACGACTTATGAGAAGAACGCCATTTGGCTTACTGATGTTCACCTAACCAGGTTCATCCCCCCCAAATCTAAAAGAAGGTTTTCTAGTCTACGCTGCAGACTATACATTGTAATCCCTTCCAGTTTAAATATGGACTGGTTGCTCTGCTCTACCAGTCATTGCTAAACCAATCCAAGGGTCCCCAATTTTAATCTCCAAGAAGTTGGTCCACCCATCAAGCCAGATGAAACAATGACCATAAAATGTGATTGGGTCATGATTGCTTTTTAGGGGCATGATAGCGTGTTTATGATGCACCAAATTAGAAGCGCTGTAATACAAATGTACATCTTATCCTAGACTCCGAAGCGTAAAAACTGTCCACAAGCCCTACCCTGAAAACTACGCTGGCACCTAGTGACGTCAAAGTACTTTATCAATATCCATATTTCCTTCTGGGATGATCCACATGCATCAATCCCCTCACCTTCTGGTAGAAAGCTAATGAAACATACTTTATTTCTCAGGCCTCGTAAAGAGTCCACCACCCACCAGTTTTACAGGAGAATCTATTCGTTATGCTAATTACAAATGGATAAAATCGGTTATTTCACCTGTTTGTAAAAAGTTCTCTGATCAGCTTTTAATATTTTCAACACGGTACATAAAACATAGATTACAAAATAAAGTCCTGATTAAGGCCCTGATTAGCCAGTGATGATGTTCACAGCATTCTGAAAACTACAACATTGTTGTTTGGCAAAACAGTAACATGGACAGTGGCCAAACCTGCAACTAGAACCCTACGCAAAGAGTTAGAACACCCCCCCAATTACTTTTTTTCTCAACAACTTTGTCCAACTGTCCAGTAAAAGTCCCTGCTGCAGGATCTCAATGCAGATCTGCAAGCACATTATTGAAAAATATAGCCAGACACCGAGAAGAAGGACTCCATTTTTTTTGAAGATCAAAATTGCCACCCTGAACATGTTGAATGGTAAAAAATGTTTTCTGTTAAGTTAGCCTCTACTCCTCTTCCAATTTGTCTACCAGCCCTCATTTTTGTGTTTCTGCGGGGAATTTCATAAAGTCAGAAAGAAGTAACATGTTCACTGGAAAGCTGGTTGTACTTATAAATACGTGCGTGCCACAGTAAGGAGTCCTGCCATGCCGAAGGGCCAAAGTGCACAGATGTCTAATCTGTTAGGCAAGGGAGGTTTCAGGCGTTGGTGGGCTATCTATAAAGATGACGTGGGTAGGGGTTTATCAGGATTCCACAGTTCAGCATGTAAGCATTGTGTAAGGGGTTGGGTAAGCATTATGTAAAAATGCCATAAGAGGGTTATGTAAAGTGTGATGTAACCATGGCAAAGGGGTTTTTGGTGAATTTCTATGGGACCCAAAGTGTATAAAAGACAGGTTTGAAACTGTTCTAGTTCGTTCCTTCTCAGGCACTTGTAGTGTCTGTATGACAGAGCCATCTCATGAGATATAATAAACTTGTGTTTTGTTCCACTCCAGTGTCGATCCTCATTGTGAACCCATAGGCAAAGGGTGGCCCTGCACCAGTGAGACAGATAAAATATCCCACTTCTACAAACAGTGTCCCAGTACGCCAAGTCAGCTTTACAGTATGTAAAAGTACTCCGAGCATTTCTCGTGAACTCATATGGGACAAGGCATTGGTTGGTTTTGGTATGTGGGAGATACAGGAAGTTATCTGGGTGTCCTCGGTGAAGGAGAGTGACCAGGTGTTCTAAAATGGAGCTAAAATTCTGGTGCTGGCTCTGGGGTAGGACAAAAAAGCTAACAAAACCAAATCTAAGACAATCCATCACTGGTGCATCCCATTGCTCTTGCTACAAAATTACCAAAACGGAGGGTACTAAGAAATGTGGAACCGAAGACTTAAAAACACTGATTTCTCATGCTTCACTGCTTCTCGGAGTATACCTGATGAAAGGTTAGCACAAGACTGCTTGTATAAGACCTCTGCTTTTTACCCTTATTTATTAAGGTACCGTGACCTGCCTTACTAGCACACTAATCTCACATGGCTTGATAACATCCTCCACTGCTACCTTCTAAGCAGCCTTAGTGCTGCAAGCAATTTCATTTATTACCTGTAACCTGCTTGTCTTTTCACGAGGGTGTGGTCTAGCAAGCTAATCTACCTGCCTAACCTTTCGTGGGACTTAAGCCTACATCTGCTGACTCACCTGCCTACTACTATTTACTCGTCTGCAGTCTGATCTTTCAAGATTTTACAATTCAATTGAGGACGCAGTACGTAGCGTTATAAATGTATTAGGTTTCTCAATTAATGGAAGAATTCTCTATAAGTCAACATAGTGTGTATGTGAAAGCTGCCAACTGCTTACTGTCTCCGTGGATTATATAGATTTTAAACAAAAAAAAACAAAAACAAGCATTTACAATGCAATGGTATCGGCATTGTTAAAGTTAGAGCTATTGGCATTGCTCATGACATTATTTTTTTTAATGTTTTTGTTTTTAAAACATTTAAAGAAACTGCATTGTTATTTACAATGAGAGTTCAAGGAGTGTTACAAAACTGTAACTTAGAAATGGATTGTGGTGCAATGGGAGTGAGCAGACGGACATAAGGTTCGAGCTGGTAGATGAAGTTTGTGGTGGAAGTGTAACTCAGAAGGAGGCATTTAAACATAATAGGGGCCAATAAAAGAGGAAACTGTTAGCTGGGGAGCAGTGGAATGGTTATAGGGAGCCAGATGGGGCTTATACCCAACCTCCATTTGCTTTGGCCTCCCCCTTTTGCCTCACCACCACAGCTGCTAAATTTAGTAGGAGGCAATACAGAAAAAAACGACAGACACTGCACTGTGACACACTCATTCATTTCTCAAACCACATTTAATTTGTTTAAATTTGTATTTGTATATAGGATTGTGTGTGTATATCATAGATAGATAGCCAGCCAGCTTTGGGTCAGTGCGATCAGTGCCACAGCTTTAGGGCGGTGTGACCGGCGCCGTCACATTGGGTGCCATCGTCAAGGGGGGAGGGGGGTACCCTCTGCATGACGGGCTGCACTGAGAGCAGCCTGCAGAGATCTCTCTTTTTGCAGCATTTTTCCGGATAATGACATGGGCATGTTAACATTGATGGTTGATACACTTGAGGGAGAGGTCTGTGATGTGTCCAGTCACAGGTTTGACTCCTGATATAGTAGTATAGAGGGTTAATGTTCCTGCTGCAAAGCACAACAAGAGACATGCAGATCACAGATTAGTATTTTATGTTGATAACTCAGTTGGTTATTGTTTTTGTCACAGAGATCCTTTTGTTATTTGAAATTCATAAGTAACAATCATTCTAATATAACACATTGACCAATTAACTTGCATAAAGTGCTGTGTGCAATTCAAAGGCAGAAGTTTATAACCTTATTGTTTTTTTTCTTTCAGGCTTTCATCTTATTCTGAGGTTGCTAGGAAGGGTTCCTTTGCATAGCAAAACAACTTTATTAGTATGACACCCTAACCGGTGTTAGTTTTATGGGGTGAATTTACTAACACTCTGTGCCTGGTTTGCACCACAAACGTAATGCAAACCTGGTGCACTAGAGGAGAGGACAACAGAACCATCTTAGTAGATAGTACTGTTGTGCTGTTTCCTTTTTACGCAGCGCAGCAGCTTTGGTTAATGCACTTCGTAAAAACTTTGTTAATCAGTAAACCTCCATTTTCGTTTCTGCCTAGCAAGCACCTTAACAAATAATGACCACCAGTATGGATGAAATGTGACTCCCAGACCTTCTAGTCCTGATGTCTAAAGTAACATTTCCTATATATTGATTAAATCATGTCACTCATTTTCTTTGTATTATATGTTTGTGATGCGAAGTGCTCTGACAGTCTATATTACAATGAGCAGCGCTATAAAATAGATGAATGTGAGAGAGGGGCTAAGGAGAGATGAGAGCCAGCATTAGAGGGTGAGAGTGAGGGACTCCGTGAACAAGATCAAAGGGGGAACACCAACAAAGATTGTTGCACCGGGCGCCACCAATGCTAAAGCCGGCCCTTTATTCACATACAGGTCACATATTAATATTTTAAGCAAAATATATCAGAACCCTTGGTCAAAGTCGCTTTCTGACCGAAACACGCCAGGAGATGCTACCACACTAAGCCTGCTTTGCACTGCAGTTGTGCAATAAACGTACTCCACAACCATCCTTCCTCTGTACAAATGGTGCAACGGGATTGCTCTGTGATTTTATCATATGTACATGGTTCCTGGGACCTGGCGCGTTTCGGCTAATCTCACAGCTGTGTTCACAGTAAACAGGCACTTTGTTTTTACACCAAAATATACCATCACCCTGCATGAAACGTGCTCATTATCATGAAGAACAGGGTGCTATAAAGTTTTTCACAGTAATGTTGACAAGTTGTAATCACAATATTTCATCCACGGAGAGTCTCAATATGGTGGGATCTGACTTCCTCTTGTAGCACATTTCTCGCCTTCAGTTGCGCCTTTAAGGCATTAGAGTTTCATGGATGCTGAGATGCCAAATTTACTATTCTAACTCCAGTGGAATATTTTTGGGGAAGTTGCAAATTCCCTAAGAAAAGCTGAATGCTTTCATTGGGAAGCGCTGCTCTCGCAAGTCAAAACACCATGAACATTGCACTTGTAAGGGGTGATGGAGCTTATGGCCAGGTAGTCGCCGGTGTCCCTTGGGTAAAACCCCCACCAACCTTCGCTCTCCTCAAGCGAGATCATGAATACAAAAATCAAGTTCTTTGGGTTCGGGGTCATAAAAACCCCAACCGTATTTATTAAAACATATAAATAGGAAAAGCAAATTTTCATTTTTATGCACAGTAACCCATAATTTGACATTTTGCTTACAGAGTTAAGTAGTAGCCTTAACAGAGTTACTAATACATGGGAGTTACCTAACCATAACTAAGATGGTTCCTGTGCATCCATCACAATGTCTTCCGAGTGAGATCATGACTGGCTCTGGGTCTTTTTTTGTGTGCAGTTTTTTGTAGCACGAACTTGACCTGAAGGTATTGCAGCGCTTTACATGAGCACCAGTTACATTATACAAGGACACATTCATTTTTGTAAGGCAGTGGGAGGTTAACTGATTTGCCCAGAATCACAGAATGTTGAACCGACGCCGAGAATCGCACCTGGTTCGCAGTTCCAAAGGAGGCAGCTCTGGTCCTTATGCCACATCGCTCCTCCGGGAGAATAATGGCTGCCATTAACCCTTGGCTTCCCTCTGGTGCAGGCAGGATGGAGTCTCTCAGCGCCAGGAGTCTCTCAGCGCCAGATTTGTGATACCCTGGGAGACGGGGAGATTGATTCCTCCCCCCACTGCTCCAGGGCCACCCTGAACGGCTGATAGGCCTCTCGGCCCCTCCAAAGGGAGAAGTGAGGAGTTCCGGGTCTAGGCACACTTATCAGTAAACAAATACGCACAGGCCTCGCTCCTCGCGCCCTCACCACCGCCCGCGCGGCTCTCATGAGCACGTCTTTCCTCAGCACCGCGTGCGAGCAGCTCTTCTGGGAAAGAGAAAAAGCGTTCAAGAGCAAATTCATAATCGGAGGAGAGCAGTCTTCATAGGGAGGAGGAGGAAGCAAACCTCCTAACGCACAGAGGATGACAAAAGAGACGGGTGGGGTCAGAAAAGGGGATATAGTTCCTGCGTCTACATGCAGCGAGAAGACATTTTTAAAGAATGACTAAAAAGAAAATACACGAGAAAATGCGGAGCGTGACCAAGAAGTATCCTCTATTTAGCAAATTCCCAATGAGGCCATAACCTGGCCGCTGTCACTGGAGGGAAGGAATTTTGATGTGTGTGAGGGAAGGAGCAGGACAGGGCCATTGAGGATAGGAGGGGATGGGTGGCTAAATGTGTGAAGTGCAAAGATGTCGTAGGTCCTAATAGGAGGGAAATGGCTCGGGCGACTGGGACTTGGCGTAGCGAAGATTATCAGTAAATAATCAAGTCATTAATCCTCTCATGAATTACAGTCTCCTTCAATCCCACCCTTTTTTTTTAATTACATATCTTTTCGAAACCCTGAGTCTTAATACTCCATGGCTGAGTCTTTGTGGCCAGAAGTGATAAACCCTTTACGCGGCCCACCCGTGTCCCCTCCCACTGATTAACCCCTCCCTGCCCTGACCTCGACCCACCAGCAGAGCCTGCCCCCCCCCCCCCTCTCTCCTCTGGCGTGGATCGGCAAAGATGATTACTCTTAACCCCCCCTTGGCGGATTAGCACCACCTCCCAGCCCACTCAGGCCCCCGGTGGCGGCGCTGACGGATGCGGCCCGGCGGGGGTGATTTGCTGTTGATGGCACATTAGCGCTGGCAGGTTGGACTGGTTCCTGACGGACGGCTGCAGGCGGCAGCGGGAGCCGCGGAGCCCCTCCCCGCCTCCTCCACAAGACGCACGAAGACGAGCCATTTCTGCTGCTCCCTGCCAGAGGCGGCGGATGTCGGGGAGCGCGGTCTGCGATGCACAGCCCCCGCCACCTACAGCGAAAACTCAACGTCCTCTAGGGAATCCGGGTGTGGTGGGGGCGCGGGTATTGTAATGGAAGGTCAGACCCCGTCGATGAAAACTTATTTTTTTTATTGATTTGTGCATCTGCCTAAAAATCCTCGTGCCCTAAGCAAATAACGTGCCCTTACATTCCTCACAGAGAATAGCTCGCCCCCTTTAAAAAACCAGTACTACTCCCGGGAGCAGTTCAGTACCTGGCCAGCTTCATACCTGTCAACAAAAACAAATTACTTCTTCTCAGCTGTGCCTGCTGACTAAAGCCACACAGCGCATGCAGGCCTGTGAAGTGAGTCGCGCCGTTTAAGTAATCGTGAATGTGAGAGAGAAAGCAGAATGCTGCTGAGGAAAGCAGCTTCCAAGGCTAAAGTAAACAATAAGCTCCGGGGAGGACAGGGTGAGGAGACCAGAGCAGCAGCCGGACGCAGGGGGAGAGAACGAGCACACCACCGCCTTTCTCCGAGGCAGAGCAGAAATGCCTCGGAGAAACGCAGCGTCCTTTTCGGATTCGGGGGCGTGTTTGTCTTTTCTCTCCTCCAGCCATTGGCTGGAGGAGAGAATGAGACTTCTTGCAAAAAACACGCCCCCCGATCCGAAAAGGACGGGGCCTGATCGGAGTGACGGGACCTCTTCTCCAATGGCTGGCCAGCATTGAAGAGGCCAGCCAATGGAGAACAGGGGAGAAGAGGGGCGGGTTCAAGCCCCTCTTCTCCAAGTCATTAAATCTCTCAACTTCCGGTTCTGCCTTCGGCAGACCTGATGGTCCCGAGACCTAAAAACGTATCAGCATCACTTGGGCCAAAGTAAATAGGCAAGTGTCACTCTTTGCATAATAATCCATAATTTCAAAGTCGAGATCAATTAAAATTAAAACATTTAAGGTGGGCTCATCTGGGACCTTACAGTGTCACTGAATTATAGACCATTTTGGAAGGTAGAAACTAACACAAGTTTGCAAGCAAATCTGCAGTAGTTTGACCATCATGTAAAGTAACTTGAATTGTAGATTTCACAACAGACTGGAAGTCAAAAACCGAAACAAAACATGCATTTAGATTAGCCGCCCGCTGGGGTTTTAGGTTAGGCTTAATGAATGGCCTGGCATTATTTATTCATTATGCAAGACAGGAGTAAGTGACCAGGGAGTGTTTTGTGAACTTCCTGCATTGATATTAGCTGAGTTAGAGAGGTAAGCAAGCCTCATGCTTCAGGGATGGAGTTTAGCCGTTTCACTGTGATTCTGTCCCATCTGTTGTCTTCACCAGAGGTGCTGTAAATTCTGTCTCACTGAAGCCATTTTGAAGATAGACTTTCACTGCCATTGCTTGTGTGAATGTATATTACTTAACTGTCTGACAATAACAATCCATCCATTTCAAAGTGGCTCATTGTCTTACGTCTGCCAAGTCCCATTACAGAGGTGTACTGCACAGTGCGCATGCCTGCACGAAAGGGCAGAACAATGAGGAATAACAACACGAAAGCCCGGCAGAGTGTGAGAATTCAAATGAACACTGGGGCAAGGCTCACCCCACTCCCCAATTCGAATGGTTTCAAAATGCTTTAAACATATTGCTTAGAAAACAGGAAAAATAATATAAAGGTATCGTACGCTTCATAAACCACATATGCACAGTTTCCTGTAGAAAATGTAATGTGGTGAGCTTATCAGCTGCAGACGTCAATGCAAGGGGGGCTGTCTGATTGCTCCATGTACACAGTTCACCCTATGATTAGTCTTGGGATTTCATTTTACAAATCGGTGCATTGTGGGATTGTAGTATTTATTTGCTTGAAATGAACCAGAACACTTGACAGCAATAACTTGCAAAGGGAAAGGCTGGGAATGGATAACAACTGTTTGCCATACATCTAGTGATCTGGCAACCCTGAAAGTTGTCTCCTACTAGTATTGAATTGCATGAATACAGCAGAAGCCAAGGAAATTGAATGGGCATACAGACAGTATGGTACTAGTAGCTGGAATGATTATCCAATACAGGGCAAGGATTGGCATGAATTAATCAATTCAATGACTATAAATGCACTCTTTTCTCCACTTCCAACTTGATTTTCTAAGAAGAGAGAGTCAAGATTAAGTGAACATGAAGCGGTGTCCATCCAGCCACCTGCCAGTCAACGTGTGTCTGTGAATCCATTGCGTATCTCTGTGTTATGTGGAGCTGTGTATGTCTTGTCTGTGAGTGTGGGCTTCTGTGAGCTGGTCTGTGAGCATGAGTGAGTGTATGTAAGGTGGTCTTTGTACATGAGCGACATAACTGTGTGCAAATTAGTGCAAGTAGGTTATGTTGAAAAATGTGTAGAGTGCAGCGTATACCCGAGGGTGCCTTGGCACCAACATAGTAGACAGCTTATGTGAGGAAAGGTGGATATTACAGGTTAAAAAGCCAGGTTTTAAGGAGCTTTCTAAACATCTGAAGAGAGGATGCTGATCTAATGTGTACAGGCAAGAGATTCCACTGTTTGGTTGCTCCAGCAAGTAAGCTGCTTCCACCCAGTTTGTTTTTTTGTATCTAAAGATGGTGGCTTTGTAAGCTCTTGAGGATAGACCAAGAAATGGCTTGTCTCAGAAAGGCTTGTCCTGAATCGTGCAAGGCCTTGAATGTAAGGCAAAGTACTTTACATTTGATCCAATTCCCAACTGTCAGCCAGTGTAAAACTTTGATGGCTTGGGAGACGGAGTGATTTTTGGGGGAGGCCAAGAAGTAGCCTAGCAGCAGAGTTCTGCAGTACCTGAAGTTTCTCGATATATTGTGCCTGAATACTGATATACAAGCCATTACAGTAATCCAATTTGAAGAGAATGAATGTGGATATCACTGTCTTCCTAGAGAAAGTTTAGAATTTTCTTTAGGATTCTGAGAGTATTACAAGAGGACAATAAGACTGCATTAATTTGCCTGCTAAGATTCCGATTGTCATCTAGAATCGTCCCAAGACTCTTAGCTTTGGAAGTGGCCGAGGAAGCATGCCCATTTCTGATGGCCAGCTGGCAGTGGACACCAAATTGGGATTATTTCCCAGGAGTATCACCTCTGTTTTTTCAGATTTTAGTTTGAGACATTGATGGCCAATTCATGTACTAATTTCTCGCATACAGTTATGAATTTGGAGGCTGGTGTAATTAGTATCATTTGTGGCGGATAAAACAAGCTGAGTATCACCTGCATATGACGTGATAGAAAAACCAAAGGCTTGAATCGGAGAGGCGAGCTCCGTTAGATATAAATTGAAAGGGTGTGGCTGAGCAAAGATCCCTGCAGCACTCCGCAAGGAGAAGGTGTTAGAACCTAAAGCATCCTATGTGACTGTGTGGTCTCTGCTATTTAGGAAGGATTTGAGCAACTCCAAAGCCATAATTTGTATGCCTATGGCTTCCAGGCAAGAAATCAGGGTTGGGTGGTCCACAGTATCGAAAGCTGCCGACAGATCCAACAGGATCAGAGCAGCCATTCCTCCTTCGTCTAAAAAGATCTTGAGTTAATCGGTGGCCTTAATTAGAGCCGTCTTGGTACTATGTTCCGATCTGAATCCAAATTGTGTTGAATCCAACAGATTATTCTCTTTGATGAATTGATTCAGTTGACTGTTCATGATTTTTTCAATTATTTTGGCAGGTAAGGAGAGTCTAGAAATGGGTCGGTAGTTTGAGGGATCTTCCGAGTCAAGACTGGCTTTTTTTTTTTTTTGGGAGTGCAAGAATGGAAACCCTCTTCCAGAGAGTGGGAAAGATTCCGGTGTCAAAAATGGAATTGAAGATGTTTGTCAATACCATGGCTATTGGTTTCGGGAATAGACTTAAGCACTTAAGTGGGGCGGATGTCATCTGGAGATCCAGATTTGGTGGTCAGGATGACATTGTCAATCTGCAGTACTGAGACTGGGGTGAAGGTGGTTACCAAGGCCTGGGAGATGTCATTATTCATAATGTAGTCACCCGTGCTGTTAGCCACATGTGAATTTGAATTATTGGAATGGTTTTTCTTTAACCAGGAGGGTTTTGTATTTGGATAAAGACCGTTTGTAAGAGTCTTTTACATGAGATTCATACTGAAGCCTTCATTTCCTCCATTTCCAAGTAGGTCTGCTGGTCTGTGTGTTGGTCTATGGGCAGGGCCACTGGAGTTAAGCGGCAGGGGAGCATTAAATTATGTGGCAAGGTTGACTAAATTTTGAGGCAAGAAAAGGCAAACTATGCAGCATAATGTGGCACATTTTTTAATAATATGAATTTATTCTTTTGTCATTTTTACACATGGTAATACTGTGGGCAAAGATTTCACCTAATTTGTACCAGTTTAACAGCCAAATAAGCAAATTAAATCTGACTAGCTAACCTTTGCTAAGGGACTTTCATTGCACGCAAACACAACACCACTTTTTGGTAACTGTTGATCTGTCTGAGCTAGAAACAGATTATTTTTGTTAGGATCTGCATATTATGCAGCAGATGATGGATTATGTGTCAAATGCAGCAAATTCATAACTAAGCAATAAATGAATCGCATAATTCCAGTGTCCCTGTCTATAGGTCTGCTTTTCTGTCTGTTGGGGTGCTGTCTGAGTGTGCAGTACCCTGTGTTGGTCTGTGGGCAAGGGTGCCTGTAGGGACATATAAGGGACAGACCAGCACTTTTGCCTGTATCCTGGTGGCCTTGTGAACATCAGCTGGTCTGTGAACGTGCTGTGTAAAGGCTTGCAGGTCTGTCTGTGGGTGTGCTGAGCTGCTTTCACATGTGTGTGAATGTATGGTGTGTGTGTGTATTCAAAAGTCAAACCCATTCGCTTTGATGATGGTAGTTTATCTGCACGGCAGCCCCTCAATCCTATCAAAAGAAGACAAGCCCTGACGATGATGAACTAAGGGACTCACAGGAACGCGACAACCAAATATTAAAACATTTATCCTTAGTAAAACAGAGCTTCCATTCAGATGAGGACTGTACAGTGTGCTTGAGGTTTACTTGAACCTTGTGATAATATCGCGAAATCTGTCGGCTGGATCCCAACGTGGCATCAGCTACTCTCCCCACCGTACAGGCCCAGCTCACTTACTAGGAACAAATCAACCCCACAGGCCTCAACCGCAAAAACGCAAACACACGCCAGAGAACCGCTGACCCCAATATGATTGGAAGACCTCGATGAGGCTCCAGGTGCGATTTCTAATGCAAATGATCCTGATGCCGGCGCCTTGGCCGACCCATCACCAGAGCAGTCTGCAATATTCACCCGCTCGGGGCCAAATGTGGGCTTTAATTAGAGAGCTTACTGAAGCAGGGGATTGAACCACGTCTACAAGTCCACCTGGGGCTCGTCCCTCTCTCCACGCCAAAGCGGTCCATCCAGGCAGGCTCAGGTGGGACGAGGCGGCTCAAATGTAGAGGCAGAAAATATCAAAATGTTCTTTCTGTAAGACTGAAAGGGCGTGCAGCTGGCAGGTGTGCACAAAGCAGAGCCTTTGTGCAGCTTCTCGCCGGCTGCAAGCAGAACATGTTCATGGTTTATCTGCAACAAAGGCATGCTGGCAGACAGGCAGCTCCGATAAAGGTCACTTAAATTCCAGACAGAGATGGAACAGAATGCTGCAGATAGGACACGTCATTCTATCTCGGGACAAGCTGGGAACCAGTGCCAGGCCCGAGAGAAGAGCCTTTAAGGTCAGTATTTCCACAGTCGGGGCCTGTGATGGGCAGCCAGCAAAGAAACCCAACTTACTCATACAGGAAAAAATGGATACATCCATCACACAGCCCGGGAGGCCTGCACATTGTTTGTGCACCAAAAGATTGTCTTAAATATTTACAGCGGAAAACTGAAGATTCCTTATTTTAAGCAACTGAATCCCCCTGTTGTCACCATAGAAAACAAGCACTCGTGACATTCGACAAAACAACCAATGTTCATGGAGACATCAAGACGAAAGCAAACATTGGCAAATCCATTAAGTCTGCTCTAGGCAAACCAGCAGTTTTTTAAGCAAACATTTGCAATAGACATTAAAAGTGTAAAACTAATACAACGCAAAAGTAAAAAAAAGAGAAATACAAAAAAAACTACCAATAAAAGGTGGCATGAATGTTTACAATTTTTTTTTTTATATAATCAATAAATAAACCACTGCACAAATAAATAAAAACCGATTGGCCTACCAGCCTTGACACTGAAATGAATACAATCTAGGTGGATGTGCACGTGTGCAAGAGCAAAACACGTCACGCACATGGAAGGCTGTAGGGGGCTGACTTACTGCCCTAGGCTTTAGTCTGTGGGGGAAGGAAGCAAAATACGAATAACACCTCAACAAGCCAACAAATAAAGAACGCGGTTTGAAAGCCCCTCTATGTATGTACCTATGCATTTTATTATGATTGTTTTTAAAACATTACCCTGGCAAAACAAGCCAGCCCAAAAAAGGAGCTCGAAAGGTGGCAAGCGTGGACGGTGGCATCTACTCCTAAGTCTAAACTGGCTGCTTTCACATGCATTAACTAAAAAAACGACACCAATGCTAGTGAAGTTAAGACCCCAGGACACAACATCCACTATAAACAAGCACTGGCAAAGTCAATAAATGCAGCATCGGCAAGCTGGTGCAAAGGTTGTTTTCAATTTTTATTGCAAGCATTTGGCATAAATAAAACAAGAATAAAAAAGAAAACTTGCCACTGACTAAACATGGTAGGCATATGCTTGCAAAAGAAAATCAACCACCACACACGAAATGATGACTGATAAAAAGAATACAGAATCTAAAGAAAAAAAAGAATTGACTAAGTATTGGCCCAGCAGCTACAGCACTGAAGTGGACGTCTTTTTTAGGCAGCTGTGCACATGTGATCATGAAAAAAATGCAGTTACTCGAACTGCAGAAGTGACAATGGCTGAAATAGCCTGACCCACTGCCCCAAAGCAGTATGCGGCAAAAGGCAGGAGCAAAATGTGAAGGACACAAACAGAACGGTGGATAAACAGAAATGACATTAGGGACTCTCTACAGGCATTTATTCTTTATTTAGGATTTTTTTTAATTACATGAGGCTGGCAAGACAGATAAAGCTCACGCTGGGTGAGGCGTAAAAAGACAATTAAAATCTGGCCCAGCCGCTGGCATGAGGCAGTTTCAAAAGCGCCGACGACTGCAGAAACAAACCAGCAGCGCCTCAACTCCAGTGCTAGTTCATCGTAAGCTGCTGGTCCCACAACAGACCTCGGAGAAAAAGACCAACGTTACAAAAGAGCAGAGGTTGAAAACTGCACAGACCGCAAAGAGGTTAGAAGGCTGCGATGCTTTCCCATTCCCAAGGCAGAACGTTTCCTAGTAAGTCTAAACTCAAGAACAAGGCCGAAGGCGGAGTGGCTATGCTTGGTACAGGCAAGAACAGAGTTTGGACCAATCCAAACCTAACACTACCAAAAATCATTATTCGTCCTGCTCTAAAGTACATAATCTCTCCCAAAAGTAGCGGCAAGGGGAGCGAACCGGGCAGCTACAGTGACAGTACTAACCAAGTAAGTGGCCCACCATCTAGGTGTATTTATAGCTTTGCCATTTAGAGCAGCACTTGCCAAACTGTGGGTCGAGAGCAAACTTTTGATGGGTCGGAAAGTCCAAGCAAAAAATATAGATGCCTTTAAATTCAGTGTTTAACTTGTCATATTTGCCAGGTGCTTCAAAAGACACAAGTCAAATGTCAGGCTCTGTCTTCTGACAAATTACTGCAGGATTGTTGTTTACTTTTCCTTTCTCTGGCTGCAAAGTGAGAGTAGTTTTTAAAGTGAATTATGTGACAATCTTGCTGAAGTACAGGGAATGTGAAAGGAAAAGCTGTCTTTTTGTGTAACACACAACAAAATGTAAATACCTGCAAATAAAATGTATGCATTCAGCAGTTAGGAAGGCAAAAATGAAGCACACTTTTTTGCAATTCTGATGTGGGCTGGAAAAAGATTTTAATGGGATCAAAACAAATCAAGACACTTCACTTTGTGATTCAAAAATGATATACTATTCACAGAAACCAATTTCCACACATTATCCTCAGTATGCAATAGTTGGATTAGTACAGCTGTATGTCTGTGCAAAGTTAGTGGCCATTTCAATGGAAAATGTGTTGTAAGTAAATGAAAATGTGCTAACACAATGCTTTAGTTGCATTAAAAAAAAATCGCCTCTCCCCATGTACATTAAAGCTAGCTTGGTCTCAAAAGTTTATCGTTCTAAAAAGTGGGGCATGGTTCTATAAGGGTTGAGAGGTTAAATAAGATGAACAAATTACAGAGCTCTCTCAGTTTGCTACATGGGTCTGCGAGAATAAATGTTAATGGGGGGTTGGATTTCCATCTTATGCATAAACATAAGCACACAAGGTCATTAATCATCGCACCTAGATTAATATCCGATCCACATAGGTTAAAGTTTATCTTATTCATCTTGTTCATTAAAACCGCAAACCCCCCAGCCAACCCCTGGTGCATACAGACTCACTCAAATGTAAATGGAAGCCCTATCATTGCAGGCCCGATGCTGGCACACAACTATCCAGTGGGTCACCAGCCAAAAACATAACATAAGATGCTCACAGCAGTTAAGCATGAGAATAGGTCTCCTACAATAAGGCATTTTAGGCAAGGAGTTTCGGTCCAGATTCTGGACTGTTCTGAAGGTAAGTGTCCTATCTTCGTATTTGCCATTGGCTGAACTGAACCAAAGTCACTGCTCTTACAGCACACAAGTCAATTACTGCCTTAAGAGTATCAACCCCAAGAGAGGCTTCAGATGGTCTTCAACAGGGAATACCTTAATTATCAGGTCTCCTGCAAGGTCACTTATTATTGTAAGGAAAGCCCCAGACCAATGATGCTCTTAGCAGCATGCAACGTGTACATCCCTTAGCTCAGAATGGACTCAATTTCAAAGCATACTGTTGTTCCTCAAGACCACCTTTTGCAGGCTTTCACTGTGTAAAGGTACTAGAAATCTTCCTTAAGTCTAGGTACATGAAATACATCGCTCTGCCTTGACTCATTTCAAGGTCAACTTCTCACAAAGCTAGAGTCCGTAGGTGTCATGTACGAAACCTGCCAGAGGACATACAATGCAGTTTAAGAATTTACCTTCACTTGCCTTTATAAGTGGATCCATTAACCTCTCTTGGTCCCACACTGCTACCCTAATGACTTTGAGAAGCAGGGCAATCTCGAACCCCAGGGACCCATCTCAATACTCGGATAAGCAGGACTCAGTATGAATAGAGAGGAACTCAAGATCATCTCCAGACATTTCAGAGGAGTATTCACTGTCCAGGTATAGAGATCATATTCCTATAGATTTCCACCAAGCTGCGCCTAAGTAAGCATAACAAACAAAGCGCAGTGATGGGCCAAGCCTCTAGGATCACTATCATGCTGTTGTCTTCTATGGGTGTGCACCAATATAGAAGACATCTATGGGCTTCCCTGGAGGCAACTGCACCGTGAAGAAAAATGTAGTCTTAATGTTGCTTGCTTTGTATTCTATGCAGTATCAATGCCAAGGTCACCTGCAGTTTGATGCCGGAGAGGGTCTACAGTACCCCTATTGGATAATGTGGAGAGTAAGTGAATGTCTTTCAACTCCCGATTAGTTGGAGAACTATTTGGTATACCAATGGTCGGTCCTATATCCAATGGTGGTTTGCATGTTTTAGCAAAGAAAAACCTTCAATTTAAGTTGACTGACCAATTTGAAAAGGTCCACACGTTTCAACTATGTTCAAATATGAAGTAGATCAAAGTTTTAAGCCTCCATTAACATTCAGAGTCTGGTCCGTAGTCAGGTTTAGATTGGATAAGTTCATAATAAGTTATTCATCTCTTTTTGTTCTTTTTCTTATTCCTGCTTCGAGCTTTGGCTATTGTCCCGTAAATTGATGGTTTTTCCGGTGGGGTTTGGATGTGTTCTCGTATCTGGTGTGTTGCAGTTTATTATACCTAGATAATGTCGGGTAACTATTATACCTAGATAATGTCGGGTAACTTTCCTAAAAAAAAAAAAGTCTACCACTAGTCTTGAGGTGCTTGCTTCCACCTCGCTTCCTGGTGATTCTATGTCCGATTCGGACATTGATTGTGTGCAAGCGTATAGTAGAGATGTTGACGTCCAGTTGACAGAATGTCATCTTTTGGCAAATTTGTATACACGTCTCAGTTGATAATCCAATTCATCACGCCAACTTTCAGTTTTTTTCTTCTTATGACGTCTTCTTCATATTGATCAATAACTTTAAGTTCCTTTGAGTTGCCTCTCCCCAGTTTTCTTGGCGAGTTCATCCACCTCATTTTTAGGTTTTTCACACTCTTCAGTTATTTCAATAAGTTGTTTTATCATATTATTGGAAGCTTCTTTCAAATTGGTCTCACATAATTTTTAATTTTATTGGGATCCTTAGTTTCAATAGGCGGAAAAGTCAGTATGCTTAACCCCCCTGGTATTCGGTCCGCTTCAATATACTTTTTAAGACAAGGTACTTCCCACCACTTGGATGTTTCTTTCTTCAGTGGAAATTCAAGTACAGAAAACAACTGAAAAACTTGCATTGAATCTGAAAAAAACACAGAAGAAAGAGGGCTTGGTGTACATGGTAAATTGGGTGTAATTCCTTCCAGTAGATTTTTCTGCAGCTGGTTTGACAACCTTAAGGGGATTAAAAAGAAGAATCAACTTTTGAGACCCCACCAGTAGTAATTTAGTCCACACTGACCAGTCTGCATGTCACTTTAACAGATCAAGCAACAGCGAATTGTTTTTTTTTTAAAGGTTTTAAAGAGATTTCAAGAAGATCTTTCTAATGACCACAAAGACACTAGGAAAAGAAAGTTACATTTCCGATGGATTAACAGATCCAACTTCAACTACAGGAGCATTATCACCGACTCTGTTATACTAATAAGATGTATAAATATTACTATCTTTGGGGGTACAATCCAGGGGAAACTGAACAAAATTAAAAAACCATTTGTATGGCTTTCCATTATATGAAAAGGACATACAAGCTTACAGCAAACGCAAAACACAAATAGCGCTTTAAAAAAAGAAGCATGTCCAAACTACGTCTCAAAACCGTGAACAATTTTAACAACTACACAAAATATTAACAATTTAGCAATTTCTGCAGGGTTTCTAGGTACCAAACCCACACATTCTGCTGGACCTTTTGAATTAATAAACTGACGCAAAAAACACAAAGTGCAGCATGTTATGACTCTCAGAATCACAAAACAGAGAAGAGGGTTGTTCCCAATCATTCTGGCAAAGCAGCACTTAAACAAAGTAATACCAGTGTTTTAATGCAGTCGTCAGCAAAATCGCTCTGTTGCTCCAAGCAAGTTGCTTTGGATAAACAAACTAAGTTCTGCTTCTGTTGAGAGTTTAACTAAGCTCAAAAATGTGGATCAGGTGCGCAAAAAGAGGTTGATTAACAAAATCATTTTGATAACACTTCAACTTTCATCCTAGAGCGAGTGAAAACGAAGGCCGTTTCAAAGAAGTTATGGCTTCTTCTCTCCCTCGCATGTTCTTTGGGATTGGATATCTCCAACTCTTCATGTCCGTGGATCGGAGCTAACCCAAGATTCACTCTTTAATAAAACACAACAGTGACCAATTCATTTGTGTAACTTTTAAACTCTCCGAGCTAAGAACACGAACCCATTTTTGTGGATATAAAAGGATTCTCTGGTTGGTGACGAATGTATATTTTGGCTGTGTCGCATGGCTATAGAATTCCAGGTGCCTTATGGTAGATGCCATGTCATTTTTTGCATCAGTTAATTATGTTGATATTAACCTTGCAAGATTGATCTTGGAGTGATTAATTGTGTGGTCTTTGTTTCTACCCTGATTTTTCATTATTCCCCGATTTCACTTTCTGCTCTTTTTTCCCCTTCTTGCTCTAATCCGACTATTAATGCCAACCCCATCATACACTAACAGTAAGGTTCGTTCCTTACTCTCACTAAAGCCAACTCTAAATCTATCCTCGCATTAACTCTCACCCTAATCCTATTTAACCCTAACACCAACCCGGTCCATAATCCCTTTTTCTATCCTTAACGTTAGCTCTTGTCCTCCAACGTTAAATTTAAACCTCTCAGTTACCCTCACACCATCCCTAATCCTATTTTATGCTAACACAATCCTTTCCTAAACCTGTTCCTTGCTCTAATTCTACATCCACTGCGATCATTTCCTTGACCATTCATAAGTTTCAGCCACACCTTAAACCGTATCCTATCCTTAAACTAACTCAAGCTCTTCACTATACGTACATCCCTTGCAGCTACACCCTCCGTCACACGAACGTCACAGATGCAGAAGCATGCCAGGCTCTTTCCTTCGGGAATCCTTGCTTACAATTACCAGCAAATACATACTATACATCTGCCCCAGGGCACAGTTTCAGGAGGCGGCCGGTGTTTAAACCTGGAGGTTAGACCACAGTCAGAAGAGCAAGTCTACTCTGCCAGAAGTTGAACACTCAGGAAGAAAAACTCTGACAAAGAAAGTAGCAGAGAAACAAAGGACAAAGCTCAGAAGATATTACCAATGCCATCTCATATGTTGACCTTTCAAGTGGTGCCAATGCTTATTACTCGAGAATACTCACCATGTATAGACTCCTTAGGAATGCAACAGACCTTAAGGCAGCATAAGAACAACGAAAAGGGAACGGAAAACCAGACAGAGACTCTCTCAGCTTGGTACTGCAGTTGAACTCGCTGCCTTCTCACCACGTGCTTTACTTGGTTTGGCTACCACAAGATGCCTCCCCATAAATCAACAAGCAGGATAAGTCCCATCCAAAAACAACGCCCTGAGCTCACATGTGGTGCCAAGCTTAAAGAATAAACTTTTCTACTGTTAATTGGTTTTCGTTAAACAGATGGGTAAAGTTAAGCCCAACGATACATTTCAATGATCAAAGTTTGCTTCAATTTAAACAATTACAATAAAGGGATCCAACTTCAGGCAAAGTGATACCCAATTCAATCGTTAGACGATTAGGAAGCCAGCCAATTAGATCCTCGTCCAGGGGGTTCTAACTCACTAGTCCTCCAGAACACAAAGAGGTGCATCTGGAAACACAAACTAATTTTATCAAATGCCATGCCTAACGAGGCCACCACATATCTCTGATTCTACAGCATTGTGTGTTTCTGGCATGTGAACAGTATTATACAGAGTACAGTCATTTAAAATGCATGCTATACACATTTAGTACTGTGCAGTACAGTATTATCACAACACAATACATTGTTGTTGCTTTAACTGTTAAACTGTTGAAACAACTGAAGTAGTGCGAGAAACTTGGTTATTGGTTGCGCGGGGGGGCGGGGTGAAGCCCTACTCAAGCAACAACCACAATCCTTGTCCGGGTGAGGCACAAAATGTCACTAAATTAGCCTGTGCTTAACCCTCAGGTAGCTTGGCACAAAGAAGTCCGGCTTAACTGAGAGGCAAATTGTAAAATATTTTTGCAGCACACAAAAAGTAATAAAGTGAAGACATAACACAAGAAAAATACCCCACCAATTTATAGAAAATAGAACAACATTTTAAAAATAAAATGATACCAATACGACAAAAATGTAAATCATTATAACTGGAAATATGCAGTTTCAAAGTATTAGGAAAGCACAAAGCACCACTCGAGAACATATGGTCACATGTTCAGGTAGACCGCGATGGAGCACAGGTCAAATACCGGAACCAGGTTAGTCCTGCTTATGAAGTTACCTTCTCAAAGTCCGGGGCCAAGTTTCAAGTCGCAATGGAGGAAGCTGCAGAGTGTGTTGTGGATGGTCATCGATGTAGCGAGAACAGCTGGCTGGGTGTCACAGTCAGTCGATGACGGAGATTTGTGTTGGCAGTCACCTTGGACTGCCAATGTTGTAGCACGAACTGCAGATCCTGCGTTGCCACTTGATGTTGGCGGCCCCGGTCAGGTGAAGGGTCGGGTCCACCGGAGCTTTGTGTCGGCAGTTGTTACGGGCTGCAAGATCTCGGCGCAAACAAGCCCTTTCGCAGCTGTGAAGAGCCCAAATATTCAGGATTCCCCCTTTTCTTAACAGGAGGAGCTCAACTGATGCCAGCCAAGGGTCCAGGACCTGGAAGACACCTCTTGGGGGAGGGAACTCACTGCTGTAGAGGCCAGCAGAGCTCTGGCAGGTTCAATTGCAGGTCCAGTACAGCAATTCAGTTGGGCAACTGCAGGAAGGCAACTGGAGCTTGTTGTGTCCTTGCAGCTCAAAACAGGTCAGCTACCTGACCCGACACCTGGAGCCACTCTTCCTGGGATGAAGGGAGCAGGTCCAGTCTTTCTTCTCAGACAGCAGGGCAGTCCTCAAAAAGCAGAGCAGTCCTCTGGCAGCAGTATTCTTCCTATTCAGTATCCATTGGTCCAGTAGGGGACTGAAAAGTGGGGTTCAGGGCCAAACACTTATACCTGGTGCCAGCTTTGAAGTCTGAGAGAAACTTCTAGGCTCCCCCTCACTTCCACCCCAGATCTGGCTCTAGAATTTCCTTACTTCCCCTACACAGGGCCCAAGATGTCTGGGGTGACAAAAGGCTACTGCGAAGTTCTTTGTGAGCACAGGAGGTAGCCCCTATTGAAGTGCAAGTGTAGTAGGTAACAGCTCTCCCCCACCCATCCAGTCAGGATGGCACATCCTGCCAGCACCCAGCCCCTCCTTTGTGACCCTTTATGGGAGGAAAACCCAGGACACAGACTGCAAGCACCAAATGGTTCAGAAAAGAACATGACAACTTTTTTAAAGTGGCATTTTCAAAATTGTGACTAAAAATGTGGCTTTTCAGTTAAGAGGATTTTAAATTACAGTTCTCTAGAGATTAAACATAACAATTCTACCTGTTCCCAAGAAAAAAGTTAGCTACTATTAAATGTAATAAGGTAATCCAATGTTATAATATGGAAGAGGTAGGCCCGGCAGTACTAAAATTAATTTAAGAGTTTTTCACAACCAGGAAATATAAAACGTACTTGTCTAACTTTTTTAAAACAATGCACCCAGCCCTTTGGGCTGCTTAGGACCTAGCCTAGGGTTGACATATGTATTAAAAAGGAAGGTTTTGGTCTTTCAAAAGGTTTATTTTGCCAGGTCGAAATGGCAGTTTAAGATGGTAGGCTGCAATGGCAGGCCTCAGACATATTTTAAATGGGCTACCTAAGTGCATGGCACAATAAGTGTGGCAGGCCCACTAGTAACATTTGATTTACAGGCCCTGGGATTTACGAGCGACTAATAAGTAAATTAAAAGTGCTAATTGGCTGCAAACATGTTTTACTATTTTTAAATGAATGAGCACAAGCTCTTAAGCACTGGTCAGCAGTGTTAAAGTGCACAGCATCCTAAAGCCAACATAACCGAATTTCAGCACAACAAGAGGGGAGAAGGGAAAACATTTGGGGTAAGACCATTCTAAGGCAGTCGGGTCAAACAACTAGGATTTGTAATGCCCCAGAGAAAGATGCAGACACTGCTCATCTATGTGATTCTACTGCAATAGTAAGGCCTTCAGATAATGAAGCATATCTATCAATGTTTCAGCACACAATTCAATTTTGCTGCTTTTGCAACACAGGGACGACCCTTCAAATACCATATTTTTTAGGGAGAAGAAAGTCACCTGTGACCCAGTTGAGTATGGGAGCACTTATTATTACTTATTATTACTTTCTCTAATCAGTCAACTTCAGTCATCTCTAATGTCAGAGGAGTGTGTGCTCTGAGGAGGCAACGCGTCCGCTATAGCAGGGACCAGACACAAGCCATCACTCCTCCTCTACATGCTCAGGAGATATGGACCTTAGTGGCTGAGCGGAATCCTTGCTATGATAAACCATTATCCCACTGTGCTGATGGTGTAACACTGTTGTCCTGATTCCATTCTAATGAAACATGACATACAACAGCTATCCACCTCTTCTGCTTGCCAGACCCCCAAGGGACATCCACCTTTGAGTGTGACTTCCAATGGTTCATGCAAGCCATGAATCTTGATGAAAGCTCTTCCTTCTGTGGTGATGTCCAGGATTCAACAGGGGTGCGTTCTACATAACTGGTTTTCCGGACGGCTGGCATCTGCTTCAGGTAGCCCGATGTGAGGGTGGATTATCCTGGTCCTGCGACTTCTCCAACTTGTTAAGGCTCCGATTACAGCGGTCTTTTGTGGGCTTGGTAAGGTTGATGGTAAGGCGTGGCAGTGCAGTGTTCTGCAGATTGTGTCAGAGGGATCCTCGAATCTTACCAGCTGGAGGTGGAAAAAAGGCTGACTGTGTGGTCAGGTTCATCACCATCGACCTCGAAAACTTGATGCACTTCTTCACAAACTCCCTCATGTGTAAATAGGAGAATTTTTCCTTTCATGGTAAGAAGTCAGACTAAATCCGCAAAATGTGGCAGATTCAAGGCCCAAGTGCTGATAGCCTTGTGATGGTTAGAATAGGGAGAAAGATTGGTTTGCAGACCCCGCACACGGGCTTATCACTCTTCTCTTTTACGGAATCTTTGGATTTTCCTATCTCCTCTGTAGTCCTTTCTGTAGTCTATTTCAATGCTGGTGCTACCACGAGAACTATGAAAATACTCCAATTCCGCTGTGGTAAAAGAAGGCATAACACACCAGGAGTTGTAGCAAGCAGTGAAAGAGAGCCTGTAGTAGGGCACATATGATGCAGGCACCCCAGATCCTCTGTCAGGTTGCAGTGTTGTGGCAAGGCAGAGTAACTGACAGCTACACCTCTAACCCAGCACTGAGGTACCACTCGCACCACAGAGAGAAATAGATTATCAACACCAAAACTTCATGTTGACAACTACGCCAGACCTAGTGAGGAAGCACTTCAAGCACACTGGCAACATGCTTTGAGGAAAGAGGTTTCCATAGTGGAGATTCCTCCAGGCATAATCCGATAGTTATACATGCTTCAGAGATTTATGCTTGGTATTTGTCCCAGGTGGCATTCTGCTCCTTTGAATACAAGACATGCTGTGCCCAGGTAACTATTTGAATCCTGCAGCTCACAGTGCTGCTACAGCGCTCATTTTTTTGCTAACACCTACACGAGAGGAAAATCTCTACCACATACAACTGGATGTGGAATATGTGACATTCCTATAGCCCGATGCCCAGGACATATTGTTTGGGGTCAAGGGCAAAAAGTTTCAATGTGCATTTTGTCCTTAAGGACAAATAGGCCTAACCCCTGCAGCACAAACCCTTTGGCTGCCAGTTTGAAGTACCACATTATGGATCAGGGAAAGGCACGGGCTGCAGTTAAGGTAATATTTTTGCCCATATGTTTATGCTGGTCAAACTTGTATTTATGGTTCATTTATTGAAAGTCTTTATTATTAGGGCGAGTGCTCTTAGTAAATGTTGCACGCTCCGACTGCACTACTAACCTTGAAAACGTCTTTACACATTTTTATACTGGAACCAAAGTTTAGCAATAGGAGGCTACGTATAATGCTCCCAGAATGCTCTGTGATTTGATGCAAATATTTGCAGAAGCTTGAAAGCAAGATTGATGATTATTTGCTTTCAAAATAAAATGTTCATAAAAAACATGAAAGCAGGAAAAAAACATTTTGCTACACTACTGTGAAATTTCAGGTACCATTTCTTTGCAGCATCATTTAGTAACATGTTGATACATGCTAGTATTTCCCAAAAATATTCATAATGGGAAATCAGTATAACCAGTTTAAATAAGGATATGTGAAACAAAAATAAACAAGTATTGGCAAAGCCAGTAGGTCTGAAATTGGTGGTCAGCTTTTTAGTTTTGTCAATGTGTAACTTGTTTTGGCATGGTTTTTGTAAAACCTTATTGGTGCGGGAGCTACCAGGCCCTCGCCATTATAACAAGCATTGGCAAAATCAACCTTTGTTTTCTGTCTCAAAAAGCACACACTGCCACAGTAGTTAATGGCACTGAACAAAGCTACTTTGTGTGCAGATATGCTCCTTGTGAAAGAGCAGAATGCGG